>NC_067472.1:60751715-61051715 GCF_947179515.1 Apodemus sylvaticus | reverse complement strand
TCTAGAGAGTTCCTCCATTGCAGCTATCTTGTAAAAGTTGACAATTAAAAACTGAGTGTACGGTCTCTACAGGTTCTCTCTCCCTTTTGTTGGGTATTTCAGCTAATATCATTTCTGTTGGGTCCTAGGAGCCTCTTACTTTCCTGGACTTTCTTGCAGAGACTATATCCAGAGGTTAGGCATGGCCCCTGGTTGAGGGATGGGGCCACCGACCCATCTCAAAAATTTTAACCTAGAATTGCTCCTGTCTAGAGGAAATACAGGAATAAAGAGTGGAGTAGAGATTGAAGGAAAGGTCATCCAGAAACTGCCCTACCTGGGGATCCATCCCACATGCAGCCATCAAACCCAAACACTATGGCAGATGCCAAGAAGTGATTGCCAACTGGAGCCTGATATAGCTGTCCCAAGAGGCTCTGCCAGACCAATACAGATGTGGATGCTTACAACCAACTATCAGACTGAGCACAGGGACCCCAATGGAGGAGTTAGGGGGAGGACTGAAGGAGGTGAAGGAGTTTGCAACCCCATGAACAACAATATCAACCAACCAGACCCCGCCCCCAACACCACAGGGCTCCCAAGGACTAAACCACCAACCAAAGAATACACATGGAGGGACCCATGGCTCCAGCTGCACATGTAGCAGAGGATAGCCTTGTCGGGCATCAATGGGAGATGAGGCCCTTGGTCCCATGAAGGCTCAATGCCTCAGCATAGGGGAATGCTAGAGCGGTGAGGAGGGAGGGAGTGGTTAGGGGGAGAGCACCCTCATAGAAGCAGGGGGGAGAAAGGATGGAATAGGGCGCTTGTGGAGGAGAAACCAAGAAGGGGGATAACATTTGAAATGTAAATAAATAAAATAACCAATGAAAAAGGGCACCCCCCCAAAACCTGAATGCTTATGAGCACATATGCACACACACAGACACACAGAGAAAATTGTTGTGAACTGGAGCCACAGTAGACTTAAGTTTTTCTTTTGTTTAAATGTAAAGCTACATTGAGATCAGCCATATCATAGTGTTCTAAAGATATCGCATGGCAGGTGTGAAGCCCATGACCCAAGCTTCTGTCAGCTGAGACAGAGAGCCAGTGAAACACTGCATCCCAAGCAGGTACTCCCCAGAGCCAGCTCATGGGCCTGCCCACCCATCTCCAGAAAACTGCACAGGTGGTGTCTGGCTGGACCAAGGACACTACCTCTCAGGGATGTAATCAAGGGTATGTTGGAGTCTATGGTGAAAGTCAGTACACAAGTCTGCTCCTGAGACTGTCTGGTGCTGAGGCCCAGAGTTCTGGCTTTGAGAACTCTCTTTATAAAGTTTTATAAACTCTTTATAAAGGGACAAGTCTCTTTCCATTTGAAAGTAGAAGGAGCCGGTCCTGTATGGAGTCATCCACATCTCTCCTGGCTGAGGAAAGCCATTGGCCTGGTTCCACTGGCCTTGGGTCAAACTGTAAACCGCACAATACTTTCATCATCTTTATAGCCTTTTGGGGCCTCTTTCTGCTTCTCCCTCAAAGGAAGCTTGCTGGCCTATGTCTATGCATTTTTTTTTATCTGAAATGCACATCAATCCAACATTGTAAGATTTATTTTTCTTTAAACACTATATAGCCCAGGCTAACCTTGAACTCATAGCAATCCCCCTTCCTCAACTTCTTGAGTGTTAGGATTACAGAGATGAGTACACACACACACACACACACACACACACACACACACACACCACTTATTTATTTATTTATTTATTTATTTATTTATTTATTTATTTATTTATTTATTTTTAATGACAGAGTCTTATTTCATGGCCCTGGGCAGCCTGGAACTTGCCATGTAGATCAGGCACCTTCAGCCCACAGTTTTGGGACTGCTAATGGTAGAGGAAGAGCCTGTATCTCCTGCTCTCCCTAAATTCTCACTGTAAGCTGGGGAACACCCAGTTGTGCAACAGGAAGCTGTTGACTTGGGGTGATTTTCCCATTTTTCTCTTCCTAGGAAGACTCATCTGGTGCCATTTTCCCTGGAGAACCAGACTGCTTGCCTCCTGCTTACAGTCTCCCCAGTACCAGAAGCAAGAATGATCTCAGATTGCTCCGGTGAGCACCTGGGTTCCGGTGTCTGAACTGTTGTGTCTTACAAAAAAAAAAAGAAAGAAAGAAAGAAAGAAAGAAAGAAAGAAAGAAAGAAAGAAAGAAAGAAAGAAAGAAAGAAAGAAAGAAAGAAAGAAAGAAAGAAAGAAAAAGAAAAAGAAGCCAGGGATATGTTTGGTGGAGGGGTAAAGGGTGCCTCTGTGGGCCCATGCTGAGGCATCCCTTCCCCCTGAGGTACCAGCCACATGACAGTATAGTATAGAATAGAGTTTATTTAGGGTATGAGGAGGGGAATTGAAGAGGTAGTAGAGAGAGAAAGGGAGAAGAAAGAAGGAGACACACACGCACACAGAGAATGAGAGAGAGAGAAAATGAGAGAGAGAGAGAGAGAGAGAGAGAGAGAGAGAGAGAGAGAGAGAGAGAGAGAATAGAGTCTGGCCATGAACATGTGGAGGGAGAGAGGAGGGAGAGGAATGGGGAGAGAAGGGAGAGAAAGGGAAAAGGGGAAGAGAGGAAGAGAGGAAGAGGGAGAGAAGAAAGAGAAGAAGGGGCAAGCTGCCCTTTTTATAGTGAGTCAGGCATACCTTGCTGTTGCCAGGTAACTGTGGAGCAGAGCCACATGAGAAGGAATGCCAACATGGACCATGACCAGTCATGGTCAAAAGGCACAAGCAGAGTCACCTCCAGGATTCTTGTCAAAACCCCCGGTGCACGGTGGCACTCTTCCTGCTGAGGCAGTCACAGTCTGATAGGAGGCAGGTGGTAACTCCGATGATGGGTGACAAAGAGCCACACCAGAGCCTGCAGGATTGTACTAGTTACATCATCATCGCTGTGATGAAGACCTGACCTTAAGGAAGAGGGCGGTTTGTTTAGGGTTTGGTTTGGGCTCACAGTTTTAGAGAGCACAGTCCACCATGATAGGGAAGACACAGCTATGCCAGTAGGAGTGTGATTGCTTGTTCATGTAGTGGTGGATCAGGAAGCAGAGACCGGACAGAAGGGGAGAATCTGCCTTCTGCTGACTCACTCCCTCTAGAGAAGCCCCACCTCCTAAAGGTTCCACAATATCCCCAAACTGTAGATCTAGGACTGGCTGGGCACTCAGGGTTCAAGCACAGGAGTCCGCTGGGCAGCATCTTACATCTGAGCCAGTGTAGATGCCTGTGAGGTCACCTCCACTCAGGAGCATGCTCTGCAATGGGCTAGCACCTCCAGCACTGGTGTCACCCAAGAGCACCTGCGCCAACCATGCAGATCAATGTTTGACCACATTCCAGGTACCCTGGACCCAGTCCAGGTCACATAAAACTCAGGGTCACACATAGTGAGGTCACTAACTGTAGAGCTGGAAAGACCTCCAAGAGGGTCTCAGGGCACATACCCTGCATGCTCTCTCCCTCCTCGCTCTGGCCCTCGGGCTGGGTTTCTCAGGCTCCCCACATTCCTGGGCAGACCTCTGAGGTCCAGGGGGTCTTTCTCACGGATGCCCTCCATATCGCAGAACAATCCTGCCTCTGTTTTATTGTTTGTTGGATAAACAGGCTGGATCAGGATAGCCGGTCTCCTTCTTCCTCCTCCTTTCTCACAACCAACCGAACCAGCCTGGCCTGTTCTGAACCCAGGAGACTGACTGGCTTGTGATTGGACCTCAGGGCTCGGTCCTCTGCATGTGAGCTTGGGGACAGGGAAGGCATCAGGAAGCTCCCTTCCCCAGTAGTCACTCTTCTATGTGGGCCTGCTTTCTGTTTGATATGGTATGGTGGCTCACACCTGTAATCTTAACCCTTAGCAGTCTGAGGAACCATGAGTTCAAACGCCAGCCTGGGCTACATAGATAGCTTGAGCTACAAAGTGAGATACTGTCTGTCTCAAATAAAAATAAAAATAAAAATAAAAATAAAAATAAAAATAAAAATAAAAAACATAAGCAAAAGCAAAAGCAAAAACAAAAACAAAAACAAAAAAACAAAACACAACCCACAAATCAAACAGAACAAAAATGACAAAGAATGAAAAAGCAAAAGGAAAAAAAAAAATAGCCACTTATGTCAGTGAGCTTCTTCGAGGCTGCTGAGTCATGCTAGGCACTCATCTAACTTTGACATGGCTCCCCTCACAGTCCGATGGAGTGGGGAGAATCTTCTAGACAAGGTCATTTCCCAAAGTCAATACCCACTTGGAGGATGGGAGGTGGGTACATCCCTACAGTGCAGATACCACTCAGCTTTAGTGTGTGTATGTGTGTGTGAGAGAGAGAGAGCGCGAGAGAGACAGACAGACAGACAGACAGATAGAGACAGAGACAGACAGAGACAGAGAGACTGTGGCCTGTAGAGATCTATGACTGCTTTGCTGAATTTGCTGATTTGCTTTCCCCATTCAGACCTGAGGGAACACCATGGGGACAGGCAGGGTCTTCTAGCATGAATGCAACTCAGGAGCCAGGCCTGCGAAGCCTTTGCTTGAGCTCCACAGGGCTGTTTCTAACCCTTACCATTGCTATTCCCTCTACAGTTTGTGATACACCCTCAGCAGGTGTATCATAGCAGCAGCGGCCATGGGCATGGCTGGTTAGAGGTGAAACTTCTCCTGCTGTTCTTTTTTGCACTAGAGTAGCCCCATGTTTTCTAAAGAGCTGAAGTTCTGAGGAACCCATTCCTGTCCCTCTGGCCTCTCTGGGAATGCTTCCCCGGATTCTCTCCCGATGCTTCTTTTGTCACTTGGGGACTGGGAGAGACCAGTGCTGCAGAGGTTCATGGCCCTACCCTGATGTCCCCAGGAAGACCCTTAGCTAACTCCCAACCTGAGGTGGCCTGCAGGTGCTGCCTGCTGCAGCAGTGCGGGTAATCAGCTCTCCCTGCCCTGGTTCTAGCCAACTCTGGAGCCACGTGTCAGACCGAGGTGTGGAGTGTGTCCTGGCTGCCAAGACAAAGCTGTCCTTCCCACCCGGCTGTCAGGGGGACAAAGGGCTGATTGAGGGCTCCTGATTCCTGTTACCAGGCCAGAGGCTGCTATTTACCTTCCTGAAGGTGAGGTGGACGCTCGGTGGGGGTGCCCAGTGGGGATAATGCCACAACCTGAGTCTTGGCCCAGTTACAAGAATGTGCCCATGAGTTCTTAATCCTTCAAAAGGTTGTGTAGGTGCAGTGCCCGCACCCAGGCTGCCAAGCTTCTTAATTTTTTCTTAGCTGCTTTTGTAGCTGTGGAAGTGATATCCACTCTGGCTGATATATCCTCCCTCTCACTACCACCAGAACCAACAGGTCAGAGGTGATTTTCCCTTGATGCTGCAGTGTCTCTAAGGACTGGGGTCCAGCTAAGATGTCCTTCTCTATGTGTTGTTAGTGAGTTCTGCTCCTGACACAGAAGTCTGGTCCAGTAGATTGAGCATGAACTAGTCTTGTCAATCAACACATTTTTTTTTTTTTAAAAAAATCTCTCTGAATGTCTGGCTCTGATGTCATGATCTTGATCAGTGCTGAGGCATTCTGGAAATGGATTATTTATTGTACTCCATGTTTTCAAAGTGAAACAGACCCAGAGAGGTGAAGTGAATTACTCTACACTGTAGAGCCAGAGATGGACAGGGCTGCAATTTCATTACTGTAAAACTTTATTGATGTCATACTGACACACAATAAATGGCCCGTGTTGACCATGAACAGTTTGATATGTTTTTACGATATCTGTGCAGCAAAGCCTTCCTAACCTCAGCGCTGTTGATGCTGGGGGCAGAACTGTGCTGCCGTGGAAGCTGCCTAGCAGAAGACATAACCACAAAAATGTCTCCAGACATCGGCAGGTGATTTCTGAGGGGCAACGCCATCCCTTGTGGGAAACCAATAGTTCTCTCAGGCCATTCTGTCATGATAATGACACACTGGATGTCATGGGCTTTAAAAAGAAAAAAAGAGGGGGCTGAAGATGGTTAAGAGCTTGGATTGCTTTTGCAGAGTATCTGGGTTCGGTTCCTCATGACCATGTGTGATGCCAGCTCCAGGGAATCTGATGTTCTCTTCTGGCCCTCCATGGGCATGACATCAACATAGTACTCATAGACAAAAAACTCATACACATAAGATCTTTTTCTTTTCAAGACAGGGTTTCTCTGTGTAGCCCTGGCTGTCCTGGAACTCACTGTGTAGACCAGGTTAGTCTTGAATTTGCAGATATTTGCTTACTCTGCCTCCCAAGTGCTGGGATTAAAGGTGTGCCCCACCACTTCCCTGCTAATTATTTTATTTTTTTTTTAAGAAAAGAGGTTTATTTAGCTAGTAAGTTTTTTTTTTCTTTTGTATTCTTTTTGAAACAGGCTCTTACTCTGTAATCCAACCTGTCCTTGAACTCTGGGAAATTTTCCTTCTGTAAGTGTTAGGATTATAGATTTGAGTAGTTTACAGTTTTAAAGGTTTTTGGTCCAGGATCAGATGCTACATCCATTTGGCCTCCTATAAGACCTATGTAAAGGTAACTTTTATTCACCTGATATAATTGTCATCAGAGAGGCTTGCTACTCACTAAGCTCACCTTTTTAGTTGTTTCAGAACTCTGGCTGGCTGCTCAGCTCTGCTGTTCTGGCTCAAATGCCTCTCCAAGCTGACTGACTGATTTAATCCCACTTCTCTGGCTTCTCACTGAATTACTCTCCTTGACCTCAAACTAACTCTTGTAATTTGCTCTAATCTCCTGGCTCCTTCTTAGTCTCTGGCTTCAACTGCCCCTGTTGACCTGCACTAAACTGCATGAACTCACAAATGAACTCCATTTCACTGCATTGCATTCACTGTACTGACCCCCAACTGACAGACCAGCTCCTCTGCACCGAACTCAACTGACTGAACAGAACTGCCTGAACTCCACTCACTGAACTGCCTTCCAATTAGACCTCACTTTCAAACATGGCTGCTCCTTCTACAAAGTAAGCCTACCTACCTTGTTTGGGATTAAAGGTGTGTACTAAAGGTGTGTCTGCATTCCAGCTGGATCACCAAGACCTAGGTAGGAAGTCTTTGGATGTGATCCCTTGCCAGAGCAACCCTGTTGCTGGATTAAAATTCCTCTACAGACCCCCCTTGGCTGTAACAAATACAGCAGAGGAACAGAGCTAGGGAGATGATTCAATCAGCAAAGCAAAGGAGCTGTGTGAGTATAATCTCCAGCATCCATGGGAAAAGCCAGACATGATGGCAGGCGTGTGTGGTCCTAGTGATGGGAGGCAGAGGTAGTTGGTTCTCCTGGAATTATTGGCCTAACTGGTGAGCTTCAGGCCAATGAGAAACTTTGAGGAGATGGATGGCCTTTTCTTGTGATACTTAAGGAATGTACATAAACAGACATGTATGCACACATATAAATAAGAACATGTGTGTATGCACACACGACAGTGCATGCATGCATGCACATTCACACACATCTTTAAAAATATAACAGAAACAGAAATAGAGCAGGGGAGAGAGGGCAGGTGAGTATGGAGGCCTTGACCTGTAAGTACTTACTCCTGTTAGAACTGGCTCACTCTGTCTGACCAGCATTCATTCCTTCTAGGTGAAACCACTGTGACCTTCCACAAGGCCTGATGAACATGACTGTTCTCTGAGCCAAGACACCACCATCTTCATCAGATCAGCAGTGCCAGCTTGCAAAAGATCATCCCAGCTGGGCACACTGACTATTGACATTCCAAGGGAGTGGAAAGCGTCTTGGACCCTCACTTGAGCATCCAGTCCCTTCTTCTAAATAGTTGTAAAGAAGTCTCCTTAATTACACATATCTCTAGGGGAGGCCTAGAAGATATAGGTGGGGAACTACAAGGTTCCATCTACTTAGCCATGGGGGGAAATCATCTTCTATCCTGGGTGTAGACCTGGTGTGGCTGCTTTAAGACCACCCTCACTCCTGTCCATAGCCCCTCACCTGTGACTGTGAATAAGCCTAATAAACTCATTGCTTCCCCAAATGAACTCTCTGGACCTTAGAAGGAGGATGTATGTCACGTATATCTCCCCCTGGGAAGGGATTTTAGAAACAAGATCTTATTTCCAAAGAGTTCTGACCCTGGGGACTGGGCTCACGGAACATGAGCCTCTAGGGGCAAATGACATCCAGACTAGAGGACCATTGGGTGCCTGTGACATGTCCATCCCATCCTCATGACCTTCACTGCCTCTACTTTCCCTGTGCCACAGTGTCCAGGCCACTGCTGACTCTGTTCTGTCTCCATAGACTCTCCTGTGGTTTCTTAGTCCATACAGAGTCACAGATGTTGGTATGGAACAGTGTGGGCTGTGGGATCCTAAGGGTACCCAGACTGTTGGATGTTGGTGGCTGTTCCTCGGATCACCAAGCTGCTATGGTGATATGGCAGACAGCCTCTGCTTCTGTCTTCAGCTCTGGATAGCCTCCTGGGTTGTTTCCAATTTGGAGCAACAACAAGAAAAGCTGTTCTAAGTATCCTTGCCTAAGTCTTTTTGATCTTAGCTCTAGCATGGAAGGGTTGCCCTGCACCATAAGGCGGTGCTTACTTGTTTAAGAGAGACCTCCATGCTCAAAGCAAGGTCTGGAAATGCAGCCTGTCACCCCAGCTCATCTGAAGGCTGAGGCAGAAGGATCACCAATTCAAGGCCTCTAGAGAATACAGAGTGAGGTCAAGACCAGGCTAGGTAACATACTAAGACTCTGTCATTTGTTCCTAGAGGTTTGTCCCTGACAAGCTGTTCCTGGTGTCAGAACCTTGTATGTATGCACACATGATTGTGCATGTATATGTGTGTGTGTGTGTGTGTGTGTGTGTGTGTGTGTGTGTGTGTAAATGTGGAGGTCAAAGATCAACCTGAGATGTCACTCCTCTGAAACTGTTCGCCATTTATTTGTTCATTTATTCATTTATTTTGAGACAGGGTCTCCCTTTGGCCTGGAGTTCAAGGATTGGCCTACAAGTCACTAGGCTGGCTGGCCAATGAGCCCCAGGGATCCCCACCCCCATCTCTGTCTCTGCCTTTGTATATGGATGCTGAGGACTGAGTTCAGGTCCTCATACTTGCTTAGCAAATACATTTCTGACTGAGCCATTTAAACCGTGGCTTTAGTCCAACATCCAACCTTCCACCCTCTAGTTCCCCAACCTCTACCCCTTACCCCCATTTGTGCCCTTAATAACATTTAGATCCCAGCAGTGATCCACAGTGAACTCTCTGGGAACCCACCGCGACAGCTCATGTGTTTCTTGTTCATGTGGCTTCACACTGTGCCTGTTAACTCCACTACAGTGGAAAACTCCTACTCCACAGGACGGCTCTGTGAGTGCAGGAGGGACCAGGGTCTAGATAGCATTTTTTTCATTAAGACCTTTGATAAAGTGATCTCCTTGTCTTCTTATGTTCAATACATTTCTTTCCTAGAGACAAATCTAAACCTTTTAAGTAGGTAAGCAAATCAGAGAGAAAGACTTTGTTTTTCTTTTTTTCTAGAAATGTAAGGATTAAATTTTAATCAGTCACTTTAGTGAGAAACCAATTAGTTTCAGATAATATGGTGGGAATTAATCCTGGTAGAACATTCAATTAAACTCTCAATTCTTTTTACTCAAAGGTTGATTAAACTTTAGTTTTTTGCCTGTTGGTGACTCGGAGGTCATCAGAAAATACAGGAAATACTTCTGGAGTGACAACAAGACCCCTGTGTTCTGATCGGTGACTAGAGTCTCAAAGGGAGAGGGACACTTCATTGGTAATCTCTCTTATAATGTTTGAATCATTTTTGTAAAGATTTACTTAAAAATTTCAAATCATTATTTTAAAAGTTTGTGTATATAAGTATGTCTCATGTATGTCTGTATGCACCACCTGTGTGCAGTACATGTAGAGGCCAGAAGAGGGAGCTGTATCCCTGGAGTTACAGGCTCTGTGACTGGCCTGTGGGTGCTGAAAACTGACCTTGAAAGGTCTTCTGCGAGATTGGGAAGGGCTCTTAAGGTCTGAAGAGTCTGTGTTGCTCCACTGAATGATTTTTCTTTAACCACCCATGCAATAATATCTTTTAAAAGGAATGAAAAACATGATTTGTGAAGCATCTGCCCTAATCCTCAACAAGGCTGATATTGTTCCTGTTGACATGAATATTAATTCCTACTTCTCAATCCTGAGTATTTTTAGCCTGTTATGTATTTTCACAGGTGAGTTTTGTGTATTTATAGACCTGTGCACACCTGTGGAACTGTAAATATACACTAGCAAACATGTCTCCCAGCTAGCTGTTCTTCAGTTTGCAACACAGATGATATCTGCGGATGCTGGCTATTTGTCCCAGTTCCTGCTAAGGCACGTTGTGGCCAGCAGAGCATCTGTGGCCCAGTGGAGGCTTTTCTGTATGCTCCATGTATATTAGTTAGCTTTTCCTAGTAACAAACACTGCCCCCCAATTGCAGCATGCATTTCTCATCAGGACTTGGGGCTGGTGAATGTGGCGGCAACCTTGTTTAGATTCTCTTGGCTAGTGTCATCCAGGTTCCACAACCTGAAGTGAGTATATGGTCAAGTTAGCATCTTGCTGTGGTGGGGAAGCACAGGTGGTCGTGTACAATGGATGTTGGCTGGACACAGCGAAACCCAGCATACTGTATGAGAGGAAACTGAGAGGAGTTAGGATCTGCTGGACAAGTGAGTGACGGGGCTTTATAAGTCTAGCATTTGTTTTTGCTTTTAAGTTTAAAAAGAGTTTGTGAGCGTGTGTGCGTGCACATGGTCCATGTGAGTGCAATGCCCACAGAAGCCAGAAGAGGGCATCAGATCCCCTGGAGCTGGAGTTACAGATGGTTGTGATCTGCCCACGTGGCTGCTGGAAACCAAACCCAGGTTCTCTGCAAGAGTAACAAGGCCTCTTAAGTACTGAGCCACTAGCATTTCTTTAAAATTTGCTCCTAATTGTTCTTTGGACTTGATCTGTTGTTGTGTTGGAATATAATTCATACTATTAATATTAAATAATGATCCTTAAACTTGTTTACATTTATTTATTTTGAATATGTATGTGCATTGATACAGTATATTTATACGTATATTTATAGAGGTCAAAGAGCAATTTGTAGGAGCCCATTCTTTCTTTCCACCATGTAGGTCCTGGGACTTGAACTCAGGATGTGAGGCTTTGTAGCAAACCTCTTTAGCCACTAGGGCATCTTCACAGCCTATGACAATGACTTTATTTTTTTTTCTGAAGCAGGATCTCACTAAGTAACCCAGGCTAGCCTGGAACTTGAAGTGATCCTCTGCCTCTGCCTCCCAGGAGCTAGGATTACAGGCATGTACCACCATGCTTTGCCTTATCAATGATATCAGTAGCTGAATGAGGCCCAACTATTGGAATGTCTGTTAAGTATGTCTTACATATATTACCTTTTTAGATGACACTACAGCCCCAGGATTGTTCAGAAAGACTCATTTTTCAAAACTAGGAACCTGAGGCTTAGAAGATCCAGCCGCTGCCCCAAGGCTTGTCCTGATGGTAATGGCAGGACCAAGGAAGGATGCACGTTACACCCAGAGTGCCAGCACTGCAGACTCCATAGCTGGAGCTTCAGGAGCACGGGGGTGTTGTTTAATAGTCCCATCTTTTAAAGAATCGTTTATTTATTTTGTCTTGAGGGAGAGGTGTGTGGGTTTATAAGCATGTGGAAGCCAGAGTTGGCTATTGTCTTCCACCATTTGGGTCCGAGGGACCAAACTCAGGTTTTGTCAGGCATGGAAGCAAGCACCTTTCCCCAAACAGACCCCTCGTCAACCCAGTCCCTATCTTGTCGATGCAGGAGGCAGCAGGAACTTCAGGAGGGCAGATGTCTTGTCTGGACCATCCATCTGAAACTGGAGCTATCACAAAGGTCTAGTCCTTGTGAAGATGCTGTCTGGTCTCACTGTGACAATTCTAAGACCACACCATCTGTTTCTTGGCCTCTCCCCATTCTGAACACAGAAGGAATTCAACCTTCTTTCCTCCTGCTTTGAGGATAGGCATATCACATGGCATGCCCCAGCCACTGAGGCATAAATGGAAATACAATGTTGGGTCCAGGAGGGGGCTTTGAGCGGTTGACTGACTGAGCCTCGTGAGGGACAGGTGTCCTGGATAGTCACCTGTGCCCACATGATGAGCAAGCAACAGAAGGGGAGTGAACCACTGTTGGAGATGAGTCGGTGTTTGTCACTGTAGATTAATTCAACCCAGACTAGTGGATACAGGTCTCCTCTCCTAAACTCTCCTCGCTTTATGTGCAGATGCTGCTCCAGCTAGGCTGTTAGACCTCTCCCCTCTCCACATAACTCACTTTGTGCTTCTGGGCAGTCCAGGTGGCTACCTGCAGCAACTAAGAATGGCTTTTCTTAAAAAACATCAGAATCCCATAAAGACATGGCTGTCTCTAGACTCGGCCAACAGCTGCTTCACTGCTGTCTAACCCAGCAAGTGGGTCTTCTGTGAAGGCAAATGACACTTGTATTTCTAACTGAGAGTAGAATGTGCCACGGTCTTACTGTCCAGACATTGTGGGATAGCTGGTTTCCAAGTTGCTCTGGGAAATATCCACAGTGACCCTACCTCAATATGTTTGGCTGAGGCTTCATGATGAGTGGGCAGTTATTAATCCTGACTCCAAGAAAGTCCATGTTAAAAATAAAGCACTCGAACTGCTGTAATGAACTCTTGTGTAATCGACACTTGCTTCTCAGTGTGGAAATACTTCAGCCCCCACCACAGCATGCTCTAGGGCACTTGAGGGGAGGAGTCATGTTTGTGGTCCTGTGGCTTAGCATGAAGTTTCCAAGCCGAGGAGCTGACTTTGTCGGCTGTTTGCAGTTCGTAGCTGCTCCTTTGCCTAATTTACTAATTTTGAGAACACGTGTGGCAGCTGAGGTGTCCACACAACCTCTGAAGCTGTGCAAGTGCTCAGTACAGAATCGAAAACAAAACAACACACATCCAGGTCCTGTGCATACACCCTTAAACATTACTGTGTCCTTTCTTTTGAAGGTTTATTTTATTTTAAATTATGTGTATGTGTTTGACTCTGCATGTGAGTATGTGTGTGAGTTTGTGTGTGTGTGTGTGTGTGTGCTTGCAGGTCTCTTTGGAGGCCAGCAGAGGACATCATATCTTCTGGAGTTAAGGTTATAGGCTGCTGTGAGCCACCTGACATGTGTGCTGGGAAGTGAACCCAGGTCATCTGCAAGAGCAGCAAGTATTCTTAACTACTAGGCCATTGTTTCGTGTTCCCTTAACCTGCCCCACAAGTGTCTGTATATATCAACCCTTTTTCTTTCTTTGGGTTCCATTATATTTTCCTTTATGCCTCCTATAGCACCAAAATGTATTTACCCCTTGCCTTAGAGATGGTCTTGAGATAAACACACTCAGTATTGCCATTAAAGGCACTTGGGACACACAGAAGCAGCCAAGGGCAGACCCACTAATCAAAAGACGCCAGTGATAACTGTGTGCAAAGCGCCATCCATAAATGAGGTATTGGCAGGTGCATTAACCCAGAGCCATGGGCCATTGCTGCAAAGACCCACTTCATAAGTGAGCTTGGCATCACTAATGCAGGAGGCCCTCCGGCCCTCAGGATCAGCAACACTGTGCTCTGTTTGCAGGGTGCATCAGACATTCCGCACTAGTTTCTTTTCTCATTAACAAGAGTAAATTCAGCTGAAGGGAGGAAGGGCTGCTTTGGTTTCATGGTCCCGAAGAATGCGATCCACCAGGGCAGGATCAGCATGGCGGCAGAGGAGACTGGGTGGGCAGTACTGACCAGGAGGCAGACACAGAACATTTGTATAAAGATGGCTTTTCTGATGGAGTTCAGGGTCCCAGACCATGAGACAGTGTCATCCACATTCAGGGTCTTCCCTCCTCACTTAACCTCTCCAGAAACCTTGTCACAGATGCTCAGAAGAGTCTTCACTGGTTCCCTGACTATTTCTTAATTATTCATTCATTTGTTCATTCATTCATGATGTTTTAACTCTAAATTTATTATTGCTCTCTCTCTCTCTCTCTCTCTCTGTGTGTGTGTGTGTGTGTGTGTGTGTGTGTGTGTGAGCATATGCCACGGTGCTCATATGGATATCAGGGAACAACCAAGAGGATAAGTTCTCTCTCATTCTCCTGCTTTTGCTTTCTTAAAGCTGGGATTACAATCATCGAAGCCATAGGCAACTCTCCCTGGGTGTGGTGTTTTTCCTAATTTAAAACCACCACCACCACCACCACCACCACCACCATCACCATCATCATTATTTTATGTGTATGGGTGTTTTGCCTACATGTATGTGTGTGCACTGCATGTATGCCTGGTGCCTATGGAGACCAGAAGAGGGTATCTGATCCCTGGAACTGGAGTAACAAATAATTGTGGCCCATTTTGTGGCTACTGGGGTTTGAGCCTGGGTCCTCTGTAAGAGCCACCAGTGAGTGCTCTTATCCACTGAGCTCTCTCTGTCCCCACCAGTTGTTTGCTGAATACAATCAACTTGGCAATGCTTATTTACCATGATAATTCCCTAGGGGTGACCCAAAGGTGACCATGGGCAGGCTGAAACCTCCACAGGGCTATCAAGATCCACCCTCACTTTTCTTAAGGTAAATTGTGAAAGCACATTACTGCAGACAGTTCCCAGTGCTGTCTTCAGGCAGAATTTGGGTTGGAAGGAGTTGCCACATGAGGAGTGGTCAGAGCCAGCTGTTGGTAAGAATGACATACACTGTGGATTGGTCCCCACATTCTGAGAAACACGCTAGTCTCCAGAATGCAAAGAATCACTTCCCTGGTGTCTTTGCTATGGGGTGAGAGTAGGTACCTGCATTACTTATGGGGACCTCAGTTCTCAGCTGGGGAGTTGTCACTGCTTCATGGGCTCTGGAAGCTTCCTTTACAGCCAGTCTGCCATGTTGTCGTTTGTATAGGGGTTTCAGAAGTGTGCCTGGTCTATGCAGGTGTCAACCTCGTGTCCATAGGAGTTCTTGTCATGACCCATCACCCACTTAGAACCCCATTTTTGTTACTAGATGCAGGTTAGGAGCCTCAATAGGTGCAGGGTTGATCTTCCCACAGGGCTGCTTCAGCGATGGGTTGGCAGCCCTTCTGACCCCATCCAGTTCTCTCAGCCAGTGTGGTTGAGAGCTGTTGGGACATGTCCTGACCCATGTGGTGGGCTCTGGCTCAGACCCCACAGGAAACCCAATACAATCTAGTGGGATGGGTCCTTATTTGACACACAAGAGCCTAGGCTTCAGAGAACCTGGGTTTGCCCAAGATCTGAGAGCCAGCTCAAGAGCCTGACTGACAGGTTCCATGCGACACATTACAAACCTGGCACCAGCACCAAGCCTTGCTCTGCCCACCGTAACAGTGGGCCAGTCTTTGCAATGTTTTCTGTTCTAGATGTAACTGATGGTTTGGGGGTAGGGTCTCACTCAGTCTCAAGATCAGGAAATTCCAGAGTTCTCCTGTCTCAATATCTCAAGCACTGGGATTATAGGTACCAGCTGCCCTGCCTGGCTTCTAGATTTTTGGTGGGGTTTCTTTTCTTGGCATGACTTGTGGCACATACAAGAACAACCCCAGGTCATGGTCTTTTGGGGTGAGTAGGAGAGAGAGAGAGAGAGAGAGAGAGAGAGAGAGAGAGAGAGAGAGAGAGAGAGAGAGAGAGAGAGAGATGGAAGGATGGAGGGAGGGAGAGGGGAGGGGCCTCTGTGGGTTCTTACATATGTGTGGTATATGCACATATACACAATTAAAATTTGAAAATAAAATATTACAAGGTAAATGAGAAAATATTTAAAACCTCTCTGTATATAAAAAGAAAATAATGAAATGATGGTAAGGATGGTGGCTGAAGAGTTGAAATGGAAGGCCAGCCACTTAGCAACCCTGTAGTAATTCTGACTGTTATACGTCCTCTCAGAACACTTGGCTGGTTTTAGAACAATAAAACAGGTTAAGAAGGGACACCTGGTGATGAGGAGACCCTCTCACACACCTGCCACCTGATCTCTCAGCATCTGCTGCCATGGAAACAGCCGATAGCCCAGTCCATCTTGGCTTGTTTCAGGGATGTGGCAGATGAAACCCAGGAACCAGGAGAGGTGCAGAGGGCCGCTCCCTGGACTGCACGATAGATACCGGGCAGGAGAATGGGACGATGGGGAACAGAGGGGCACTGCAGCTCCGCCCTCGAGGCTGTGCCCCTGATGGTCAGAAGGCCCCCTGTGATTGACACTGCATATAGGGTGTTCCTGGGAGATCAGAAACACAGGCACCACTCGTGCACACTCATGCCGGGTCTGTGCTTACAAAAGGATTATATTATAATCATTATATTATCATTTGAATTGTGACTTTGACAACTCAATACCCCTATATAATGTGGGCTTTTCTAGAGGACCATTGGGAGAAATATCTTAGAAGATGCAGTCCACCAGGAGATGGGGAGACTATAAGGACACCTCACTCCATGAATATGCTACACGCGTCATAAATATTCATAAAAAACTTCTTTTAAATCTACAACACAGAACCCCACTAAGTGTCTCCCCATGGGGGCAGCCCGCTTCTATCTCTTTGGAGTGCTTTGTTCAGCTTTGGTAAATAAATTTCCACGAAAACTGTCTTTTTTCACTGAATTCTCTCCTTGAAGCAGAGTAGAAAAGAGAGGCCCTTTTGCCACCAAGCTCATGATTAATCAGCTGACACTAGACAAGAAGGGACAGGTAGGGAGGGGACAGCACAGCAGCTTGTCAAGTGGCTCAGGTCTGGAGCACACAGCATTGCCAGGGCTGGCTTGTCCCAATGACGATCAACATGACCCCACTCTGTCCCTGACGCCCCATCCTGTCCCCCTGCTCCCCGCCCCCTCCCCCCCAGTCCTGTGTCTCAGCTGGCCCTGCTTTATCACTGGAGACAGAGCCCAGGGAAGGAAGCCCAGCAGGAGGCAGCCTAGACGAGAACACACTGGGCCAAGTATGGCGCTATGTGCCTGACATCCCAGCCATTGGAAAGGTGAGACAGGAGGATGAGGCATTGTATGTTTTTAGTTAAAGTCATGAGGTCAAGGCCAGCCTGATCCACATGAGATGAGATCCTGTCTTAAAAACAAAACAGAGAGATAGAAAGAAAAGAGTGCCTTGAAGGAGGGAGGCGGGCAGTAGATCCTTGGGCTTCTTAGATTCTATATTCCTCAAACCACATCTGGCCAGTACAGGGGAGGCAGGCAGAGGGAGGTGGAACCCTATTCTATTAAAACACTACAGAGCACCCCCTGGGCTAACCCACTAGGTTAGCACCTTCTGCTCACTAAGGGGATGGAAGCTAAGTGGCTTCTAACAGCAACGTCTCAGTATCTGGCTGTAATCTGGGCTACTAACTTCCCAGGGATGCCCAGCATTCTGCAGGGATATTCCACTTACACTCCGGCTGTCTGTGGAGGCCTTCCATCATGTCACAAAAGCCCAACCATTTCCCTTTGACTTTTACAGCACCCCTTCTACCTAGAATGGATTTCTTTAGCTCTGATCCAGCCAAGGGCAAAGGAAGCCGGAGCTTGCAGAGCGGGCAACCTGCCAACGCCTCCATCTCCTGCTCAGGCAGACCCCATTCACAGCTCTACCAATCGATACATTAAAAGTCTCACATCGCCTTCAGAGAAGTAAATGTGTAGAAAACGCTGCTTCTAATGAAATGGCGCACACGGCACAGCGCGATCAGGTATGGAGGAGAGGCTGGTCCCCAGTGGCTCAACTCTATGTGGTTCCCTGTAAATGTTCAGGGCCCCTTAATGCCTTTGGAGGAACGCTGCTTGCAGGAACTTTGGGACAATCCAATGCACAGTGCTCAGGTCTCTGCTATAATCACGGGTGTTTGCACAAATACGCCCCAGACAACTCAGAAAACTTAATCCGACTAAATGTGGGAAGAGCTGTTGTTGTAGCTAGCACCTTGCTAAGGGACAGCGACAAGGACAAAGGTTGGTGCACATCCAGCAAATGGGCATTTCCCCAAAATATTTGTAATATTAATTAAAACATATTTTATGTGTATGAGTGGTTTTGCTTCTGTTTATGACCTACATTCAGAGCAAGCAGAGGCCAGAAGAGGGCGTCATATCTACCGGACATAGTTACAGACAGTTGCGAGCAAGCAGCCATGTGAGTGTGAGTGTGCCCCAGGTCCTCTGGAAGGGCAGCCAGAGTGCTTAACCACTGAGTCACCTCTCCAGCCCCTATGCGGTTTTGTTGTTGTTGATGTTGTTTGTTTCTAAAATAAATAAAGAAATGAAAATAAGCAGGAGTTCTGAGGATTGAACCCAGCTCCTCATGTTTGCGAGTTAAGCACTTTGCCAAATGAGCAATCTCCCCAGGCCTCTTCTGGAATACTTTGAACCCCGATGTTGCAGTATTGAGCGCGGTGTCCTTTGTCAGGAGATGTGCCACCTGCACCTCTGCTCTGAGTTTGACCCTGCACGGCCTGCCAGGATGTGTGTGGCTCGTCCTGGATCCTTTCAGTGTTCCCACCAAGGTCCTCAGCACGCCTCACACAGGAAACCTGGACCCACCGTCCTCCAGTATTTATCCACTCTGCTCACAAGGAGAGGGGCAGCTGGGCACAGAGAAGATGACCAAGTCAGAGGCGCAGCGGGGTTTACAGCCCAAGGGTGGGAGCAAACATGTGGGAGGCCAGAGCCTGCTTGCTCTACATGGTGGGGCGAGCCAGTCAGGAGCAGAGCTAGAAGGCTGCCTGCTGAGGGACAGGCGTGTGAGGGGAGGAGGCAGGGAACTCCTGGGCTGCTTTGATTGGAGGAGGAGTTTGGATCTGATACAAGAAGTGACTCCAGCTAGGAGTTCCATCAGATGAGGAGGGTGAGCTAGGTCAGACCAAGACCTCTGAGGAGGTAGTGGTGGGGCAGGGTTGCAGAGGAGGCACAGCAGCAGCAGCAAGAGGAGGAGGAGGAGGAGGAGGAGGAGGAGGAGGAGGAGGAGGAAGAGAAGGAGGAGAGAGGAGAGAGAAGCGAGGAGAGAAGGATGGGGGAGGCAGAGCCTAGTAGAACTGAGAGACAAGCTGGGTGGTGGAAATCTAGTCCACGGGATTTGGGGATGTGAAAGTCAGAGCCAGGGACAGGCCTATCTGTGCTTCCAGCTCACTAGACTGGAGCACTGAGTGGGCCCAGGATCAACCGTGTTCCCTAGCAGGAACCTGGGAAGAAACAACAGTGTGAACAGCAGTGCTTGAACTCTGTAAATTCTGAGTTTGGAGCCCCAGTGAGCTGATTTCAGGCTATAGGAACTGGAGCCACTGGGGAAGGGAGAGCCTTAGTTGATGAATTGCCTCTGTCAGATCTGCCTCTAAGCAAGTCTGTGGGGGGCATTTTCTTAACTAATGATTGATGTGGGAGGGCCCAGAACACTGTGGGCGGTGCCACCCTGGGCAGGCAGTCTTGGGTTGTAAAGGAAAGCAGCTGAGCAAGCCATGAGGAACAAGCCAGTAAGCTGCACTTCTCCATGGTCTCTGCTTCAGTTCCTGCTTTGAGTTCCTGCCCTGGCTTCTCTCAGTGATGGACTGTAAGCTGTAAAGATGGAGGGAGGGAGGTTCCAGAATCAGGAACATCAGCTCTGACACAAAGCCCTCCACATTTGTGTCTCAGCGCTTTCAGTCCTGTTAATTCCACTGGGTGGATTTTGTCTGTGAGGCCCCGTGGCACTCTGTCCATCTATCATCCATGTAAAGGTTTTGCTTACTTGCTTGCCATTGGAGTAGACAGATGAAGTATCCAATAAAAGTGGGTCTCCGCATCAGCAAGGAAAACTGCAAAGGCACAAGAGATCATAGCTCTTCTGCAGGCTGCTCCCTGCTCGGAGAGGCTGCTTGTTCCCTTGGAAAGGCTTCACAGATACCAAGAGCTTCCCCCAGTGCTCCCACTCTACTCCTCTGTCGTTTTTGTTTGTTCAGTTCAGACAGGGCTTCATCACTAGCCAAGGCTGGCCTTGAACATGTGATTTTTCTGTTCCTTCCTTCCGAGTCCTAGGGCGTATCAGCCTGGTTGACTCCTTCGTTCTTCAGGCTATGCCATCAACAGGAGGCAGAAGGTGTGTGTGTGTGTGTGTGTGTGTGTGTGTGTGTGTGTGTGTGTGTGTGTGAAGAGAGAGGGGGAGGGAGGGGAAGAGGGAAAGAGAGGGAGAGGAAGAGACAGAGACAGAGGTGGAGAAATATCCTGCAACTGGGCTAGGACCCATCAGACCCTCTGTCTAGCTGGCCTCTCCTCCTGCCCACAATCCACACATCCTCAGGCAGACTCTTCAGACCGGGCTTGCCAGAAAGGAGCTCAGCATCCTTCTGTTGAGTTTAGTTAAGAGGCCCTGGGCTCCTGTGTGTAGATAAAGTGCCAGGAGATGTTCCAGAAAAACTGCAGGGAAATGAACCCATAAAAAATGAGGGAAAAAAAAAAAAGCTAGGTAGTGGTGGTGCATGCCTTTAAGCCCAGCACGTGGGAGGCAGAGACAGGCAGATTTCTGAGTTCGAGGCTAGCCTGGTCTACAGAGTGAGTTCCAGGACAGCCAGGGCTATACCGAGAAAACCCGAAAAACCTAAAAATGAAAAAAAAAAGTGAGTAGAGGGTACTAGATGTCTGTGTTAGGACACAGGTGGGCTAGGGGACTCCAAGTTAGAAGCTGAGAGGAATGTATTTCCAAATGCAGGAGTCCAGAGAGCAAGAATAAAGTTGAGCTTTTTCAATCATGGAACTAAGTTTAAAATGTAGCAGAAGCACAGGAAATCTGTCAGGGACCAGAAGGGGACAGATGTGCTGCCCACAGCAGTTGCTTCTACCAGGACATGGCTGCCTTCCGCTCTGCACACCACATCTTGCCTGCATTTTATCCCTTCCATCCTCAGCCCTTTGTGTTATTCCCCTCAGGCAGCCTAGAGACATCCTGTCCCCCACCCCCAACCTAAACTCTGAGCCCAGGGCTTCTCCAGAAGTGCAGTGAGCATCAGGTTAATGTTAATCACAATATATTGATAATGGTTTTCCCAGGGCCAAAAAGGTTGTTCTGTCTGGAATCTCCACAGCATGATGTGATGTCTTGGCTTCTCATTCCCTGTATGCATCTCTTTTAGAGAAACCCTAATATGAGGAATGCGATATTGGGATGGCTAGAAGCCTAGTTCAGGGCTTGCAAGAAAAAATACTGGTTGGGAGGGCCAGATACTGGTTGGGAGGCCTTTCTGCAAGGTCATCTGATCCTTTTTTTCTGCGTATTCACATGTGCAGTCAGCATACAGAACCAAACCAGGGGCTCAGAAACTCCGTAGCACAGAGTGATGCCCCCCTTTTCTACACTGAATGGGACGGTGTGTGTGTGGGGGAGCAAGGCTCTGGGTGATGTGCACAGTTACAGACTTGCAGAAGTAAGAACATCTGAAGAGGCCCTGGCTCAGATGGGTGGCAGTTTACTGACCTTTGAAAGCTTACAGTGGGCTTGGGGACAGCAGGGTGAGAGCATGTGTGTCTGAGATACTACCCCAGGCCCTCACTGGTGTTTGCCCTAGCCTAGACGAATTAGACTCAAGGATGTGGCTTCAGCTGAGGACAAGGCTGCACTGGATACAGGGACACAAAGAAACTGGGGCACAGGCAGGATCCTGTCCTTAAAATGCCAAACCGAAAGCTCCAAGCAGCAAGCAGAGCAAGGGATGTATGTGGGGTAGGCAGTGGGGCGTGGGGAAGGGAGTTGGGGCGCACACTGGGGCGATGGATGGACTGCTGGAAGCTGGAGTCCTTGGGGAAGTCTTCCTTTCTTGAACATAATGATGATGCTGGCACTTGAGCCCTCCGTGGGGACAGCAGAAAGTTCAAGGCTGACTTCTGTCTCACTGCTCCCCTTACTGTCTGCAGCACAGACTGCAGGAGTGAGGTGTGGGAACAGGCAGGCACTTAGGGTCTGAGAGGAGCAGGAGCAGGGTGTCTTGGCATGCATCTTCCAGCTGGGTTCCTGGCGCCATTTTCATTTCTGTGACATGCGCTCTCTGGGGTCAGGACTGATGGAATTAGGGAGAGCCCATTGCTTGCAAGGAACCCAGAGACTTTCAGAGCAGTCTAAGGATCCCTCCCAGGGATTCAGACTGCAGGATGTGGCTAGGGTTTCTTTTCTTTTTGTCTGAGGGATTACTAGTGGGAGCCCTATTTCTTCATCCAACAAATACATTATCAGGTCTTACGTCTAAGGAAGCAAAGGGGAGCTGTAGATTGCAGCTGGCAGCTCTACCCTGAGGTGGTGCCACATTACTCGGTGTGTGTCCTGAAATAGAAGAGACCTCAACACAACTCTTTTTTTTTTTTTTAACTCAAGGGCTTAAATACTTCTTTGAAATGTGGTCCAATTATTCAAGGAGAAAAAAAAAGTATACAGAGCAAATATTTAACTTCGCTCTTGGTATGTTGAACTCACCTGTCCACAGGAATCTCTCAGGCATATCCTACAAGACTGACTTGATTTGTGTCTACAGATTGGGACCTGTCTAATGTCATGGTTCTGAATCACAGCCTGGAACCAAAGATTAGACTTCTGTCCTCACGTCCAGAGTCTTTGAGCTGTAGATTTCTGGGTCAGTAAACTCCTTTTCCAAAATATTGAAAAAAATATAGACCCCTCCCTGCCCCAATAGCTAGCCGAGACACATAGTATGTGCGGTGTGGAGAGACGTCTGTAAATTATTAAGGCTTTTGGAGATTATTAGCCATGGTCCCTCCAGCAGATTGGGCATGTTGCTGTTGCATGGAGCTGAGGACCTGGGACTCCGTCTGGGCTAAAGGAAAGTCTACCACTGCGGACAATAAAAAGCATGGACAATTCCAGGGAGAGCTACACCTGTAGGATTCTGGCTCTTCTTCCCTACCAGCCCCGCCCGGTCAGTTGGTCTCCTCCCCTGGGCGGAAGGTGCTCCAACCCCGGCGGTTTGGGAGGCAGACGCAGGCGTGTTTCCCAGGTACAAAGTTTTCAAACGCGCCGCTAACGTTTTCCAAGCCGTGGACCTCAGTTTCCCAATCCTATTAACATGCTCTGGGAGGAGCGGGGTTGTGGTCCCGATAATCCTGCGGAAAGGGGCTGGGCTCTACCATCCGGAGAGACTTTCAGCTCTGAGAGGGGGTGGCGCGCGAGCCACGCAGCCTGGGGCGGGGCACCCGGCGTTTCCCTGGGTTGCTACAACAGACCCCATACTCTGCGCCACGGCTACTAGCGTGAGAGACTTGGACAGGTGCGGCAGGGGCGGGTCGCCCGCGAGAGGACCCCTCCCCCACGCCGCTAGTGCCCACGCTGGTCGCATTACGCCCGGGAGCCCCCAGGTCGCCCGCGGCGCAGAGAGGGGCGGGGCTGCGTTTTACACCTTCAAACCTCCGGCCGGGCTAGGCGCGGCTGGCTCAGTCCGCCAGGCTGAGCCAGGTTCTGGATCTCAGGTCCTCCCCGGGGCTTGGGCCCGCCCCCGACGCGGGAGCCAGGTGAGACGCGCGGGCAGGGAAGGATAGTAGGTGGCCCTCGGGCACCCAACCTGGCTTCTTGAGGCAAGCGTGTGCCTCTGGATTCCAGAAGCAACGGCGACCGAGTCAGCGCGGCCCCTGTATCCATAGAGGCTGATCATGGGAGCTGGGAAAGAGGGATGCGTGCCTGCAGGTGCGTTTTGCGTCTCTTAGGAGATACCCCTTCCCCCATGACCCTTTCGCCTGGCAGAGGCCAGTTACAAAAGCCTTGGATGCGACCTGGTTGCAGAGCTCAGAGCTCTTTGTCCCCTGAGCCTCTGGACTTGTCCTTCCTCCAGCGCTCTGACTCCTTCCCCGGGTCAGGCAAGTGGATCAGCCTCTCTTTCATGCCCGGGATCTCCTGTCCTGTATATCGCCTGTTTCCTGGGTAGTTGGGCCAGCAAAGCCCTGCAGAGGAATCGCAGCAGGGCCGCCAGGGGGCGCGCTGGGCGGGAACTGGAGCCCTCATCTCGCTGTCCCTTGAGATCCGATGCGCGCTCTCTCAGATTCTCTCCAGTTGCTTGCTTTGCGCACGATCACCCTGGCCGCAGCTGGCTGTGGGAGGTCGGGGCTGTGCAGACGCTCCGCCGGGTGCCCGACCCCTGCCCTCCACGCTCCCTAGTAGGGGTGTGGGGACCCGGCGGGCGCAGGGGAACGGCCCCCGCGTCTGCCTGTCGCTGCCTGTGAATTATGCAGGAGGCTGGCATCGGTGCTCGAGTTACTCAAGTTTCCTTGGCAACTTTCGCTCGGGCATCCCTCCTCCGGCGCAGCGGGCAGCTCCTCCCGCACGCCCGGGGCTCCAGGCACCTTCCCTGGGCTGCCAGGCCACGCAGCCCTGGGTACCCGTTAACACAGAGGGCTCCGAAAGACGCAGTCGCAGACCCAGGCCACGCCCTCGCCCCCTGGGCTGGAGGCCTCTGAGGAAGCCAGCAGGTGCGACCCTGGTGACATCATCCTGTAAACTTTGTCTTGGGCTCAGAGGGTGCTTGCAGGACCTGTGGTGGACTTCCTTGCCAGAATGCTGTGGTCGCGCTGGACTTCGCTTCCTGGGTTCCAAGGGTATAGGGCATCCGCTGGACCTCATCGCTGGGGTGTGTAGGGTGAGTCTCCCATAACCTCTCAGATCCGTCATAGAGGGTTATGTTATCCAGGGAAACTTGTCTTCCCAGCTCAGAGGGCGCCAGAGTTGCCTTGCAAACTGAAGCTGGAGTCCAGATAGGATGGGCTTTCATGCACTTCTTATCCATTTGCAGAAAGTGCAAGGGGTTGCAAGTGAAGCACTCCAGTTGTTCAGCTCCAAGTGGGTGGGGCTCTGCGAGGTTTTGGGGTCTAGGGGGCGCCAGGTGGGCGAGAGGTTTATTCTAGTGACTACCTATTTTTTGCTGACAGAGCTTTAAAGAGGGTTGTGGGTTGTTCCATCTGAGAAAGTACCTTGAGGCCACAGGGGCGGGGGTCTCGGGGGCTTTCCCAATCAATGGCTTACAGATCACTTTCAGGCACAGTCCTGGAAGCCTTCAGAGGGCATCTGAAATTAGTGGTTTGCTCATGAAAATTCGAGGTAGTAAATTAGGTAGGTGTGTGACCTCTTTTTTTTTTTTATTTCCCCGAACTGAAGTTTGAACGTTAATGAGGTCAACCAGCTAATTAAGCTGAACTTCAGCATGCAGAGATAATTTTGGAAGTCTGGATTGGAGAGTGGCTTGTGACCTCTAACTGGGATTGTACCCTGGACCTTACTGACCTGACTAGGGGAGGTTCTGCAGGTGGGTCGCCTTCGGCAGGCTCAGCTTTGGTCCAGGTCCCACTTCAGGGCCGGCACCCTGCAGGCTGCATAGTGTGTGTCATGCTTACAGGGGCCCCTGGAGATACCTTGATTGGAAACATTCCAACCACTTGTAGGTGATACTAGGCTGAGTCTGATGGAGATTGAAACCCTCTTTTGCTGCCGTTGAAGTGAGCTGAGAAAGATCAGGACACTGATGATAAATGGAGGAGAGTGCTAGCCCGGAAGGGAGGAAGGGTGGAACCAGGAAGTCATCTAGTCAGACAGTGGGCAAGAAGACTAGAGCTGGCTTCATAGAGGCTGGAGGTCACAACTGCCAGGGGTGCAGTGTTTTCAAGGAAATGTAACCCATTGTTTTTTCCAAGAAGGAGGAACTAAGTGGCCAACTGTGCATCTTTGGGTCCCTGAGTCAGGAGGCTGGAATGCAGGTGAAGATGTCTCCCAGGGACCCTGAACACAGCCCTTGGTGAACTGAGACCGATAGGGAATCTCTGTCTGGTATCTCAAATGATTTCCTAGGGGGAAAAAGTGACTTGTTTGTAATCAAGACACTCACCCATTTATTTAACCCACCTCAGGGCTGCATGCACAGTCATGGTCATGAGAAAACTAGTTGGTCCAGGCCTGGGGATTGGGGTGCTATTGAGAACACTGGGTCATGGTGGGGGTGCTGAGATGTGAGGAGTTTCAGATGGACGCTGTGGAGGAGTTGGGGACAGCACGGAGTTTTATATTCCCTTGTATGGAAGAAAATATGACAGAAGAGAATTCAGGGAGTTGCTTGATCTTCAGGAAAGCAGCCCCTGAGATGGAGCTGGAGAGAAAGCAGATTAATGACATCTGTGCTTTGTTTCTGAATACTTAAGTCCTAAGTGTCGGGTTTAGGGGGGGGGGGAAGTCTCTGCAGGCTCCAGGGAGCAATGGGGTCTTGTCCAAAATGGGCTTTGTATGGGACCCTGCAAATATCACGGACCCCAAACAAGGCTACACCCTCCCTGTTGACCCCTTTCCTGCTACTGCAGGGCTTGCAGCCTTAGTGACTCCTTAGGGCAGCAGGGAGGTCCAGCCATAGCAGCCAGTTTAAATTGGCATTTTGATCTCTTCAGGACCCTAACCTGTGACAGTGACCCCCATGGAAGGTAACGTTGGAGAGGCTTATGCACATGACCCCAAACCTCTTGCTAATCTCCTGATCCTCTTGGTCAGGACAGAAGTGGGGATCCACACACAGACCTGTTTTTTTCTCTTTGGAGCCCCTAAGCTCTTCACTTGGTACTGGTGGTATATGGATGTTGGAAGAATGTGAGCAGATTGAGATGTGGGCTGGCAGCCTGGAATTCCCTACTTCTAACCTTGTGACATTTGGTCTGGGCACAGAAGCTAACCAGGCCACTCCATGAAGAGGTCTGCCATCTTCAGTGGGCTAGAGATAAGCCAGAAAGTAGGCCGTTTTCTGTGCTATTTCATTAAATATAAGATGAACAGATCTTATGGGGGCGGGGCTCTGCTGCTAGGTGTCAGGCCTGGGACTGGATGCAGGTTGCTACTATGGGGCTTCTGGGACAGACGATGGTTACATGTGGCTGTTGGGTGCTGTAGAACACAGAGAAGCCCCTGATTGTTATGAAGGGGACAGTACAAACCACCCAGAAGAATGGGATGACTGCATTCTCTGGCTTGGGCCAGGCCTTACCACAGCTGAGGATGACTGTTGATCACATAGGTCCTGGGGACTGCTACTCAGCAGCTGTGGAGTGGACAGGGCAAGTTCTCCTGAACACTGCTTTCCTAGGTAGCTTTATTATGCTTTTGCTGATGTCTTATGCTTATGTCTGATGTCCTAGAATACCTTCCCCCGACACACGCTCCTGGACACTAGAGGGTGGACTGACTTCTGTTCCCTTTTCTAGGCCAGTAGCCTGAGGCTCTGGAGAGGTGCCACTTGCCCATGGCTCCCACATGTAGTGAATGGGGAGCCCCGTTTGTACCTTGGGCAGCCCCAGGGAGCTCAGCCCACATTCCCACACCATGCCAGAGCTAAACACACATCACCCAGCAGGAAAGTGCCACCAGAATGTGGCAGAAAGTTAGTTATCTTGTTCCTGTGGTGTGAAATTGAGTTAGTGAGCAGGCATCTTGATAGGGCGTGTGTTTTTATCCTTGTTAAAAGCAGATTCTCGGAGCCATTGGACATGGCTCACAGGGTCCACTCTGGGCTCTGGTGGGAACATTCGGGTGTCTGGGTTGCAGGTTGCCTCTGATAGGAGACTTCCTCCTAATCAAGAGGATGTCCTAGTCTCAATCAGGAAGGGGCACGATGTGTCCCTCCTGGTACCCAGAGCCTGTTCAGGGTCAGCAACCTGGGGCATTCTGGTGCCTGGTCCTAAGGACAGGCCAGCTGCAGCACATAGCACTTCTTGGGAGATTGAGCTCTTAAAAGCCCTTGGGGATGGGGGCAGTGGGAGTCAATGTGTAATAGCAGTAAGTAGAGAGTTCTCTGATTGGCTGCCAGATATCTCTTCCAAGCAGAGGACTAGCACAGGCAGACAGGGTTATTCTCTAAAAACTGCCTGTGTTTGATGTGCTTTTCCTAGCCCAGTCCTTGGGCTCAGTGGGGCCACAGACACAGCTTCCCAGGCTGTGTCTGTGGATTCCACATGATGAACCTCAGGGGTGCAGGAGGGCTTCTACTTGCTTCCTTGTGTTTTGCACACTGGGATTCTCCTACAGGAGTTCCAAGAATCCTCCTTGAGAGCCTTAAAAGTTTTTAGTAGGGAAGATGGTTGGATCAAGTCGTGAGATGCTTAGCTTAGAGCCTCCACCTGGGAGACTTTCCCCAGATGCATCCATTAGGGATAAAACCTAGGGCACTTACAGTGGTCCTGCTGCGCTGGGGCCTGGTCTCTCTAAAAAGCATTTTCCCCTTCTCTCCGTTTTTTCTCTAAAAGCATCACTTTTATGAAAGCGTACATATTGTATCTTCCCATTTTCTGACTGTTTTCCTCTGAGGCATCCCTATACTTGGCAAAGTTAGAACAGACCACACAGTTACCCTGCTATGCCCTCTCACATTCTGCCTTTAACTCTTGGTTAGGCTTCTCACACATTTGCGAGTCTTTATCTAAATTTGTCTTCATAGTTTACATGTTTTCGGTGGATGCTGCAGGTTTGTCTTTGACGTTGCGGCTCTTGATAATCAAGAATGACCGTTGGCTAACTTTTAAAGCACCCAGGCATTGCGTCTATCATAGACCACCATGGCTCAGTCCCTGCTCCACTACGACACACGGATGAGCTTTACGAAGCTGTTAGCATTCCTTAAATCGTTGGAAGGTGCTGGGGATTCCTACTTAGGTCCTTGATGGTGCTAACCGTGTTCCTAGTCCCTACCTGGGGGATTCTAGGCAGGTGACCTCCTATTGAGCCATGGCCAGGCCCTCACTGGGGGATTTTAAGCTTGTGCCCTCCCACCAAGCCATACTCTATCCTCTTACTGGGGGATTCTAGGCAGGTGGCCACCCACTGAGCCATATCCCAGCCCCTCACTGGGGATTACAGGCAACCACTCTCCCCTGGAGTCATGTCCCAAGCCTTTATTCTTTATGTTACTGTTCCCTCTAAAGAATTTTTATTTGGTGTAGTATGTTTTATGCTCCTGGGTCTTTTATTAATTAACCTAGCAACTCATCAGCAAGAAAAAAAGTGTATAAATGGATATTTTAGAGCTTTCCTGTGACCTTGGTCACAATGTGAATGTCACTTGAGGACTGAGTAGGATGGTGTCTGCTGATCCTGGCTGACCAGGTGCCATAGAGATACCACAGATATTTAGACATGGGGAGGGAAAGGTGTGAGTGGAAATGCGCTTCCCTGAGCAGATGTGGGCAGCTTGGTGAGGACCATCACTAGATCAACCCTTTGGTACCCAGAGGTTACCACCTGGGTATGTGGCCTTCCCCAATGGGTCCGAAATCTCTTTCATTTGAAAAATAGTAGGGACCTTTGGGAAAGGGCTGTGGGAAAGAGTCAGCCTGTCTTAGTTAGGGTTTTACTGATGTGGACACCATGACTAATGCAAGTCTTATAAAGACAGTATTTAATTGAGGCTGACTTACAGTTTCAGAGTTTCAGTCCATTATCATCAAGGTGGGAGCATGGTAGCATCTAGGCAGACACAGTGGAGGAGCTGAGAGTTCTACATCTTCGTCTGAAGGCTGGTAGCACAATACTGACTTGCAGGCAGCTAGGATGGGGTCTTAAGCCCACAGCCACAGTGATACACCTACTCCAACAAAGCCACACCTCCTAATAGTGTCACTCCCTCTGCCAAGCAGACACAAACCACTACACACCCCCAAGGTCTTTTTCTATATGAGCTATTTCTAGAAGGACTTTGTGTCCCTATGGGCTGAAAGTCGCCACTTAAGTTTGCAGGATTTAAAAACCATCCTGCAGAGGTAGGTGTGTGTGTGTGTGTGTGTGTATACATGAGTATTTATATGTGTGGAGGTCAGAGGTCAATCTCAGGTTACATCCACAGGAACACTGTCCACCTGTTTTGAGACAAGAGTCTGTCATTGGCCTGGAGCTCAACAAGGGGGCTAAACTGTCTGATGAGTTCCAGGGATTCTCCTGTCTATACCTCCCCAGTGCTGGCATTACATGCATGTTTCATGCATTTTAACATGACATTTTTGGTATTAAACTCAGAGTCTTATGCTTGCAAATTCTTTACAGGCTAAGCTGGGTCCCCAACCCCTAAGTTGGCAAAATGCATTTCACCTGCATCAAGGTTCATCCTAGGTGACTCCTACGTAAAGGCAGCGACAGTGTCTAACTAGTGAGCTTTACACATGTTAGCCTTTTGGCCTGGAACCTCATTATTGCTTTGGGATTTGAGAGTGTCCTGCTCCCAACTTTGCAGAATTGAAGAATAGCCTGAGCTCTGGATACAAAGCCTGGGCTCTGCTGTCTAGCCTGACTGGTGGCATGCGAGCTTTGAGCCTCAGCTTTGCAGAGAAATCCAATTCCAGGTCACTTCTTTAGAAGAGGGGTGCTCAGAAAGGACACAGGGGGATGCCCCTGTGGTTTCCCCAGAGCATGCAAGATTTGGGTACTCCCATTAGGGGATCCCTGACTCAATAAAAGACATCACTCCTCCCTTAGCTGTGGCAGGTCACTCTGTGTGTCACCCCTCATACATCTTCATGTCCCAGCAGTGGGGTCTGGCAAGCTATCAGGATCTGTCCTGTCTATCTGCTGCACCTGGTGTCAGGTCCCTGGGGATGAAGTGCCAGGCATCCAGACTCCAGACTTCATCTCTCTCAAATGTCACTCAGCAGTAAGAAGCCAGTGAACCCTTCCAACTGCTGCTCTTCCAGCCAGCCTGCCTCCATCTTCATGAGATCAGCTATGCCAGTTATCCTCATCAGGATGGGGTCCTGCTGACTGTAGACATTCCTGCTTAGAAGGAGAGTGTTTTAGGGTTTCTATTGCTGTGGAGACACCATGACCATGGCAACTCTTATAAAGGAAAGCTGGATTTTACAGTTCAGAGAGTTAGTCCATTATTATGACAGGAAGCATGCAGGCAGACATGGTGCTGGAGAGGTAGCTGAGAGAGTTCTACATCCAGATCAGCAGGCAGCTGGAAGAGAGAGTGACACTGGGTCTGGTTTGAACTTCTGAAACCTCTAAGCCCACCTCCAATGGCACACTTCTTCCAACAAGGCCACACCTACTCCAATAAAGCCACACCTCTCAATAGTGCCACTCCCTATGAACCTATGGAAGCCATTGCTATTTAAACCACCACAGAAGGGATCAGGGACACTGGATCTTTGCTTGAACAATTTGGTTACTCCTCCTAGCCAATTCTGCCTTTATTGCAAGTGCCTTGGTATCTCAGGGAGGAGCTAGAGCTAGAGTGTACCTGTCAAGGGAGGCTAGGGAAAGGGGGCCCCATCTGCACAGCTGTGGGGAAGCTACCATCCTTGCTGGGTGGAGACTTTCCAGTGTGGCTAACCTGAGATCCTTCATGCTCCTGCCAATAACCCCTTCCCTATTCTGTGTCAGTGACCCCAGTGAACCCGTTGGTTCCTCAGGGTATCCGTTGGTGGACTTGAACTTTGGTTTGTCCTTAGGGCCTTAAGACAGTAGACATTTTTCACATCTTCCCCCAAGGAGGGAATTTTAACAACACTTGCCCTCATAGGCCTTGGAGACCCAGCAGCTAGACACTCTGGCCCAGGAGTGACCAGTCCACATGGCACAGTGCATCTCATTACAGATGGAAGAAAAGTACTTTAACATAGAAGCTACACAAATCGCAATACAATGTGCATGCCTGTGTGTTACTCTCTGTGCTAATAACCAGAAGAGTGTCACATTTAGTGTTCTCCACAGGAGGCATAGACCTTGTGCAACCAGGTTGGCATTTCCAGGATGTTTACTGAAGCTGGGAGCAAGAGGTCATGGGGGGTGAATGGCCAAGGGTAAACAGTGAACAAACCCAGAGTCCACAAGCATCTGAGAGAGACATTCCTGGAGTCTTAATGGGGGCCTGGTTTTGTTGTTAATAATTTTCTACACACAAGGACAAATGCCTCACTCCTGTTTCTGGAGCTCCTTGAGGGGAGAGACAGAAACCCTCCCTGTATTTCCCCACTGATGTCTGTAATTCAGAGGTAGCTCATTGCCAAAGCAACAGAAACACCTACCTTTTGTTTGTTCTGATTCTTTGGGGTCCCGTTGGGGAGAGTCTCGGCCTCCCTGGCTTTAAGTGGCTCATGCTGGGCTGCTGTGGGTTTTCTGTCTTGCTTGGGCTGTACCCTCCTCTTATCTGTTCTGTTCCTTTTGAGATAACTTGCTTTTGACAAGGTCTGGGGCATGTAGGAGAGTTTAGGTGAAGGGGTTGAGATGTGTATGTCAACGTGCTGGGGCCACTTAACTCTGAGGCTGCAACTCATATAATGGCTTCCAGTTTGGCTTCAGTAACAGGGAGATGCCTTCTGGTGGATGCAGCGTCACCCTTAGCTCTTCTTGAGCAGTGTTAACTAGGACACTATGTTAGTTACTTCATTGGTGAGACAAACACCGGACACAAGCAACTGACGGCCCAGTACATCCCAGTCTGCTCACATCACATCCACAGTCAGGAAGCAGACAGCTGAGCACGGGTGTGTAGAAGTTAAGTCTGTTTTCTTCCTCCTAGTCCCATCCTCCAGAAAGACTCAGACTCAAGATATATTTACAAATACCTTGGCCATATTCCCAGGCCCTTTTCTTATTAGATCATAACTAAAATAACCCACTTATCTTAATGTATATTCTGTCATGTAGCTGGTTACCTGTGCTCAGATGCTATGTGTCCATTCCTGGTCTTGCCAAAGAGTTAAAAAGGAAATTGTAAAAGAAAAGTTAAAGTATTTATTACTGTATTTTATAGTAGTAATAAAGTTATTAGCTGTTAACATGTATATTTCCCACAATACAGTAATTCCAAACAAAGGAAATAAATAAGTAAATAATAACTAAAATAAAACATTTTATTTTACTTAATAATTTGTGGAGGTCAGAGGCAGCTTGCTAGAGTTGGTGCTTTGCATTCTACCATTTGGGTCCTGGGGATCAAACTCAGATTATTCTGCATGGTGGCAGGTAATTTACACTCTGAGCCATCTCGTGAACCTGACCTAATGTTCATAGTTTTTGTCATCATTTTGACACACCTGGGAAGAAGCAACATTGATCCAAAAATGACTTCCATCAGATTAGTCTGTGGGCAAGTCTGTGGGGGATTTTCTTGATTAATGATTGATGTGGGAGATGCCACACATGAGCAGGTGGTTCAGGGCAATAAGCAGCTTTCTCCCATGGCCTCTGCTTCAGTTCCTGCATTGTTGAGTTCCGGGCCTCACTTAGCTTCATGATGAATTGTAAACGGTGAGCTAAATAAACCCTTTGGACCCCAAGTTGCTGTCAGTCAGTCAGTTTTTGTATCACAGCAACAGGAAGCAAACTAGAACGCCAAGTATTTTCCAAAAGGAAACCAACACTTACAAGAACATCACTCCAGTTTGCAAAGCCTCTCAGAAGCCTGGTTGGCAAACAGAGCTTCCCGTCTCTGCTTTCAAAGTCAGCTGTCTCTGTCTCAGTCCCACAACCTCCAGCACAGCCCACCATACACGGAGAGTGAGTATATCATTAAATCAATTACATCTTAATATTATTATGAACACGGTTTGAAAGGGCCATGGGGAACCTTTAGTGTTCCCTGGATCACACATCGAGAACCACTGGAATGAGCAAGCCCAACTTCAAGAACAGGGCCTGGATTTGAAAGTCAGATCTGTCATGTGGGAATCGTGAACAATAAATTCTCATCATTTGGGAAGTATTTGAAATCTGATTGGAGGCTCTAGATGGTCACCAAGTGGTCCTATCTGAAGAAAGGATTCCAGAGTCTGGAATGAAGGGGGAAGGGAGGGGTACCTTCTAGGCTGCAGAATGGAGGAGCCCTGATGGAGCCTCTGGGTGTCTAGAAGATGCAAGCAGAACAACAGGGCGATTTTCAAATAGAGTCAAGATGGATGTTGCAAGAATTCTCCCTACAGGGATTGGGGATGGGGGGAATGACTGGGCAACATCTACCTGATATCCCCAAAGTCCCAAAAACAAACCAAAGTTCAGTTCTACCAAAATTTACCCTCTGGAGACAATGAAATTATTAGGTTTAGTTACAGGAGCATTGAGGACCCTAAAGCAGCCACATTGCAAAGTCTGTGGCCAGCCTGGATGATGGCTTCTGCACAGCTATAGATGGCTACATAGATGGTGCCTCTTTCCTAGTCCTTCCATCCTTTAGCCCTTCCTGAAGACCCTAAGGCTATGTGCAATATAGAGCAAGAGTAGCATATAGTATACAAATAGAGCATTTGTAACTGCTGAGCCATTTCTCCAGCCCCAGGTCTTTCTTCATTTTTCTTTAAATGCATTTATTTTATTTTATGTGAAGAACACTTACCTGCGTGTATGTATATGTAGTATGTGCATGCCTGCGAGCGCATAGAAGGTCATCAGATCCCCTGGAACTAGAGTCATGGATGGTTGTGAGTTACCATGTGGATACTGGGAACTGAATCCTCATCTTCTGGAAGAGTAGCAGATACTCTTAACTGCTAGGAAGAGTAGCAGATACTCTTAACTGCTAAGCCATCTCTCTATCCGCAGGACTTTCTTCTCAATGGCATAACCATATTATAAATTCTACAATCACATACTGCATACTTATGACTGAGGCTTACGTAAAATATCTATCAACATCATGCACCCAATCTCACTCATCTATACCCTTTCATAATCCCACCCAGTATACCCTTTTGACCCCACATCTTCACTTGCAAATGTTCATTGTAATGAGTCATTGGTCTGGTTCTAGGCCTCTGGCTTCTGTTTTACTATCAATACTGGATCCTCGCTCTTCTCAAATATCCTGCTGTTGCCCTGTGCCATGAGATCCTGCTGATTTGGAACTGTAGGACCAGCTCCTTCATGGACTCTAGCAGTTCATCAGTGATGTTGGGGTGGTCCAGCTCAAAACCCTGGATCTGGGCCTGGGTGGTAGCTGAGTTGGTTAGCTTGCTAGCTCTCCTACAACCACACCACCAGGGGGCGAGTTCTCCAGCACTACCTTGGTAAGCTCATCCAATAGTGCAGCCTGCAAAGGACAAAACCAGCTTTCCAGTTTTCCACCCTTGGGATGGCTCACCTGCATCTCCCTCATCTCCCTCATCTCCCACATCTTCGCATGCCCGGCATTCCCCATAACCAGGATCAGCTATACTGTGACAGGAGAGGTGCAGTGTTGTGTCCCCAGGAGCTGGAGTTACAGGTGGCTGTGGTTGTGAACAGTCTAGTGTGGGTGCTAGGAACTGATTTTGTGGCTGTATCTCCTGTCCAGTGACATTTCCATTTGAAGTTGCTCAGCCTCCCTCACCCCCATCCCCCATGCCTCCCTTTCCTAGTGTGGTCAGTTCAGAGTACCATTCTTCCTCTTTGCCATCAGTGGACATCCCAGCCCCTGTCTTTCCTTCAGTAGACAAAGGTTTGCCTGCTGTCACACTCTTCAGATAAGTGCCTTTGCCTTCCTCTGTGGCTTTTCTGATCTAAACTGGATGGGTTTTGCTGCGACTGTATTGTTTCTGTTCCTGCTGTGCTCTTGATCTCTATTTGCCTTTCTTTTTCTAAAGCAGTTAGATAGAAGGCTATGTTGCCACTGAGGTGAGATTTTTCTAGCAGCAATTTTTGATGGTGGGCATTTATCCATTGCTAGTCAGGCATTCTGCTGTGGAGTTGTGTCCCTGGCCTGCGTCTTCCTCTTCATGTAGACACCCCAGAGCACTGCTGTGGCAGATCCCCCATGTTTGGTTTGAATGGGGTGTCAGAGGCAACACAGCTCTGCTTGAGGCAGACATCTATGTTCTTAGCACTTAGGAGGTGGATGCAGGAGCAATCAAGACTTCTAAGTCATCCTCGGTTACATGGTGAGTTTGAGGCCAGCCTGTGATACATGAGACTTCCCAACCGCAGAGCCAGCAAGGGGAGCTGGGGAGATGGCTAAGTGGCTAAGAGCACAGACTGCTGCCGGGTGGTGGTGGCGCACGCCTTTAATTCCAGCACTCTGGGAGGCAGAGGCAGGTGGATTTCTGAGTTTGAGGCCAGCCTGGTCTACAGAGTGAGTTCCAGGACAGCCAGGGCTACATAGAGAAACCCTGTCTTGAAAAAACAAAAACAAAAAACAAAACAAAACAAAACAAAAGGAAAAAAAGAAAAAACGAAAAGAAAAGAGCACAGACTGCTCTTCTTACAGAGAACCTGGGCTCAGTTCTCAGCACTCGCACGGCAGCTCACGACCATCTCTAACTCCAGTTTCAGGGGATCTGATGTCCTTTTTTGGCCTCCATGGATGCTGCATGGATGTGGTGCACAGAGATACACACAGACAAAAATATCCATACACGTAAAATAAAAGTGGATTTTTAAAAAGGTTTAAAACCAAGCACGCAGGCAAACAAACAACCCTCCCCAGCTAAAACCCAAATCAAATTTAAATTAAAGACAGACAGAAACTGTGGCACTGTTTTTCGGGGCAGCTTTGCCATTTAGTTTCCTCACCAGCAATGTCTGCATGAGCCAGTTCCATCCAGTTCTCCCACCTTCTTGAAAACAGACAGCATTAATGTTTTGTATTTTAGCTGTTCTGATGGGAGTAGAGTCATGGCTGATTTTATTTCGTGTTTTGACTGTAAGGACATCTTATCAGTATATATTCATAGTGGGTAATGGGCTTTATAAAGATGCCTCATTCAACGGTGTTGACTGTACTCTTCCCCCCACCCCACCTGCCACCCCTGCACCCCTTTCCTCTTCTGCCTCCCATAATCTCCTTCATTTTCTCAGAGAACCTTTTTAGGATTCCCTTGTGTGAAAAAAACAAGCCGGTGTCTTTCTAGGCCTGGCTTATTTAACTTCGTATGATATCCAATCACATTTATTTTCTCCGACAAAGGCTATTTCATCTTTCATTATGACTGAATAATACTCCATTGTGTATCTGATGGAGCTGGTCCCATCACATACTGTGCGGGTATCTCTGGTGCTGATTCTGGCTCCAGTCCTAACCTTCCCAGGGGTACCATTTGTACCTTTGATGGCTGGGGATAAACAGCTTCATGGACTTATAGCTGTCTGTCTTCCTTTGTTAAACATTCCTGTTTTCTTTGTTCTGACCTGGCTTGCCATGGTTTGGGGTTTCACTGATGAGCGTTGAGTACTCTTCGAGTCAAGTGTGTGGTTTGCAAATGTTCACTGTATTTTGTGTCCTTGTCCCTTCATCGGGGCTGTCAGGAGGGGGAGGCTTTAATCTCCCTGTAGTCCTGCCTAGGCCTCTGCATCCCTGCGCTGCACTTGTTTGCAGGAGTTCAAGCAGGTGCTACCTCATCTGCACCCTGAAGAATTCTTCCTAGTTTTACTGAAAGCTTCATGGTTTCATGAAAGGCCATCAAACATTTTCATAATTGTGGGTGTCTCTGGGGCTGATTCTGTTTGACACTTATTTTTCCTGTGGATATGTAACTTTTCTGGCATTGTTGACTGTAAATGACCATGTCTCACTGAACTGGAAACCAGCTGGGCACACATATGTGTACACATTCCTGTGCATCTGTATATGTGCACATGGGCCTTTGTTCCCTGTCCTGGAATCTCTCTTCAGTCTACAGTTATGTCTGTCTCTCTACCAGAGCCAGCCATACTTGACTACTGTAGTAATTACTTGGTTACTACATAATAAAGCTTGAACCTGGATAGATTCATCTTTCTTTTTCTTTTACGCGCGCGTGCGCGTGTATGTGTGTGTGTGTGTGTCTGTCTGTCTGCCTGTCTGTATACACAAATATGTGTACATTTCTGTAAGCTGATGATCTAGCCCAGGGATCCCATTGTACTAGGCAAGCTAGAGAGCTAGGCTCAGTAGTTAAGAGCACTGGCTGCTCTTGCAGAGGACCTAGGTTCAATTCCCAGCAACCACAGGATGGATAACAACTGTCTTTATTTCCAGTTCCAGGGGATCTGATGCCCCCTTCTGACTTCTGAGGACACTACACACACATGGTATGCATGCATACATGTTAGCAGAACACACATACACATAAAGTAAAAATAAATCTTTAAAAATAGATATGTGGTTTCTTTCATCATTATGCAGAGTCAGAGCATACCTCCTAGACATGTTTTTATTGTATTTATACCTAAGAATTCATGTTTTACATTTATCTGTTTAGTACATGTTGGGTGGGATAGGTGTGCATGTGGAAGTGAGAGGTCACGTGGAGGGGCGGGGGAATCAGTTTTCTCCTTCCATTATGAAGGGGTTCAACCCAGGGGTTGAACTCAGGTCCTGGGGTTTGGTAGCAAGCACCTTTACCTGCTGAGCCATCTTGCTGTCCTCTTAAGCATTTCTTTTCTTTCATTTCTGTTTTTGGAAGAACTATGTAGCATTGTGTCATTTAGAGTTCGTATTGGTATTTATATGCTCATCTTGGTTTTTTTTTTTAAAGATTTAGTTATTAGTTGTATGTGTGTATTGGTGGTGTGCATGTGGAGGTCAACCTGGGGGAGTCACTTATCTTTCCCCACCATTCAGGACCTAGGGATTGAACTCAGGTCCTGAGGTTTGGCAGCAAGTGCCCTTTTCTGTTGATCCATCTTGCTGGCTCTGAGTGTTCGTCTTATAATCTGTGATCTCCATGTCTCAATGTATTATTTCTGGAGGATTCTTGATTTTCTATACTCCTTGTGGTGTTCTATAAATGAGACACTTGATAGCTTACTTGTAGATAGGTTTTACTTTTTTTTTTTTTTTTACCGTGTTTCACTCATGGGAGCACCTGATGCTGTACTCAGCAGCAGCAGCAGTGACAGATGACACCTTCACCTCATCCTGTGAGTACAGGCTTTTCCAGGAAAACACCTGTTCCTTCACTTTTTAATGACTGCAAGTTGATGGGTTTCCTGGTAGATATTAAGTTGAGGAAATTTCAATTTAATTTTTATGAGAGTCTTTGCCACAGATAGATGCTAAATTTTGTTAATTTTTTCCAGGATGACACCTTTTAAAAAATTAACTTTTAAAAACAAAATATTGAACCAGCCTTGCATCCTAGGATGAACTCTGCTTGGTCATGATGGATATTTATTTTCATATATGGCTGAATTTTAGTTGGTTATATAGATTTATATACAAATAATGTAGTGAGAGAGAAAGAGGGAGAAAGGGAGGGAAAGGGAGAGGGAGAGAGTGTGTCAGAGTCTCAGAATCCCAGGTATCCTAGGCTGTCTTTGCACTCACTATGTAGCTAAAGGTGACTTTTGAACTCTTCCTCTCCAGTGCTCTGATTACAGGTTGCCACCACCATGGGCTATTTATGCAGTGTTAGGAATGGAACTGAGGACTCTACCAAGTGAGCTGTAGCCCTAGCCCCATTTGTGAATATTTTCAAGGATTTTATGTTCATCTCTTGGTTTTGTGTACATCTAATATTGATACCAGGGTTCTTCACAAAATTTTATTTTTCTGTTATTGACACCAGTGTTCTTACTGAGGGCTTTATTCAGTGAATTTATATATGTTCTCTCTTCTGTTTTCTAGGACACATTGTGCAGAGTTGTAATTATTAATTTTAGTCTTACAAATATTTTAGAACATTTTTTATAGTTTCATACATGCATTTAATGTATGCTGGTTCTATTCACCCTCTCCTACCCACTCTCACTTCAATTCTCCTTTAAATATTTCATGCAGTTCCCCCGTGAAATCAGGTGTGTCCAGAGGCCTCTTTTTCATACAAAACTAGGTTTTAAAACTAGGAATTAAACTTCATGATAGGTATAGGGAATTATCCAACTTACCTAATTCACATTAGGCATATTATAAGTTCGTTTCTCGATGAATTGGCTTATTTCATTCTTACTATGAAATATACATGTGTGAGGCTGATTATAGTGTTCTGCCGTAACTGTGTTGTCTGTGCTGTTGCCTCCTGCCTTGTCCATGGCATATGTTGTCTGTGTGGTCTGTGCTGATGCCTCCTGCCTTGTCCATTGAGTATGTTGTCTATGTGCTCTGCTGATGCCTCTTGTATCCTCCATAGGGTGTCTGTGTGGTCTATGCTGATGCCTCCTGTATTGTCCATAGGGTGTCTGTGTGGTCTGTGCTGATGCCTCAACACTTTTCTTTGTATGGGTTATAGCACTATATAACTTATGTGTATGCAGTGTATACTGCTCAAGTCAGGGTGACTAACTTGTTTGCATTTTCATGTTATTGTTTCCATATATTGGTCACCTTCAACACTTTCTCTAGTTATTTTGAAACATATGATTACTTGTAGGATATAATTGTTCTATTGCACTCTATACCTCTAGGATTGTTTCCCTCTTGTGCTATGTTCTGACATCCATTATCCATCCTATCATTATTCCCTCTGTCCCCTCTATATCCTGGATTCTTGATACCCCCATTCTAGTATGTGCTCCTATGCAATCTACTTCTTAAGTTCTATAAATGGTACTATGTGGAATTTGTCTTTCTGTGCCTTGCTTATTTCCCCTCATTTGATGGCCTCCAGGTGCTATGTGGCTCCTGATTTGCCTATATATTTGCAAAATTTGGTGTCTACTTTCAAACTTCTGGAGATAGGAATATAGAATTTGGGATTCTAATTAATTGCAATGGTACACATTGAGCACTATGGATTCTCAGGAGCACTTGAAAAGAATGTGTTGCTCTGTGGGATGAAGTGTGAAGTTGCCCCTTTCCTGTCAGCCTGTCAGCTTTTTCATGGTCTTTGCTGCTCTTGTTTATGCATGTATATCAGGATTGCTGTCTACTGTTGCCACAGCTGTCCTGATTGTCCTGGATTTATGTTGTAGAATATGTCTTGCATCATTTTTATTTTCTACCTGCCATGGCATTGTATTGGAACTAAATTTTTTGTCCTCATATAATTATGTTTTTTTAAAGAACTTGATCTATGTTTTAATTGCCATACTATGACCATTTACATTTAATGGAATTACTGCATGCAAGGGCTTATATTAGTTCTTTGGGGTTTTCTGTTTTCTTTTCTTTTTGTGGGTTATGTGGATCTTTACACAGGGTCTCATTTTGGCTTATCTGCATTAAGTGGTATTTTTGAGTTCATCTGTTGCATAACTTTTGCTCTAGGCACTGTGCACACTAGCTTTATTACCACTTACTATGGAACTTGTTTGAGTATACTTTATTATTTTATGATCCTCTGCCCTCCCCACTTGTAATTGTCAAGTATTTCCTTTACGTGCATTTAGAATCTTATCAGATGTACTTCAGGTTTTTAAAAATGTAATTGTCAAACAAATTTAGCAAATTTGAGAAGGGGAAATAGTCCACATTTTTGCTCATCATATACATTTTTCCTTCCTGCTTCACAGCCATGCTTCTTAAATCATTTCTTTTGTTTGAAGAGGTTAGTTTATCCATCCTTTAAAAATCGCATTTATTACTATTATATGTGTATGCATGTGTGTGGATAATGTGTGTAGGTGAGGTTGGTACATATGCTATAATGCTCACTTGGAGGTCAGAACACTCTGACCAAAAGCAACTTGGAGAGGCTTATTTGGCTTCCACATTCAGGTCACAGAGAAAGTGTAAAGGAAAGTCTTTGATTGGTGAGAGAAGTCAGGACAGAAACTGAAAGCAGAAATCATGGAGGAACACAACTTTCTAGCTCACAGGCTCATACTTAGTGCCCTGGGTCCTCCAACATCAATGAATGACCTAGACAGTTCCCTACAGACATGCCCACAGGCCAGTCTGACCTGGGTGATCCTTCAGCTGAGACTCCCTTCTCAGGTGATTAGGCTGTGTCAGATTGACAGTCACAGCTGATTAAGACAGGTGGGTTCTGGAGATGAACTCAGGTCATGGGGTCTATACCTGCGGAGCCATCTTGCTGGCCCTACTCTGGCCACCTTGACAACGGGTCTGCTGCTGCTGGGTCCACATGAGTGCTCTGCTTTGTTCTTTCCTGACACTCTGCATTTGGCAGTCCCGTCTTCACTTTCTAAGTCCCGGGCTGCCTTCTTTGGACTCCGTGGTTGTTGACGAAAAGTTCAGCATTCTTTTCCTGGTCCCTGCCTTATATTTAAGACATTGTGTTCCTCAGTTAGTTTCCTAGACTTTTCCATTGGGATTATTTTTCCATTGGCATCATTAAAAATGGTGTAACTTGATGTGAATTTTCATGGGTTTATCCTCTCCATCTTTTCTTTCCTCCTCCTCCTTTTCTTTTGCCTTCCTTCCCCCCCCCCCAAAGCTGCCACATTGTCCAGGGACAAGGCTACTCCACTGATGTCCAATGACATCAGTAGAAGGCATATGGAAGGCCAGAACTCCCCCAGGTTGGGATCTGTAGCGGCCATGAGCTCCAGCTGTTCCTAAAGGAAGTGAGGCAAGGCTCGTGCACACCTTCCCTATGGAGGCAGCACAGAAAAACCACTGAAACTTCACTTTCAAAATTGGGTCCAATGTAGCCCAAGATATAGTCAAGATGATATAGTCAAGACTGACCTTGAATTTCTGACTCTCCTGCCTTCAACTCTTCTGCGCTTGGATTTTAGATATGCACCACCTCTCAGATAACTCTTGCTTTTTAGTGCTGCCTCCATAGGGAAGGTGGGCATGAGCCTTGCCTCACTTGCTTTAGGGAGAGTTAGAGTTCATGGCGTCTACAGATCCCAACCTGGAGAAGCCTCTGCCTCTACTGGAAAGTATGGGAGTTCTGGCTCTCCATATGCCTTCTGATGTCATTGGTGGAGTAGCCTTGCCTCTCCAGTCGGGAGCAGCTCTGCTTCTACTTAGCTTCTGGCAATAGCCCCAGAGCACAGGGATGGATGTACTGTGGCTGCCTGGTGACTGGAGGTCCAGGCTCCCTGAGGTGGCCAGACCAGTACTGGAGAGAAGGAGAGGATCCTTAATTCCAGGGGTTATATCTCTCTCCCCATCTCCTTACCTGGCAGAGCTAGGGGCCTTGGAACAGCCGCTCAGGTTAGAAATCCATGCTCTCACTTGGCCTTGCTGCTGGGTCAGGGAGGGACTGGTTCTGAGTGTCTGGCCAGAGTTGCTAAAATGTCCTTTGACTGAAGAGAGGGCGTTGTTTCTGGGATTTTCCCCCATCCCACTAGGATTTCTGGCTTGTTCTGTGTGGTTTTGTGACACTTTCTAGGACAACATGAACACTGATAACCAAAGCACAGACCAAAGAAATTATTCCACCAGAGTCTACCTCAGTGAACCAGTGAGCTTATCAGGATGACTCACAGGAGTGCATATGAGGGGTGCTCTCAGGAAGATCCGTGACAATTGCTCCCAGGAGCCATGGGTCAGGGTTACACATGCAGGAGCGTGGACGACTTAAAGGCAGCTGTACCACCAGAAGGCCCCACACCCAGCATGGCTGACGACTGAGGAAGCTGCATCCCACGGACTCCCTGTACAACTTGCAGGCAGCTCCACTGAGAGCCCCCTCCCCAGCACCTCTCACTTCATAAAGCCTTGGTTGGGCCCTTGTGTGTCTTTTAATTTCCTCAGCTTTGATTTTCTTAGTTCTGGGCACCTTGGATCCCTCTGCCTTCCCTGAAGAAATAGCTACACAACAAGCATGTGTGGGGACGATGAGGCAAAAGACCAGGACGCTCACAGGTGTCCCCACGGGCTCCTAGAATCCTGTTGGATTTGTGTCTGGTATCCAGGGCTCAGCTGCACTGGGGAAGGGGACCAGTGTAACTACTCCATGTGTGTAAAGAAAACGTCCAACTGTTGGTTTTTAAGTTCAGAAAAACCAAGGTGGAGAGTTGGACTCTGTGTCCCCTGCAGTCCCACCTGACGGTGCCCTGGCTCCTGTCTTTACAGGTCTAGAAGCTTCTCCATTCTCCTCGCCATCCAGAGTGCAGGCTGTGGCTGCTGTAGGGGGCTTTCCTGTGGGACCTGGTATACCGACACCTCTGGTGAGTGGGAATCTGGCTCCCTTGCCCCGTCACAGGCACAGTGCTGATATTGCCCAAGACAAAACCATAAACCTGCCCGAAACATTGTTAGATTGTTTCTGTGATGTGTGTGTGTGTGTGTGTGTGTGTGTGTGTGTGTGTGTGGTGTATGTGTTAAGTGTACAGACTCTTTTAAAAGAATAAACTGTATGTGTGTAGAGTGTGTGTGTGTGCAGGTGCACATCTGTATATACACATGTGGTCTGGGTTGGACGTCTTCCTCTCTTGTTTTCCAGTGTACTAAGCCTGGAACATAGACTGACTTTCTCTGCCTTCCATCTATCTCCAGATCTGCAGATGTGTGATGCACAGCTTTTCATGAGTTCTGGGGATCTGAACTCAGGTCCTCAGGCCTGGGTGGCAGGCATGTTATCTTCTGAGCCAGCTCCCAGCCCCTATTGTATGGGTGTTCAGTTGTCTCCTTTATTGTGACTGTTGTGTCACGATGTCAATAGATCAGCCATGCCATGAGAAATGATCTTGAATATTTCACGTTCCCAAAGCATGCTGGGTCGCTTCGAGCCATGCTCTCTACCGGCAGGTGTGTCAAACACCTGCCAGTGTTTCATCAGCCTTGAGGGTTCGTCCGGACTTGGGATCGGCTTCACCAGTCTTCATGCTTGGGATGGTCTTTTCAGGAGGTGGAGAGAAGTAGATGGGGAAGGGTGGGGCTGGCAGTGCCCCTGTGTCTTGGAGGGTGGGATCCAGTGTCTTGTCTCCATTCAGTGAGCGACTGTGGCTCCAGGCTGGCGTCTGCCCACTACCTTTTCCAAAAATAACATTTTAGTCTGTTGATTGTGCTAGAATACATACAACACAAACTTCCCGTGTAGTACTCTCCAATGGATAGTTTGATGACTTTTACTCTGCCATGTGGTCGTTACCAGTGGCTTCCCAGAAGGAGGCTCTGCCCCACTGAGTGCTCCCTCCCTCCACCCCCAGACTTTCCGTGTATATGGGCCTGACTGGGGACTGACACAGTGGAATCAGATATGACAGGGTGTGATGTCTGCTTCATGCTGGAGTGTGTGTTCAAACATTAGTTCTTCCTATGGGGGCCATTTGCATTTGGGGAGATATAGTGCATCGTATGGCTGTGTCATGTAGATGGATGTTTTCCTTTCTCTTGGGTAGATGCTTTGCAGTAGGTACTGCGGGACTCTTGAACTTTCAAGAGCTGGGCGATGACTGCCATCCTAGTGGATGTGCAGAGCTGTCCCACCATGGTGTGGAAGGACTTCATTTGGCCATCAGCAGCATGCCCATTGCAGAATCTGTGCTGTGGGAGGTCAACCCACCTCTTTGTCCTGAGAAATTTGAGGTCTAGGAGCCTGAGGGTTGGGCTTTTGCTTACAGAAACTTACAGTGGTTTCTGTTGAATAATTTCGTGTGCCCGGGGCTGGGTGTACAATCAGGTGTGACTGGGCTGTACATGGGGAGAGCGCAGCTGGATGTCACCATCATTTTAGTCAGGGCCTTGGGTCCTTGGCTGTCTTGCTAGGGAGAGAATGAGTCACCCCAAGGTTCTGTGGAGGCCTTGCGTCATGCTCAGCACTTCTTCACATGTGTGCCAGGGAACCGTAATTGGGAAAACTGGTCTTTGTTGGCCTGACATGTCGGTCCCAGGCATGTGATCACACGTAGGACCTGCCAGGAGATGAAGCCTTGGGGACACAAGATTGGGCAGAGTGTGGACAGGGAATGTGGCCCTGTCTTCCTAGATTTTGACTTCAGCAAGTAGGGGCTACTCTTCCATCTTCATGCTATCTATGCAATGTGAGCAAAAATAGGTCATTCTGTCCCCTTGCTGCCCAGAGCCTGGTCTGTCATTGGGTACCATGGGAGCCAACAACCCTCTCTTGGTGAGTGCTGTTTGACTGGATGGCAATGGCTGAGCTCAAGGACCTGCCAAAGCTGATGAGACATCTTTGTCATCTCTGAGATTGCTTTGGGGGACCTGCCACCAGAAGCATGTGACAGGTTAGCAAACAGTCCAAGACCCAAGGATCCTGATCCTTTGATCTTGTGCAGGCCCCAAGGGAGCTGGCAACATGACTGAGTTGAGGGCCTTGTGTATGTGAGATGGCCTGGATACTCTTGCTAGTCTAATGTCGTCAGAGCCCTTGTATGGGGGCTGAGGGAAGCGTGGAGATGGAGGAAATAATGCCTCATGAAGCCAAGAGATACAGAGCCATGGGAGATTCAGCCATGGGGGCAGATGGGTAAAGTGTTTATTGTGAAAGCCTAGGGACCTGGGTTTGATTCTCAGAACACACATAAAGGTAGAAGGAGAGGACAGACTCCATCAAACAGTTCTCTGACCTCCACATGTGTGACATACATACATCTTACATACACACAGTGATGATGGTAATGGTGATGATGATGATGATGGTGGTGGTGGTGGTGATGATGATGGTAATGGTGATGATGATGATGATGATGATGGTGGTGGTGGTGGTGATGATGGTGATGGAGGAGGTGGGATAGGAGGAGGAGAAGAAGAGAAGGAGGAGGAGAAGGAGAAGGAGTATAAGAGAGATACAGCCATGGCTTAGGGTGTCTGAAGTCATGGGAGAGGGACTCTCTTCTGGGGTTTGTGGTTTGTAGACCTGGGAGAGTGCAGTATTGCTCACATAGATCAGGCTGGGGTCCTGAGTTGTTGACATTGGCTTCCAAGAGCAGATCTCTGCTGCTTGAGGCCAGGCTTTTGTACTTTGTGGAATGGTTGTAGGAGACCTGCACAGTGTGTGGAGGGCTCCTTTTCAAGCCTCTGGCTTTCATTCAGCAAGAAGACAGGTGTGGGCACCCAGTTCTGAGGGCTCAGGTTCCCTTGACAGCACACTGGTTACTGTGGGAACACCTGGTGATGGTTTCCTAGGCGGGCAGCAAGGACGGCAGGCAGCACTGTCCTGTGATCTCTGGGATACTGAGACCCTGGGGAGGGTTAGCTTTTGTGAACAGAGTGCATGAGGTGGGAGGTGGGTGGAAGGACCTGGCTTGAGGTAATACATTGGAGATACAGGAAGATACTTGATATCCTGCTGTGAATTTTACTTGAGCACACACTGGAGTACTGTATCTACACACTCGTGTGTGTAACACATACACACACAGAGCCCAGAGAATTTGGCCTGGAGTCTATGACATGATGCACATCAGACTTTCAATATGAGAGACTCTCAGAATGTTGTAGGGGTCAAAGGTAAAACAGGAAGGTAGACAAGAAACCACCAGGACATCACCTACCCCAGGAACTGTGAGCAGTTTTGGCTCATGTGGTCCATGAGTCTAGAATTCTCTGGACCACAGTCTTCTACCTGTACAATAGCGGCTTAATGTTTTCACTGGGTAGAGTAAAATGCAGCTAAAGAGTCAATATCAGCACCGTGGGCTTTGTAAACTGCAGCTTTGAGAAAGTGTGTCTTGTTAAACCTGAAATGTCACAGTGGGATCAGGCTCAAGTGCACGTGAAGGTGGCAACAGTGACTGAAGGCCGGCAGAGAGGAACCGGTGCGGGGGATGTGTAGCCTGCAGTATGGATTGAGCCCTCAGCTTTGAGAGCCTGTGGAGGTAACGTGGGGTTCCCAGCCACTTCCTCAGAAGCCCTGCCCTAGGAGAGGCACACCAGAGATGGACTGGATCCAACAGCAAAAGTGGCCTGGCTTGAAGAGCCTTTGCAAACAGTGTTTACTGTCCAGCAGCTGTGCCTCAGGAGTTGGGGTCCAGGAGAGATGTGAGAAGCCACTGTCCATGAACCAGAAGATGTCATTGGAACAGCCTAGGTCACTGTAGAAGACAAGATGGCCACATAGATACCACGCCTCATCAGGTAGCACCCTATTACCTGAGCTGTACATGGTGGCCAGCCACCCTGTCTTGGACGAGCAGAGCCATGGCCAACGTTGCTGTGAGCAGAATCATTGACATTTGGGATTCCAGAAGTCAACTGAAGACAAAGTGGGTAGCTGCTGCCTAGGAAAACAGGACTTTACTTAATTCCTAATGGGTAGGGGCACAGTTTTATCTTTTAGGGTTATTTTTCTTAGCAATTTACAAATTGATGTAAGATTCATATAAAACTTACTCTGATGGCTGACTGGATCTGGAATCAACTGAACAGTTATCTGGGTGCTCCTGTGAAGGATTTCGTTTGATCAGATTATTTGAAGTGATGTCAGTGGCAGCCCGGATAAAAGAATGGGATGAAGGAAACTTTGCTCACCATCACTCTCAGTAGCAAGTTCAGAGGCCGATCGCTGAGCTTCACCAATACGTGGGCCAACGTTGTCAGCCCTCTGCTGTAGACAGAGTCCCAGCAGTCCTTCAGGACTGCCTCAGACCTTTAGCTTTCAGCCTCACTGAGCAGCTGCCAAACTCACCATCACTCTGGGTGATGAATCTGGAGTTGATCTACCCAGTGTAGGCCAATATGACACATCCCCTTTTGAAACACCCCCATCCGATTGGTGCTGTTCCATTAGAGAGTGCTGTCTACTGTGTTGACTACTGTAAAGTGTCCAAGTCAGTGGTTCCTAGCTATTCTGTGCAACCATACCACTGTCTATTCTAAAATATTCTTACCTCCCCATGAAGAAACCCCTAGGTCAACAGCAATCACACCTTATCTCCCCCTGGCTCTGAGTAACTAACTACACTTCTGGACACTGTATAGAAATGGTTAGACAGACTATGGCCTTTAGTGCTGTGTGATTTCACTTGGCATAGGGTCTTCAAGGCTCATCCACACTGTAGCCTACTTCAGTGTCTTGCTCTTTTTCACAGCTGGATAATATTCCATCCCCTAGGTCCTTGTAGACTGATTCTATACCTTGGTGATTGCCAGTGATGTGGTGATGAGGGGGAGGATTGCAGATGGCAAATGCTGGGTTTGGAAGGAGGAGAGGAACTGCCCACAAAGTGACAAGCCACTCTTGGCTGGCAGATTGACCAAATAGGGTAGATCACTCCTGATTGCACCCTGAGGAGGGGAGGGCCATTCCTTTCACTCTCTTAGGGTACAACAACCCTTCCTGGATGCCAAGGACACTTCTCATACCAAGTAACCAGTTTCCAGCTTAAAAAAAAAATAGTAGTTTTTTCCCACAGTGATGGCCAGCCTTGCTCCAGGTTGTAGAGTGGGGATGCTTCTGAAACCAGGGTTCTTTCTGTTGGGAGGCATCGTAGAGACCCCAGGGGTCAAGGGGTCATAGAAAGGGGCTAAAGCTTGGCACCGTGTAGCAGTTCAGAGTCCCTGAAGAGAAGCCAGAAGGCCATTGGTAAAGGAACAGCGTGTGGTGACCCCAGTCACTGGAGATGCCAGGACCATGGAGATCAAGGACACTGGAATACCAGGACAACGGGAAGATCACCAAGGACAGCAACAGATGTGGAGTGGAGTCTGCCTGAGCCTATGCATTATGTGTGATGTACACAGCACAGCTGGAGAATTGGAGCTGCCCAGGCCTGTTAGAGCTCAGAAGACGGTGAGCGGGGACCAGAGGCAAGACATTGAGCTACAGGATGTAACGTACACTGCTGTGTTTGCTTTTCCTTTCTTCAGACAGAGACTGTTCCCAGTTCTTCCCTCCTGGAATAAGAAAGTACTTAGATTGATTTTTTTCTTACAGGAGCACAGTTGAGAGACTTTGGACTAAAGAGACTTGGGTATTTTAAAGAGACTGGTCTTTTTAAAAAAGATTTATTTATATATTGAAGTACACTGTAGCTGTCTTCAGACACTTCAGAAGAGGAGTCAGATCTCATTACGGATGGTTGTGAGCCACCGTGTGGTTGCTGGGATTTGAACTCTGGACCTTTGGAAGAGCAGTCAGTGATCTTAACTATTGAGCCATCTCATCAGCCCATGAGACTGGTCTTTTAAAAAGTGTTGAAATAAAAAAAAATGTATATGTATAATGTTTGCCTGGTTGTATGTCTGTGAAGTGTGTGCATGCAGTACTTGTGGAGGCCAGCAGAGGGTGCCAGGTGCCCTGGAAGTGGAATTACAGATAGGTGTGTGCCGCTGGGAATCAAACCCAGGCCCTCTGAAAGAATAGCTGCTGCTCTTAATCATTGAGCTGTCTCTCCAGCCCCAAGTGTTGAAATTATTAAAGACTGCAGACATTTAAAGTTACAGTAAGATTTTCATTGTGATGTTAAGGTAAGATCTTGGAGATAAATGGAGAGGATATTATGATTTAATTCTTATGTATTTGTTTGTCAATTTGGCAAAGGTGTCAGTTTCCTGGTTAGTGTTTTGTTGACTTGACATAAACTAGTGTCGCCTTGGAGGAGGAACCTTCATTGGGGAATTGCTTCTACCAGATTGGCTTGTAGAAAAACCTATGGGGTTTTCTTTTCTTTTTTTAATTATTTATTATTATATGTGTAAGTACACCATAGCTGTCTTCAGACACCAGAAGAGGGCACCAGATCTCCTTACAGATGGTTGCGAGCCACTATGTGGTTGTTGGAATTTGAACTCAAGACCTCTGGAAGAGCAGTCAGTGCTGTTAACCCCTAAGCCATCTCTCCAGCCCCCGGGGTTTTCTCTTAATTAATGATTGACATGGGAGGGCTCAGCCCACTGCAGGCTGTGCCAGCACTGCGTAGGTGGTCTTTAGTTGTGTAAGAAAGCTGAGCAGGCTATGGAGAACAAGCCAGTAAGCAGTTTCTGCTTCAGTTCCTACCTCTGGGTTTCCATCTTACCTTCCTGATTCTCTCCATGATGGGCTGTAAGCTGTAAGTCACACTTTACTCCCCAAGTTGCTTTTGGTCACGGTGTTTATCACAGTCATGGACAAGAAGGGGTGCTGGCCAGGGGGTCCCAGCTCCACTGCACTTAGGCCATCCACAGAATTCACAGCCCCCCAAAGTGAAGATTCAAACTTGAGCCCCTCCCTGTTCTTGAAGGCTTGGCAGGAGGTGGAATGAGTTGGCGCAGGCTGGCCCTCTGAAGGATTGCCTCTTCTCCATGTCATTAGTGGCTCTTGTATTGCTTTGGAACATGGTCTCCTCTGTGTGGGCACTCTCAGTCAGGTGTTGAGCCTGCCTTCCTCTGCTTTAGGTGCCGAATGGAGTAGGTGGCTGAGTTATTCCCTCCCCCTAACCAGCAGCTGGTGAGCTGCACACCGAGCGCTCTGCAGGCTGAGGCTAGCAGGTCCTGAGTTGAGTAGCTCGGGCTGCTCCCATGGAGAGACAAGAGCAAGATGGACTTGGGAGCTTTGCAGGCTGGGTCCCTGTGCCAGCAGGGAGGCACTCGCCAGAAGGGTGGCAGGCTGAGGCTGCCCCAGGCAGTGGAGGCTGAGGATTATAGAATCTCAGAACATTCCCTCACCCTGTTCTACTCCTCCTTGCAAGATCAGGTGTTTTGCTCAAGTGGGACAGGGTTGGAGGTGGGGAGGTGGTTATAGTGACCCCAGAACACGTGTGCTGCTCAGGCACAGTAGCTATCTTCTTGCTTTGTTTCCAGTCAGGGAGAATGGAAGCCCCCACCCCCATCCCCACCCCACCCCCAGGCACTGAGTTTTGTGCAACACTTGGAAGAGAAGAGGGCATGGGTTGGCCTTTCACAGAGACACATAGTCCCCTACTTACAGTTCTTCCATCAGCACATTGGCGCTAAAACAGCCCTATCAGAAATGACTTCAGTTTTGAGTTTGATCATTTTGGGGGTAGGGACACTAGTAGTTTGCAGTCTGATCCTCTCTTTGGAGTTGTCTGGGCATCGAGCCTCAGCTCCCACTCAGCATTGTGGGTAGAATGGCAGAGGGCCCTGTGCTCTCCTGTTCCCTAGGATGTGAGGTGGGTCCAAAGAGGTCAACACCTGTTAGAGTTTGAATACTTGTCTCCTGAAGGTGGCGCCTTTGTGGGAGCTGCTGCTTGCACAGCTCCCAGGTCCATCTTGCTCTTGCTCTCAGTAAGAGTAGCCCAAGGTACTCAGTCCTGAATGGAGGAAGCAGGTGGCTGAGGGGGCAGGCCTTGAGGATTATACCAGACCTAACTCCCATCACGGCTGTATCTGCATCCTGGTCTGCCCAGACTTGAAGAGTCCCTGCGACAGGCCCCCACTGTAGTCAACTCTGCCACGTCTTCCACACCATGGTGGATTATAGTGTTTCAAACCACAAGCCAAAGAAAAATTTTCTTTCCTTAAATTGCCTCCAGTCACAGCAAAGGGAAAGCGACAAATACACTATATTATATAGTATTTATACTCGTGTGTCTGTGTGTGTGTGTGTGTGTGTGTGTGTGCCACAGTGCACTTGTGGGGTTCAGAGAACAACATGCAGAAGTTGATTCTCTCTTTCTACCACATGAATCTGAGGATTGAACTCAGGTCACTGGGCTTGGCAGCAAGTGCCTTATACACTGAGCCACCTCACAGGCCCTTCTATGCTATATTTGAACCTAGGGTATTTTAATATCCCATCCCCACTGTAAACTGAAGAACACCCACTCCTTTGAGAAGAAGGAAAGATGGTAAGGCCTCACTTTGCCATGACAGGGACCTGCAGGATCTCACGATGTCCACAGGCCTCCCTTCCCAGTAGGAGCCTGGGGTAGAGGAAGCTCTGGGCTGACTGTAAGACCTCAGTCTGTTTCACAGCTGCCTTCTTCCAATGGAGGCCATACACCAGTCCCTGTGCTGGGCCCTCAGCAAGGCTTCTCCTCAGCAGAATTGATTATGGCTTGGATTCTGGGTTAGAGCTATGCCTCCAGACCTCTCCTCTTCAGCTGGTGGCCTTCAGCTGTTCTGTTTATAAGTCTAGGCAGGCAGTGCCTTCTCACCTACAGACCTAAAGTCCCTTAGAGTCTACCAAAACATTCTGTCTTGGGTATTTGAATTTCTCTCATCTACCTCATTGTACAGAAGATAAGGAGAAATTTTAAGTTCTCTGAAACATTCTAGAATACTTTTAAGTTTTCTTCCCTCCTCTCTTTCCATGTACATGCATGTATGCGTGTTTTACATGTGTGTGGGCACACATCTGCAAGTGTACATGAGTGTGGAGGCCCCTGGAGTTGATGTAATCTTCTTTGATCACCTTTACCAACTTAGTCTTTGAGGGTCTTTCAGTCAAACCCAGGGCTCATCAACATGGCTCGTCCTGCTAGTCAGCTTGCCCTGGGGGATGCCTAGGCTCTGCCCTCTGAGGCTGCAATTACAGGGCCTGCCATACCTACCTGGTATTTGTAGGGGTTCTGGGGATCTGATCTCCAGTCCTTACATTTGTGAGGCAAGTGCTTTAACTGAGAGGCGTTCCCAAGCCCAGTTTTCAGTTTTCTCAACAGTAGCTCTCAGTACAAAAGCCTCTCGTGTACGCCAATCCCTCAGGTGTACATTTGTCTGGGATAAAAAGGCTTGCTGGTGAGCATCCAATACCAAGATAAGCAGGTGTGATGCCTAAAACAAAATCACTTCCTGGGCAGTTGTGAAGATGGCCTCACATCTAACCTTAGACCTGGGCCTCCATGGCAGCAGAGAACAGCATTCCCCAAGGGAAAGGCTAGATGGCCCCCACAGTCTGTCCATCTCAGCAACTAGAGTTAACCCTTGACTAGGACATACAGCCACTCCTCTGGAATCCAGGATTTGTCTACCTCAAGATCCCCATTCCATGTGGACCTGCCATGGCTTTACATATCTTCTGACATCCACTGAGTGTGGCCTTCCTGTCCATCATCTGCCTGGAGTTCATCTGTCACAGGGGCTGGCATATTCTCTATGGCAGGATGGCTTGGTAGGAAGCTCGTGCCCTGTATGTGGTACCTGAGAGTCTCCTACAGAGAGTCATTCTCAGATGTGGCCTTGGTGGCCATCACAAGCACAAAGCGTGTCCCTCAGTTGTCTGAGTCTCTGACTTTCCTGGTCCTGGGGTTACTGGGAACACCCTGGACATTGCTAAGGCTTTGGGTCTCCCTGTATCCAGGTTCCCAGTGTGGCAGGCATGAACTTGCTCTTGTCCCAGATGTACTAGCTGATGGCCTGTGAAGGCCTGAACCGTGTCCCTTCAGAAATGCAAACATTGGCCCTGATTACAGACTGACTCTTTAATGAGGCAACACAATACTATGATGTCTGTAGTCTGTAGTTACACAGGGACAGGATTATAAGAGGTATTGGGACATGGGCCACTCAGAGAGACCCTGTAAGGACAGGGGGATGTGGGTATGTTTCCATGGAGGTATTGCTCACATACTTTGGTGCTGAATGTTTGTATGAGGGGCTTGACCATGGGAGCAGCTGTGATGCTCAGGAGACCCTTGGAGATTATACCTGTTAATAGTCTCCAGTGGGACAGGACAGGCTCCTGGCATCAAGACAAGTATTCTGCATCCCCAAAGTTCTATCAAAGATAGACCTTTGCCTGGGGATGGCAGACTACATTGTGATCTTGTATTACCTAGGGGTTCCCTTTGCTGGTATGGCTTTTTGTGAATTCTTAAAATGGCTGGGACTCTTCAGAGGTATAGTTGCTTCTGAGTTACCCATGCACCTAAAAGTGACCCCAGCAAGCTCACTGCCCACCTAACTGTATCAGACAGAATCTTTTCTTTGGTCTGTTGGTGACTTCTCTGTCTGGGATGAATGATGTTTCTTTCTATCTCCAAAGGAAAAGTCCCATGACACGTGGGGCAAAGCCTGGTCTAGTGCCTCTTTGGAGAGATCCACCCTGTCCGTGTCTGCATTTTAGACTCCTGCCTCTGAAATGTGAGGTGGTGCATGTTGGCTGTGTGGCTTCACCCTTGAGAAATGTGACCAGAGATGTCAGGCAGGGAGCTGCGGAATAGGAGATGGCACTGTCTGCTGTCACTGCTGTGTGAATTAGGGGGATGGGGACTCTTCCCAGGCCTTAGTTTCTTCAGTAGATTGGGGTTGGATTTGAGGTCTCCTCTGTGTGGGTTGAAGAAGCATCAATGTCACATTCAGTTCCAGCATGGACCCTGGAATGGCTCTGCTGACTGCCAATGTGTGTGTGTAAAGCATAGAGGCCTCTAGCCAGTAATCTTGTTCCCATTGATCTGGCTTTGCTAGAGAGCATGGTGAGTGACTTGGAGGCAGGACAGAGATGTCGAGAGAATGACTGCATAGGGATACTGGGAGAGGGCACCATCTTCAGGGAACGTATGCAAGCCTTGGGGGAGCCCTGAAACACTTCTGTCTTAGTTCTCCAGCAGCCAGGATGAAGGACAATGGGTGTAACCAACCATAGGCTGTAGGCTAGAGCTATGGGTGGCCATCAGGGGCTCCTAACCTATTCCCTTAAGATTCAAAGTTATCCCAGGCCATCTGCTCCTAGAGATAGTTAAGAGCACTGGCTGTTCTTGCAAAGAGCCAAGTTGGCTTCCTAGAACCCACATGACTACTCACAACCATCTGTAACTCTAGTTCCAGGACATTTGACCCTCTTCTGGCCTCTGTAGGCACTGCATACACATGGTATACAGATATACAAGCAGGCACACACTCATACACATGAAATAATAAATAAATAAATAAATAAATAAATAAATAAATAAATAAATAAATAAATAGTTAAAGGTAGTAGCTGAGACATATCAACCCCACTGAGTTGTTCTAGCATTTTCTAAAAGTTTATGTTCCTGGGCTAGAATTAATTCGATCTACGTTGGCGTGTGGGCAAGTGTGGTGTGGCTAATTTATTGTGGATTGACAGGGTTTTTTTTCAAACATACCATCTGTAGGTGTTTTATAGAAGAATGTGTCTATTTTAATTAGCAATTGAACTGACTTTTTTTGGTATAGTTTTATTTTATGTGTGTGTGTCTGTATGAGTGACCTGGACTTCAACTGTGGACCTCTTGTCCACAGCATTGTTAGTGGGGGAACTTTCTGTTTTTTCTGTTTTGTTGGTTTCCGTGTTACCACCCTCATGAAAAGAAAAGCTATTTTAATTGTCCAGAGCACACCACCTCCTCCACAGCTTTCTGTGGGAACCGTATCCTGTGTTCTCATTGCCCCTACCCTGTCCCTATTGGTGCGGAATGCCAGCAGGTAGCGTCTCTTAAATAAAGCAAGGCGCAGGCTGTGTACCCAGGGCTTGTTTGTATAAATACCATGGTGCCGGAGAAGCTGAGCAACACAGTTGTTGTACACCTGGAATAAGATGAGCTGAAGCCACCGGCCGCGTGGTCTACATGTGCAACTAGAGATGACATCTGTCCCCAGGACAGTCAGTGATTTCTCCGTTAGCCCCATGATGCAGTCAGGCCACAGTGGACTCTGGTCATCAGCTCTGGGGGACATTCTGGCCTTGGTGGATTCCCCATGGCAAACTAGGGTTTGTGTGAACATGGACAGTTACCAAGGTGACCCCTCTGTGTGAGCATGGGCTGTTACCAAGGTGACCCTTCTGAATATGTGTAGGCACTGAGGTGACCCCTCTGTGCGAACATGGACTGTCATTGAGGTGACCCTGTAGCTTGTCTTTGCTACTTTGTGGGTTCCTCTTCTACCCTTCTGTATCCCTTTCTTCCACGCTTTCAACCCCCTTACACTAGATGAGGGAGAAAAGGGATAGAGGGGAGAGGAAAGAGATTCCCGAATAAAGTCGGGGGTTGGAAAGGGGGTGACATTATCATTAGACTACTTCCTGCTGATTAGGGGACCTGAGTTCCTTGGCGCAAGTTTGATTTTCACTGCCAGGATATCGAATTTCTTCTTGTTGTTTCTTCTTTGTGCATGACTACTTAACAAACTGCGACCAACAACAATCAACACCCCACCTCCTGGGTCCTAGTATTTATATACCCTCTTAAAAGTCCCCAGAATTCCAAATATCACACAATCCCAGAAATTATCTGCAGCTGGAAAAATTGTACCCCTGCACAAGGCAAGTCATAGTCAGCTGCTGTGGACAATCTGAAGCAGCCCCATATCCTACACCTGGGATTAAAATAAAAATGCATTCTTATAATAATAATTGAGTTTCTTTAAAGAAAGCCAAATTCTCACTAAATGAGAATTTTGTGTGAATGAGATATGTTTTGTTATTCATTAAAACTGTCTTTGACAGTTTCACGTGTGTGTATAATGTGTTCTGAGGGTTCTCACCCAGTCCTCCCATCCTCACCTCCCTCTGTCTCTGTTCTCTGCTGATCTCTTTCCCACATTCCTGCCCTTTGTTTACAACTCTCTGGGTTTGGCCAGGCCTCCAGGGTGGCCTTGGGACTGGATTTCTCCAGGAACTGGCAGACTCAGTAGCTGGTGCACAGTGAAGGTAATGGCACCCTTCCCCAGGGTCACCTGGCTGTCCCTGGACTCCCAGCCCACCACCCCCACAATGGCATGGAAACTTTTCAGGGAAAAAGCTGAATAATCCAGAACTTACCTTGTTTCCTGCATTACTGCCCTGCATTTGAAAATAGGCATTTTTTTCCACTCTATTTCCGTGTATGGGTGGTGTCAGGAGGGAGGCTAAACCCAGAACGCCCACTGACTCCACTTGGTGGAAGAGGGGCCCCCCCAAGTCTTGTCCTGCCCAGTCCCCAGACTTCTTAGCCCCTGTCTCCATTCTCTCCTCTGCCCCTCCCTTCTCCTCTTCCTTACTGCCCCCAAAAGAAATGAATCATTTTGTCCTATATTTTCAGATGGGAAGCACTTAGAGCTCATGAGAGAGTCACAGAGAAGCAGGAGGCACCGGGTCCCATCTTCCCTAGCTAGCAGCTGGAGGCACTGGGTGCCCATCTTCCCTAGTTGGCAGCTGTTGCCTTCTTGTCTAGGCTTTCCATTCATCCTAGGCTTGAAAAGTCACAGGCTGTTTGTTCTGTGACTGAGTCCACAGACCAAAAATGTAAGGACTCTTGAGCCTCAAGACTTATGTTAGATAAGGCTTTGTGTTCTGAACTAACAGGGCAGGCATTTGGGGAGGGGGCAAGACTAGATATCAGGAAGGTTGTGCCTTGGTGAAGAACTCAGTCAGAGAGGGATTCAGGGGGCAGAGAGATACAATTAGGAATTAAACAACTGCTTTGTGCTAAGCAGCCAGTCGCTTCTGCCTTCTCTCCACGCTGACTGCAAGGCAACAATGAACAGCTCCACATTCGCTCTCTGACTCCCCAGAGCTCTTCTGGTGAAGGGAGGCTTACCTTTATTCTATTCACAGCACCCCAGCTCTGTCCTCTAGGACCCTAAGCCCCTCTTCAGTATCCTTTCATTTGCCTCTGTGGCCAATGCCATGTTCATGTGCCCACCTCAGCTGTTCCTGAAAGACTGTTCCTTCATCGGTCCTGCTAAGTCCTCAGAGCTAGCCCAGCTGCCTGCGAAGGACCAGTGAGACCCGAGTTCTTGTTTTTGATCCCCGAACATGACATGGGAAGTTTGGAACATAGGGGCAATCATTGTTTCCTCAGGGCTCCAGGTCTTTCTGGTACAGGTTCTGGTGCTGGTGTTTGTGACCTCAAAGCCTGCTCCTCTAAACTTTTCCAGGATCTTTACAGTGGTGTCCACAGGCTTCCTAGACAAATGTTCAACTGATGCTTAAGGACCTAGGAAGAAGGTGACATGAGACACAAATGGCCATGTCCTTCATTGAGGGTGTTGAGTCCCTAGAATGTGTTACTGTCACCTGGTCCTCACCAGGGACCTCCTCCAAGAGAAGAGAAGATTTCATGAAAATCACTTGCCAGCATAGATACCATGTTCTCCCCCACACTGAGGTGGAGGAGGCAGGAGAGCTGTCATCCACCTGAGCCCAGCAGAGGACAGAAGGACAGAAGGCCAGGCAGCAGCTCCAGTGGTGGTTAGTGTTGACTGTCAGCTTGAAAGGATCTAGAACCGCCAAGGAGATGGAGTTTTGGCTGTGACCGTGAGGGATTATCTAAACAAGGTTAACTGAGGAATGAAGACTCAGCCTAAGTGTAGGTAGCATCACCCATGGGCTGCTATTCAGACCGACTAAAAAGGAGAAATGGGTCTCTCTCTGCTTCCTGACAGGGGATGCAATGTAACCAGCCACCCCATGCTCTTGCCGCTCTGCCTTCCCCTCCATAATGGGCTGTATCCCCTTGAACTATGAGCCAGAATAAGCTCTTTCTCCTTTAAGTTGCTTTTGTCGGGGTGTCCATCCCAGCAGTGAGAAAGCAGTACACACAGCTCCAGGCCATGGGCCCACAGATGCTCCAAACATGGGTTAGGCTGGTCCTGAGCAGTGGTTGGATTGACTTGTGAAAGATATGACATGACTCTCTCTACTCATGAGACACTGATGCCAGTGGACAAGATGTCCCCGGGTCTTGTTTAGCCAAGGACAAGGACTTTGGTTGGTGAGTGAGACGCACATCCCAAGGTTGAATGAACAGGATCTCAGCTGAGGCTGAGAGCCCTGGAGCAGACAAAGTGCAGAGGCATCTCAGAAGATAGGTCTCTGGTCAGGCACCTGACTGTGGTGTGATTGGGCTTTGGAGGGAGAAGAAAGGGCAGGCTTAGGCTGGGTTTTGACCCCTCTTAAGGCCTTGGGCACTGAATCGGACTAAGTGTGGAGGCCACTGGGCAGGGTCACATTCTAGGACCTGATCCCAAGGACCCAGCACATGGGTCAAAGGTTTTAAACTTTCCAGACATATTCTCTGAAGAATACCAAAACATTGACATTCAGATTGCAGAGGATCCGGATTCCCACAGCTGTCTGAATAATAGTCATCAACCAAGCCTGGTCTGGCCTAAACACTGTCATCAGGCATTGCTGATGGCAGGGTGGGTAGCCACAGCCCCACTGTGGGCTGTCCCAGGTAGTCCTGTGCTTGGCAGTCAGGGCTCTTGGGACTGGAGTCTTTCTTCAGTCTTGGCCAGAGTTGGTATCCTTCGAGGGTAACCCAACTCCATACCAGGATTAGTGCTGGCTATTGAGGGCATTAAGAACTCTGTACAGAGAGGAGTTCAGGGGCCCTTTTGTGAGGAGACAGAGCGTGAACAGCCATGTGGTTCTTTGCTGTTGTAGCTCTGGTGTCTCAGCATAGACCCGCAGCAGGAGAGGCAGTCTCTTCTCTCTCTCCTTCCTCTTGTGAGAGTTTTTTGATCTTCAGCTACATTTTCAGCTTTTCAAGAAACCTTATCAAAGGTGATGGCTAGCAATGTTACCAACAAGATAGATCCTCGATCCATGAGTTCCTGTGTATTCATTGGGAATCTCAACACTCTGGTGGTCAAGAAGTCTGATTTGGAGGCCATCTTTTCAAAGTATGGCAAAATTGTGGGTTGCTCTGTGCATAAGGGCTTTGCCTTTGTCCAGTATGTTAGTGAAAGAAATGCCGGAGCTTCTGGAGCTGGAGAGGATGGCAGAATGATCGCTGGCCAGGTTTTAGATATTAACCTGGCTGCAGAGCCAAAGGTGAACTACGGAAATGCAGGTGTGAAATTATCTATATGTTCAGAGATGTACGGTTCCTCATTGGACTTGGACTGTAACTTTCAATGGGATTATTGTGACAGGATGTACAGTTACCCAGCACATGTTCCTCCTCCTCCTCCTCCTCCTCCTCCTCCTCCTCCTCCTCCTCCTCCTCCTCCTCCTCCTCCTCTTCCTCCTCCTCTTCCTCTTCCTTCTCCTCCTCCTCCTCCTATTGCTCGAGCTCTGGTGCCTTCCAAACCAGCACGTGTCAGGGAACACCCCACGAAGGGGCAAAAGTGGATTCAATTCAAAGCGCAGACAACAGGGATCTTCTTCCAAGTCATTGAGAGGTGATGACTTTCAGGCCATTAAAAAGGAGCTGACTCAGATAAAAACAAAAAGTGGATTCTCTTCTGGAAAGCCTGGAAAAAAATTGAAAAGGAACAAAGCAAACAAGCAGAGATGAAGAATGAAAAGTCTGAAGAAGAGCAGAGCAGCACCTCTGTGAAGAAAGATGAGACAAATGTGAAGATGGAGTCGGAGGCAGGTGCAGATGACTGCTGAGGAGGGTGACCTGCTGGATGATGACGTAATGAAGATGGGGGGATGACCAGCTGGAGTTGAAGGATGATGAAAAAGAGCCGGAGGAAGAAGAAGATGGCAGAGACAGCGCCAATGGGGAGGATGACTCTGAAGCACATAGTGGAGCTTAGAAATCTTATCATTTACCTAGGCGCTTATGAGAGATCAAAATAGCACCAGATCATCTCTCCTAGAATCTTCTGCACATTCTCACTGTTCTCCATCCTTATGCTTCCTGTGTTCATTATTCATAATTGCCCTGTGCCTAGTTACATTTTCACATCCTTTGATGCTCCTTAGTAGTTTCATTAAATCTGACCCTGCAAGTTTTGCTTTATTTTTGATACCTCTTTGACTTAACAATAAAAAGTTGTATGGTTCTTATCAACTGTCTCCAAAATAATCTCTTGTTGTGCAGGGAGTACAGTTCTTCCATTCATGATTTCAGTAGTTGCTTCCCTAACTGCAGAGGCAGCTCATTTACTTGTAACCCGAGAGCAGCTTTGCATCAGAGGTGTGTGTTTTCCCTCACATGAGTGGGACTGTTACAACACAAATGTAAACATGTATTTTTGTGAATGGGAGTTGGCATGTCAAATGCATCCTTCAAGAAAATAGTGTAATAGTCTTAATATTTGTTTTCTAAAGTTATACCATGGGTTGTTTTTGTGAACAGCCTGATATTTGCGATCTTCTTCTCAAAAATAAACAATTTCTTATTAAACCAAGAATTTGAAGGAAAGAAAAAAAATTTAATTACAATTATTTACTTTTTTTAAATAGCAGCTTCCGCAAATCATGAGATTGTATTAAATACAATTTTCTTGAGTTACCATCATGTATATACATGAATAAAAGTCATTTTGAGACCAATCTTAATTTAATAATAATAATAAAAGAGCTATGTGAGTCCAAACACTGGCTTCAATATTTTAAGTGTTTTGGTAACACACATTATTTCAGCCTTAAAATGCCAGAGGCATTCCTCTTCTCTGTGCCTAGAGGCTGGTGTGTGTGTGTGTGTGTGTGTGTGTGTGTGTGTGTGTTTGACTGTGAGGCCCAGGGGTCTTTGTTGGGTGCCCTACTCTATCTCTTTCAATCTTTGTTTTTCAGACACCGTCTCCTACTGAATCACTTTGCCTAGATTAGTGGTTCTCAATGTTTGGGCCTCAACCCCCTTGGGGGATTGTGTGACTTTTTCACAGGGGTCATCTAAAACCATCAGAAAACACAGATATTTACATTATGAGTCATAAGTGTAGCAAAATTACATTTACGAAGTAGCAACTAAAATAATTTTCTGGTCAGGGGTCACCACAACATGAGGAACTGTAATATTAAAGGGTCGCAGGGTTAGGAGGGTTGAGAACCACTGCTCTAAACCAGCTGGCCAGCCACCCCCCCCCCCAGGAACCCCTTCATCTCTACATTCCCAGTGCTGGGATCACAGGTACATGGCTTTATGTCCAGTTTTTTTTTTTTATGTGGGTTCTGGGGATCTGAACTCAGAGCCTTATGCTGACATGCCAAACACTTTACTGAGTCACCTCATAGCTCTATAAGTCTGTTGCTTGTTGCACCTAGAACTCAGGGACCTTAGCCATCTCTGGACATTGTAGTTTACACTGTGCTTCTGCCTCAGGCCCCAACCCTGACTGTGACACTGGAGGTGATTGTAGTAGAGGTCTCACTTTCCTGCCTGTTGCAATAGTTGCTGATGCTATGTTGTACTGGCTGGTTTTGTGTCAACTTGACACAGGCTGGAGTTATCACAGAGAAAGGAGCCTCCCTCGAGGAAATGCCTCCATGAGATCCAGCTGTAAGGCATTTTCTTAATTAGTGATCAAGTGGGGAGGGTCCCTTGTGGGTAGTGCCATCTTTGGGCTAGTAGTATTGGGTTTCATAAGAATGCAAACTGAGAAAGCCAAAAGAAGCAAGCCAGTAACATCCCTCCATGGCCTCTGCATCAGCTCCTGCTTCCTGACCTGCTTGAGTTCCAGTCCTGACTTCCTTTGGTGATAAACAGCAATGTGGAAGTGGAAGCTGAATAAACCCTTTCCTCCCCAACTTGCTTCTTGGTCATGATGTTTGTGCAGGAATAAAAACCCTGACTAAGACGTATGTCTCAGTGGCTCTGTTCAAATTAGGGAACTTATTGCTCCCAGCATTTCAGGGACTTGATCCTGATGGAGGTGTCCCTTGTTCCTTGCTGTCTATGGAAGACTGTCCATGGCCTGGATGACTTCTTCCTGCTGCACACAGGGATTTGCTGGACACAGGGCCGAGAGCTGCAGACCGGGCAGCATAGCGTAAGAATCCACAGCCTGTGGCTCTTTAGGTCACTTGCTTCTTCCATGAAGCCTTTACCTTGTGTGTCCCTCATAGCCATGATGGGCAGCTCTGCAGAAATGTTCTATGATGGTCCAGGTGTGCGACAAAGAAGGGAAGAGCAGAGTGCACTGTGGCTCTGCAACTCTTGAATTCTGCTGTAAAGAAGCTAACGTGCAAACCTGAACTATAACCAGGTAGCACAGGGTCTGCTTGCAGTAGGAGCCAGAGCAAAAGCTGGCTGGGGCCTGAGGAGACACACAGTTTGTGCTCTCTATTATCTGAAGGTGTGAGGGGAGGGGGGGAGAGCTGAGTGAAGCAATTGTCTGGAATTGCCCTGATGCTGACCAAGGAAGGATGGGAGCCAGCACGTGGGTTGTCCCATTACCAATATCCACCAGGAATGGCACTTGATTCCAGGACAATGCCAGCACCCTCCCAACAACCTTCTTTTCAGCTGGCCTAGAATCTTCCTCAGAAAGCAACTCTGCAAACCTTTGGTAGACTGAATTAGCCCAGCATGGCAGATCCCTTCGGCAGTGCTGGTTAGGGGAAGTACTTTAACCTGGTAGCATCTGTTTTCTGACTCAAGGGGAGCATCCCTTGAGTCTGACATGATGAAGATATTTTAGAGGTGGAGACATAACTCACTGTTAGCATCCCAGGACCCATTTAACAAGCTAGGCATGCTGGCACACATCTGTAGTCCCAATGCTAGAGGGAAGAGACAGCAGGATCCCCGGAGCTTGCTGGTCATTCAGCCTAGCCATCAGGGAACCTCAGGCTCAGTGAAAGAAGATTAAGGTGGAGAGCTATTAGACAGGATATATATATATATATATATATATATATATATCCCACACATGGACACACATCTATACACATGGACACATGTACCAACATACACACACACACACACACACACACACACACACACACACACACAGAGTTATGGAGAGGCCATCATGTCCCTGGCATCCTTTTCTCCTGAATAAAGAGCCGGAGTCACTTCAGATTTCTGGTCACCACTGTCGTATGAGCACAGCTCCTGCCTTCAAAGCAGCCAGGCAGCTTCCATTCCTGTTGAGCAGGTTGTCTGTGGCCTCCAGGGAGAAGTCAGCTCAGTCCAAGAAACCTTGGTAGAGTCTGTCTTAGCTGTCTCTGAGAAGCTTCCTTGCCAAGCACTAAGGTGGGTTTGGCTCTAGTGGGACCCAGGCATTTTTACTCCATCCAGGTGTGTTTCCTAAAACCACTTGACCCGAGCATGCGTGTATGCATGCATGCATGACCTAAGGAGGCCTAGAGAGAATGCATTCATGCATGACCTAAGGAGATCTAGAGAACATGCGTGTATGAGCTTCAGGAAGTTTTCTAGCACCAGGTGGTCACGGCACCTTGAGAAGGGGCTGAAATCAGCAACTCAGTCATTGGAGAGAAGGACTGGCTGAAGGGAAGGACATCAGAGAAGGGGGTGCACAAAGGACCTTTTACACAGGTTCCTACGAAGACACACAAAGGGCCAGAATTGGTGTCTGCTCCTTAGAAAGCATTTAGGGAAATTTCCAGTGAACCAAGACAGATGGAGAATCTGACCCTGAGTGTGGAAAGCACCCATTCACAGGACTTCCACCAGTGGTTCTGTGCTATCCCAGAGCCCCTTGGACAGCTGTTGCAGACCATAGGAATCTATTGCCTCACATGCTGGAGGGTGGAGGTGGGAGGTGGAGGCGGTACAGGGAAGGCGCCTCCAGAGCCTCTCTCCTTTCTTGCAATGGAGTTTTCTAGTTTTCCCTCACATGGTCATCCCTCTGCTCGGTATGTGACTGTGTCCAAACTCCAGCACCTGTTAGAGACCCTGTGCCAGGTATACTTGACTGTCAACTTGATGGCATTTAGAATCACCATAGAAACCTACTTCTGGGCATGTCTGTGAGATTAGGTTTATTGAGGTGGAAAGATCCTGAGTGCAGGTGGTGCCAAGTCTTGATCTGGGATTTCACACTGTTTAAAAGGGGGAAAGTGATCGGAGCTTCCATCTCTCGGCTTTGGGAGTGTGAATTCCTCACACTCCGGCTGTCATGCCTTCCCCACAACGATGGACTGTATCCTTAACCCTGAGCCAAAACAAGCCCTTCCTTCTTTGAGTTGCTTTGGTGAGGAGATAAAGGATTCACCATTATTGAATCAGGACTGACTGTACTGTATTTGATTTACTTAGGTTTTGTGGTGCTGGGGCTAGAACCTAGACAGGCATTCTGTCACTGAGCCCCTTTGCCTCTGTCCAAGGTCCTTTAACCACCCATTGAAAGAGTTTTATCCAAGTCCTGTGACCAGGCCCAGGGAGTAAGACCCTGAGGAAACACAGTTCAGCCTACCCACACCACAGACCACTGGACATCAGCTTGTGGGCCTCCTAAGTTTTTAGAGTTGATCTCCAAAAGTTTTAGCTATTGCCGGGAGGTTTTTGCCTGTGTCTTGCATGACATCCTGGATGAGTATGCAAGTAGGAGAGTGGAGAGTGTACTCACCTGTGTAGTGTGGGGAACAGGGGGTGGGTGCTTAGGCAGCAGGCAAATATCTTACCAGAATTTTGCACAGTCGGGGACACACCTCCTGTGTTGGTTATTTTTGCTTTTGCTGTGATCAAGTGCCTGATGAGAAGTGTTTTAATGAAGGAAAGGTTTGTTTAGGTTTGTAAGGATACTAGTATCTGTCATGGCAGGGCAGGCATGTCAGCAGTGGGAGGCAGCAAACCACATGGCTTCTGCAGTCTAGGGCCTAAGCCCATGGTTGGTTCTGCCCACAGTTAGGGTGTGTTTTTGCATCTCAGTAAAGGTAATTTAGAACTGGCTTATTTGTCACCTAACACCCCTTATGGCAGGTGCACAGTTTCATACTCCTTCATGTCCGGGGCACGAAAACTAACCTTTGATGGAAGATACAGATCAAACAGTCCAGGCAATCTGGGAAAGACACTCTTCTTACCCAGAAGTTTGTCTCCATGGTTATTCTAAGTCCCATCAAGTTGACCCTCAAGATGGACCATGGCACAGCCATGCAGGGTTTCATTCGGCTGCACCCACGGTGCTCTGGTTGGACAAGTAGAACAGGCTGCTTCTCTGGAGAATTCAAGGGCAGTGGAGGCACAGAGCTTTTCACCAAGGCTCCCCTGAGGAGCTGGTACCTGATGCTGTCTGGACCCTGTGTTGCTGACCCTTGCCTCCTCTACTCAGTTCAGTTCCCAGGGGGCTGGTGCCCTTCTTGGCAAATTTGACTTCTGTTCTCCAGTTTTCCCAGGAAACTGCACTCTATCATCCTGAGCTGGGACCTTGACCTGACTTTAAATATCTTGACTTCCCTGAGGGCAGGCAGCTTGGGAAGGGAAGGTTTTAAGGATCAACAAATTTCATACATTTAAGGCATAAAATAAACTACAAAATAAAATCTCTAACCATGTTGGTTTGAGATTCCCTCAGGAAGGAGACCTCTGTGCATAAACTGGAAATCAGTCTGTGAACCCCTGGGAGTTTTGAATTGACCCCCAAAGGCATTGCAGCCATTGCCTGGACTGTTTTATTTGTATCTTCCATCAAAGGTCAGTTTTCGTGCCCCGGGACGTGAACAAGTATGAAACTATGCACCTGCCATAAGTGGTGTTAGGTGACAAATAAGCCAGTTCTAAGTTTTAGATGTTCCCAGAATGCTCTAGTAGCAAATTGCTTCTCCGTGGTGATTTTTCTTTTTTCCTTATTAGTAGCTGTCCAGCAGGGCTGATGCAAGACGCCGGCGCTGAGGGTTGGCCTTCCTGGTCTGGGAGCCGACAGCTCCTCATGTACCCCTGTGAATAGCTGTACCGAAAGCAACTGCCCAGGGTGGCACAAAGCCTCCTCCTTCTTGCCTTCTGCTTCTGAGCAACCCCTTTTGCAGTCTGGTCCTGAGGGCATGGATCCAGGGACCAAAGACAATTCCCACTCCCCAGAATGAAGCCAGACAAAATGCAAGGCCTCCTATTCTGTTTGAGCATGGGATAAATGACAAGCGGGTGTTTGGTGTAAGTGTGCCCCAGGTACCCAGCAGGATGTTCACAGAACAACTTCTGTTTCCTGCTTACCTAAAAGCAAATGTGCCCAGCTGCCCTCTGCCCTGCCCAGGAGTTAATCATTAATGTTTGCCCAGGCCCCTGTCAGGTGGCCAGGTGTCTGCTGTTCCCATGGAACTGCTCCACATTCCTTATTAGGGTCATGACCCTCCAGGTCAGGTCTCTGGCCTTGGGGATCCCGGGACCCTCCTGCAGAGTACCTTGGGGCTGATTCTTCCTCCTGTCGGCCCAGTTCCAGACCCAGCCTTGGGCCTCTTTAGACCTGTCTGGTGGAGCCCTTCTTAAGTACCTACCTATTTAGGGATATCTCCTCAAAGTCAGCATGAGGGTACATTATGGGGTGTCCTTGTGGATAAAGAGGTTGCTGGTAGTGGCTTGGACTGGGGACCCTCACCACATTTTTCTCCATGCTTTGGTCTGGGAGCTCTGTTCTTAGAGTCAGGCTATGGCTTTGGCCTGTCATGAACACCCCCATCACCTTCATTTAGTATGGGAAGAAGACCATGAGTTAAGCTCACCAGAGTTCTGGTTTATGTTCAGCCCTGCAGCCCGTAGGCACATCTACATGTGACCTGAAAAAAACCAAGCATTTAAAATGGTACATTTCCAATATTGATGCTTGTCACATGTGTGCCCGATCTGACCTAAACCATCCCCACAGGCCTGGGACTTGGCTCTGTTCCCACTTGCTGGTGGTAACTGGAGGTGACACTCTACTGGGGGGCAGGTTGTGGGCCCATGCTCTGCCCATCTCTCCCCTCACTGCATCCTGCCAGCTCCACAGCCTTGCTCCTTGTCTGGCTTGTGCCCACTGAATGCCCACTGTATCCCACATGGTGGACAGACAGCAGCAAATCAGACACACTCAAGAACCAGTTGTCACAGGCATATGGGTTCATCTAGGAGCTGTGATGATACAGTCACTAGGAAAACTTGAGAGAACTGGTCAGAAGCCAGGTTGGGTCTGATGGGAGAGGTAATCAGGGTTGTGCGGAGGGACTGAGGTAGATATGGGTGTTTGCTTCAAGCTGTTGGGTGCAGTTTCAGGCAGCTGGAAGTGGAATGCACTTAAGAGGGGCTTCCTGTGTGCTGCCTGCCGCTCAGCCCTCCAGGGCGGGAATTCTGAGGACTGGAAAATCTCATTTGCTCCAGGCTTGGACAAAGCTGGTCTGGGCTATGCAGGCTTCAATAGGAGCTGTTTCCCAAGGCCGACAGGGAGCAGTGCTGTATATTGCATGCTGGAGCCAAGGCTGAGTGATCCCTTCATGGGGAGCCAATGGAACATCGCCCCGTCTCACTCCTCAGCGTATGCTTCTGCCTTTGACCCGTTCCTGGACTCCCAGGAACCCAGCGGCAGTCATTGCTCATGCACCACATCTATCTATGCCAGGCCTGTCTTCTTTCTCTGTCCCTGCTGGGATTGAAAGTGGGGCAGCCTCAGGAGCTGGAACCACTCAGGCCAAACTAACACATGCCAGTACAAAGGACTCCATGAGATGGAACATGAAGGGCCCAACCTCCCCAAGACGTGATAGTTTTCTTCTTTCAGTCCAGCACAAGTTGTTTTAGAGCTAGCTTGCCTACTTGCCCATCCTCAGAGAGGCCCCGGTGTCCATCCCAGCAGATTGCATGGCTGTGGTGCGGGACCCTTGGTGGTAGTGGCTGAGCAGGCCGGCAGAGCTGCAGCACGGCCATTCTGCCCTCAGCCTACTGTGGTGCTATGGCACCGCTGTGTGAGCATCTTCATCCCTTTCCTGCAGGCTGCCAGCAGGGTCCTGACCACCCTAATGCTACCTTGTTAACAGTGATACAGGGTCAACAATCCCATGGCCTATTGGCCGCAAGCATCTGGGACACACACATGCTCTGTATGCCCTGGTGTCAAGCCTGCAGGATTGGGAAATCCTTGCAGCTCCTGGGCCCAGTTGAGCTGTTGCTACTTCTGCTGCTGCCACGGCTGTGGTGATTGCTACCACCGTCACCTCTGCTGCTGTTGTCACAGCTGAGGCTGCAGTTACTGCTGCCAGCACCAGTGCCAAGATCTAGCAAGCAGCAGATCATGCCCTCTCTTTGTAGCCTCCTCTACATCTCTTGACAGCCTCACACAGGGGAACCCAATAAGTACAAACATTTCTGGTGCTGAATGCAAGAGTGAGAATGGATTGCATATCTGCCAAGAGGTTCTGTGTACAAGTCCAGCCATTAGACAACCGCTGGGTGAGTGTCTGCACTATCCCACCTCTTCCTGTATGTGAGCATTGTCCCGTGGATTATCAGTGAGCCAGGCTGGGAGCCCTATACTGACCACTGCTTCCCTGTGCTCCAGCACAAGCTCCTGTAAAGTCTGGCTAGGGTGGGTGTTTGCAACAGCCCCTGAGCAGCAAACCCCATGCCAGGGGGCTGCTCCATGTCCTCCATGTCTGTATGGGGTGAGGACTCTGTCCTCCCTCCATTGTCCCAAACTTTGTGGGCATGCCTCCTTCACTCAGAGGAGAAGCTGGTCTCTGTGTTCATCTAGTGGGTGAAGCTACAACCATTTTGAAGTTAAAGAGTACAAGGTTGGCTCAAGGTTAATGAGGACCCGTGGCTCCAGCTGGTGGCTGTCAACCTGCCTGCTTGTTAGGCCACCTGAGAGTATTGAAAGTGCAATAGCCGTGGTGAGGCAGTTAAGTATCAGTCTCTGGCCTGGAGCTGCTGTGTTTGAAAGAGCTGCATAGCCAGGTTCAGAGCATCAATAGCTTACTGCGAACCAGAGGCCTGGGTGGAAATCATGACACAGTGCATAATTTTCTCATGAGTCAAGACCTACACCCCCCCACCCTCCAAAACCCATAAATCCAAAGCACTTTGATATCCAAAACTTCCAGAACAAAAACGTAGAGATGAATGGAAAATTCCACTCCTAACCTCAGGGCCTGGGTTGTAGCTGAAACCTGGGTGCAGAGACAGCAGTGTCTCAAACCACCAGCAGGCTACATATGTATGACATACAAATGAATTCATCTGCAGACCCATCCGAAGATGGTTCATTATGTATGTGCACATATTCTCAAACCGCAGACAGTCTGACATCCCTGGGGAGGAGGGATCCTTATCTTGTGATAATGTCATGTCAGGTTTGAGTATAGACCCTTGTTAACTCCCACATAGGTGGAGTATGAGGGACTGGTGAGCTGGTACCTGGAACTCCAGCTCCAGGGGCTCGGATGCCCTCTTCTGGCCTCCACAGGCACCTGTACTCTTGTGGCATGTACTCACACAGGCATGTGTGATAAAGATAAGTCTAAAAGGAAGATAGTGCATGCATGAACAAGTGAATGCTAAAAGGTACTTTGAAGCCAGTTCCTAACCAAGATGGACAGAGAGGGCTGAGTCCTTTGACCGCAGTCCTCAGGTGCCTTACTGGATCCTTGTGTGGCTGAGAAGATGCAGGTAGAAATCATGATCATGTTCAGCTAGTGAATACAAGAAAGCTCTTTAGCCCTGAGATAGGCAGATTAATTAATTACTTAGTTTTGAGACACAATCTCACTACGTATACCAGGCTACCTAGAAGTTACAGAGATCTGTCTGTCTCTACTTCCCGAGTGCTGGGATTAAAAGTGTGCTCTGCCACACCTGCCCTGCCCTGAGATTTTAATTGAGTACTATGTAGGGTGAACTCTGGAATTTTTACTTAACAAACCTTCGTGGCTGGTTAAGGGCGCTCATTGCTGGGGCTGTGCCTGCAGGTGGGCTGGACAAGAGTGAGACTCCAGAAGAAACAGTGCCAGGTCCATTGGGAAGATCCTACTGCAGAACCTCATGGGGAAGAGTGATCAGGTGACACACCTGGGGTTTGTGAGGGTCTCTGAGGACCCTGTGGGACTACTGGGCTCTAGGAAGAGTGGCCACTAGCTTCTACCCTTTGGTGTCCTAGGTCAGGGTTGCATCCCATACAGTCGGAGAAAAAGCCAGATATCTGGATCAGCAGGTGTCTCTTTTCCTTTTTAATTAAGTGTGTGTGTGTGTGTGTGTGTGTGTGTGTGCGTGTGTGTGTAGATGTGATAGTCAACTTAAATTATCATTTTGATACAATCTAAAGTCACCTGGGAAGAGTCTCTAACTCCTGCCCATGCCCAAGGTTATGGGAACAGCAAGCTGGTGCAATTACCCCAGGACACCTGATGGTGAGGGCTAGTGGCCTTGGTGTGTACAGAGGTAATAAAGGGTGGAGCTAGGTGTACCTTGTCGATTCTGCCTCATCTATAGGGCAGCTGCAGCCTAGTGTGGTTTCAAAGCAGCCAATTGGGCCTGGTGTAGCTGTAGCCTGAGGCCTTGTAGGCTAACATCGAGGTATGTCCACATGGAGACAACCACATTTGGAATGTTTCTGAAACTTAACCGCCAGCTGAGGAATTAGAGTGAGAAAGGAGCCTGGGTACCCTTATCTCCACAATCTTGGCACACGTGCAGTGCTTAAACCAGACAGTACTTGTCCTCCTGAGCCTTGTGGAGGATGCAGTGTGGTGGTCATGTTAGATCAGAGGGCTCCCTAGGACATCCCGACTCAGGAGGAGTGGCTGGGTGATTGTGCTGATACCCCTCATGCTCCTATGTGTCAATAGGCTGTGAGGCCACAAGGAGACCTAGCTTTGCACATGGTGGCCCAGCAACAAGGTAGGTGAAGGTGACTTGCTAGAGCCTGATGCTGCTTTCTCAACCTGTGCAGACAAGTAGTCCACCATTGGAGTGTGGGAATGTGTTTTCATTCATAGACAGGCATGCATTAGCTGTGGGCAGTTGGTTTAGATTCCCACACGCTGGCATTCCCCCACAGCCACAGTGTGACAGTGAGCTTACCTTGTGTTATGAAAAGGGCTGTTAGGTATCTGTTGTCATCCCTCCTCTCTCTCTTCTCTTACTTCTCTACTGTTTTTATCCATTTAAGTCACTCAAATAGCTACATACTCACTTACCCCAGCCATTCATATATTCATCTATGTATACAACAATCCTCCTAATAACCCACCCACCTATCTACTTAGCCTGTATCATCCATCCTCACATCTATCCATTCATTATCCATCCATCTTCCCATCCATCTCTCCTCACAGCACCCATCCATCTACCCACCCATGTCCATCCATCCACCCATGTCCATCCACCCATGCGCACATCCATCCGTCCATCCATCCACTCACCTACTCATTAACTCGATCATCCTCCCATCTATATTTACCTCTCACCCATGCACACGTTACTCGGGCAGCTACTCATGTCCCATCCAGCCATCTCTCCATCCACCTACCAACCCACATAGCCCTCCATCTGTTATCCTCTGGGAAGATGGATGGAAAATGAATGGAGAGATGTGAGGATGGATGATACAGGCTAAGTAGATAGGTGGGTGGGTTAGTAGGAGGATTGTGTATACATAGATGAATATATGAATGGCTGGGGTAAGTGAATATGTAGCTGTTAGAGTGACTTAAATGGATAAAAAAAAGTAGAGGAGAGAGAGAGGAGGGATGACATCAGATGGATAACACCCTTCCTTCCTTCCTTCCTTCCTTCCTTCCTTCCTTCCTTCCTTCCTTCCTTCCTTCCTTCCTTCCTTCCTTCCTTCCTTCCTTCCTCCTCTCCTTCCATAGGGAGGGAAACCCCTTTATTGCTGTTCTAGATTCTCTGCCTTGTGGCTCTGTGAATTCAGAGATGAAAAGACAGATCCATAAAAGAAAAGCAGGCTGCTAACACAGGCACCCACACCTCCCTGCCCATCCTGGGCTAAGCCTCTGGGAAGAGGGACTCACAGGCTTGTTTAGAGCTCTGGCCTGGGTAGCATCTCTGCAGGAGAACAATAAAGATGAGACCAGACTTGATCTCAGGTGACAGTCTGCGGGATGGGCGGCACAGGGAGAGGAGTGCTGGATAGAGGCCACTCGGTACAGCCTGTCACGTGGGTTCCCCTGGACTGTCTGTCCTCCAGATGATGAGTATCAAAGTTGTTTCTAGAAGTAGACCGTTGTCCTCCCTGGCAGCCAGAGGGGAGCAACTTTGTAAAGTGAGGCTCTTCTCTCCTTGCCTCTGCTTCTGTTTAGTTGCTCCCAGGTGGGTGACATTCCTTCTGTCCCTCCCTTTCTCCTTCCCTCTTTCTTGCTTTCTTCTTCCATTAAATATTTCCCACCTGGAGACAGTAACTACAACTCTCAGCACAGACCCTCTGCTTCCAGCTTTACCAGAGCTTGACACCTGTCCTCTTAGGCTGGCCTTTCCAACAAGCACATAGCCCCGTGGGGCTCAGCACTCCTAACTACCCTCCTGAGAGGCGCCTCCTTCGTTTATGCCTCCCTACTGTGATGCCCCTCAAATCTGTCAGAAGGACTATCCCAGGTCTTTCCAACCACAGAGCTATGAGAATCTTTCTCAAGTTTCTTCCTCTGCTTGGAAGTCATTCTTCTGTTTAGGGTCATTCATACAAAGCTCAGGTTTATATTTGTTCATAGCCCATGGAGAGAGGAGACCGTAGCTTGGCCAGGTAGTGCCTGATTGACATAGGCCTGGGTCTTCTGAGCTCACATGGTCTTCACCTTCTTGACAGAATTTCTGCACAGGTGGAATTGCTGGTATGGTGTGGCACATTCCCTGTCAGGTCCTTAGAAACCCTGGGTTAAGCATTTATTCAGCCCTTTCTGGACTCTTAGCAGGCTGGGGGTGGGAGAGTCACTTCTGCGGTCACTAAACACAAGATGACTTTTCCTGGGTTCTGTTGGTATTTTGCTTTTATTCCAGCCCCACTCTGGCCTCAAACTCATTGTTTTGATGCCGACTGAACTTAGAACCCTCTTGTCTCCATCTTGTAAAATGCTACCATTACAGGTGTGTGCTGCCACAACTGGCCATGTTTGTCCTTCGGGTGCTCCCTGAAGGCCCTAGTCTGAGGCAGCCACCTGCAACCTACCTGGAGCTTTTGCACTGGAGCTATCCCTACATTGGCTCTAAGAAAAGAGCCTCCCAGCCAGCTTCTGTCTCTGGGGACCCTTGCCTCTCCTGACTTCAGCTTGCTCAAGACTTGGGTCTCTGTTCTGCATTCAGACCTGGAGATGATCTTTCTAAGGCTCTCCACAGCTTTCTGTACTATTTTTACTCTATGCTGCTAGCCACTCGGTGTTTGAAGTAGGGGGTTATTACAGCAGAGCTTGCTGCCTTCTGACCCCGTGCTTGCATTCTTTCCCCTCCTGCTGCCACTCAGGACTCAAAGAAAAACCAAAGGTAGCTGTTCTTTCTAGGTGGGCAGTTCCAAACTGCCACTGCGGCCATCCAGTAAATTCCTATAGTGGTGGCCATTGCTGCAGGCAGCTGGGACTCCTTCAGGGCTGCCTTGCCACAGTGTGAGGGACATTCCTGGCCCTGGTCCTACCTGCTGCTTCTGTCCAGGATCAAGGAAGTGGGGGTGGGGGCGCCCAGTTCTTTCCACCTTTAGGGATCAGACATGCAAGCACTTAGATGTCATGGACTGGCAGTCACATTGGCAGACTCGGGTACAAGTCTCCATGTGCCCCTGGGTTCTCTCTGACATTCATATTTATTTATTCTCCTTTTCCTTTCCTTCACAGAGATCCAGGCACCATGCCACGCAGCCCCACATCCAGTGAGGATGAGATGGCCCAGAGTTTCTCTGACTATTCTGTGGGCTCAGAGTCAGACAGCTCCAAAGAAGAGACCATCTATGACACGATCCGGGCCACCACAGAGAAGCCGGGTGGGGTAAAGATGGAGGAGCTACAGGGTAACACCCTGGTGATTCGAGTGGTCATCCAGGATCTGCAGCAGACGGTGAGTGATCTCCAGTGTACGGCAGCACGTCTTCCACACCTGCTCAGATGTCTGTGCCTAGCAGCATCAACTGTGGCTGTGGGTGTCTCTGGGTCACCCTGGGCCTGCGGGCAGGTGCTCCAGACTCGGGGCTTCTGTGTAGCTCTCTGACATTTCCTGTCCCTAGCATCCCCTCCTTCCTTCCTATTGCAGCCTACACTATTCATTGGACATTCTCCATTCTTTCCGCATTGCTATAGTGAAACCTTGTGGCAGGGAAATGTATAAAGAAAAGAGATTTATTCAGGCTCATTGGTTCTACAGGGCCAAGGTCGAAGGCTATCTATCCTTGGTGGTGGCCTTCTTCTTAGCAGAGTTCCAAGGTGAGCCAGGATGTCAGGGCAAAAAGTCAGGGAACTGTGCGCATGCCTCTGTCTGATATTTCCCCTATTCTCCTATAGCTACCAGGATTTGAGAGTTGGTGCCCCACTTGGCTTCACCTAATTTTAATTGTTCCCCAAAGTTCCACCTCCAAACACCATTGTTAGATTCAGTTTCCACACATTTCATACTTCATGATAGAAATTATATTTGAAGCCTAGAACCATAGAGAGATACCCTACCCACGTCCAGGCCATAGTCAGCACCTTCTGCTGGGTCAGGCCTCCAAGCCTCCAGACCCCGAGCAAAGGACCCACAGGCACCTTTCCTGGTCGTTTAGATGAAGTCCCATGGTGAGCACGTCAGCTGGCAGTGTCTGATACCTAAGTAGGGAAGGCAGCCCACTGCCCCTGCCTCCCCTCATCTGCTTCCAGTTCAAGTAGACAGGCTGTTTTCACCCACTCCTGAAAGAAGGGATTCTGGTTTGAATGTACGTCCGTTCCTCCACGTGGCTCTGGTCACTACCTGGTTGTCCCTGAACCCTGAGCTAAGCATCATTTCCTGGGATGTCCCAAAGTCCCCAGGCCACAGCTTGCCCATGCTGATCACCCTGCTCTGTCCTTGAGGAGGGGCACCTCCCCATGGTTGTTGGCTTCTGCTGTCTGAGTTGGGGAGCAGAGGCAATCTGGATGTGATAGATGGCCGTGGTTGCTGCCTGAGTGCAGGCGTCACTTCCCAGGAGGTTCCTGGGCTAGTGTTCCGTCATTCCTCTCAGCTTTCCCCCTTCCTTGTTCTGTAACTCCTTGGGGCTTTTCTGATGAAACTGGGAGCTCAAAGCAGAGCTAGGCCTGACCTCTTCGGTCCCTGGGAGGGGCAGGTTGTGAACTGTTGGTGCATTGCTGGTCTCAGGTATCAGGCTCTGGCATCCGTGGGGCATTGCACAGGGTCATGGCAGGGCCTTTTAAGAATCTGCTCCACCTCTGATGTCTGTGAAAAGAGACAGTGCCAGTTAATGACAGGCCAGGAGAAGCAGAGAGGGGTGTGCTCCGAGACGACAGGATGAAGGAGGTGGAGTGGGGGAGTGGGGTGACAGGGTGGGAGGTGTGGTAATAAGGTGGTGGGATGAGGGAGGCGAGGGGTTGGGTGGTTAGATTCAAGTGAGCGGTGTTGGGGGATGGGAGAGAGGGGGGATGGGGTAGTAGAGCGCTGAGGTGAGGAATAGAAGTAGTGAGTGGGTGATGGTGAGGGAGGTGGTGGAGATGACAGGATGAGGCAGGTAAGGCGGGGAAGCATCTCCCTAAGCTCCCATAACCTAGCTCTTTCTGAAGGCAAGCTCTGGAGAGGGCTGCGTGGGTGCAGATCACACACACACACACACACACACACACACACACACACACACACACACACTATTCATTAATGAACAGCCCTGACATTATTCATTTGAATTTAAAAGGAGGAAAAGGCAGTGGGGAAACAATGAGCATTCATTTTTTTTTTTTTTTTTTTTTTTTTTTTTTTGTTGTTGCTCCAAGAAAGATGGTTTCCAGGGCCGTCTAGAGGGAAGTGTTATTAATCCTATGAAGGGCCAGGGCTAGATTTTCTGGTTCCTGTTAGGCACCTCCTCCCCTCTGGCTGCGCTTTTCCCAGGTCACCTCTGGATGAATGAATCAGATTGCTGAAGTGAGCTGCCTTTCCAACTCCCAGGCTCTTGGGACAGGTTCTCTCATGCACACTGACACTTGGGGATTCAGGCTCCTTCACTTGGTAGCCAGGCCTTTCCCAGGGTCTGGAGTCCTGTGGATCTGTCCTGATGGTGACGGAGGAAAGGGTAACCTGGGGGAGTATCTCACCTCCTTGCTTTCCCCAGCTTTTATATATATATATATATATATATATATATATATATATATATATATATATATATATAATATGTGAGTACGCTGTAGCTGTCTTCAGACGCTCCAGAAGAGGGTGTCCGATTTCATTACAGATGGTTGTGAGCCACCATGTGGTTGTTGGGATTTGAACTCAGGACCTTTGGAAGAGCTTTCAGTGCTCTTAACCGCTAAGCCATCTCTCCAGCCCCTCCCCAGCTTTCTTAAGGTCACTTAATTGGTGAGCAGCAACTAGCTATTTGTACTTCCCTCCCCCCACCCCCACCCCCATCCCATACCCCATCTTCCCTCTTCCTTTGGTAAGGACTCTGTATGCACATTTTGCTTGTTTTCCTTAATGCTCACCCCAGCCTACACCCAGTACCCTGGAGTCACCCTGCCTCTGTTCCCACCTGGATGCTATTTGGAAGGGCAGAGGCCTCTGCAGTAGTCTTTTCTTTGCTGAGTTCATGGCTGAAGACTGAGCCTCCTAATGCATGTGAGCATGCTGCTGACCCTCACCGAGTGTGGTCTGTCTGCTCTGTGAAGACAGCATAGTTCCTGTTGTGGGTGCTGAGCTCAGGGCCAGTGGCACTGGAAGCCACACTCATTGGGTCTTCCTAAGGAGCAGCTCAACCTTCCTGCAGTCAACTGTATCATGTATTTTAGTACCTTGTTGGAAACCTATTTTTAATTAATATTAATTAATTAATGTTAATTAATATTAATTCTACTTGCTTGCATCATGGTGTGTGTGTGTGTGTGTGTGTGTGTGTACAACTCATATTTTTCCCTGTTTTGTTCCTATCTGTAAATGAAAGCATTTAGGTGTTTTAAAGTTGGGTTGTTCCTATGCAGGGATCCCACAAATACTGAGAGGGGTGACTGCATTTTAAAATGTTCCTTTATCACCTTTGGCTCAGACATGCATTTTCCTCTTTCATAGTTTGGGGCCAAAATTATTCCTCCTGATTCAGCCATTAGACTATAGCTGTTTTCATTGTTATTGTTAAATATTTAGAGTTAGGGTCTACAGTTTCACATAGCCCAGGCTGGCCTTGACAAATTCCCTAAGTAGATGAGGATGACCTTGAACTCCTGATCTTCCTGCCTCCAAATTCTAAGTGCTGGGATTATAGGCATGCACCGCCATGCCTGGTTTTGTTTTGTTTTTAAATATTTATTTATTTTACGTGAGTATCCTGCCATATGCCAGAAGTGCACCAGAAGAGGGCATCAGCTCCCATTACAGATGGTTGTGAGCCACCATGTGGTTGCTGGGAACTGAACTCAGGACCTCTGGAATTGCACTCTTAACCACTGAGCCATTTCTCCAACATACCTGGTATTTGTCTGTTTGTTGAGACAGGATTTCTCTGTGTCACCTTGGCTGTCCTGGAACTTGCTCTGTGAATCAGACTGATCTTGAACTCAGGTCCACTTGCTTCAGCCTCCTGAGTGCTGGGATTTAAGGTGTGCACCTCCACAATCCTGTATGTTTTATGTGGTGCTATGTGCGGAACCCAGGGATGTGTTGGTCCCTAGCTCCTAGAAAGTGTTTACTGTTTTTTTTTAACATTTATTTTTATTTTGAAGTGGGGGGGGAGAAAGAGAGAGAGAGGGAAAGAGGTAAGGAGGGAGGGAGAGAGAGAGAGAGACACATGGAGGGAGAGAGCAAGAGCGAGTGTGTGCTCAAGCAGGTGCCTGTGGAGGTCAGGAGAGGCAGCCTTGGAGTCCACATCCAGTTGTAAGCTGCATAACTTGGGAGCTGGGAACTGGGTTCAGGTTTTCTGCAAGAACAGTACAGTCTCTCTAGCCCTAAAAGGGATTATTGTTGGTCCTTCCTGGAAGCGGCCTCAGAGTTTGCCTGTTGTTCCTTGCTAGGTAGTTTTATTTCCTGGTGTTCTGTGGTGTTTCCCATGTTGCTCTCCTGGCTCTTGTCTATCAGGGGAACCAGCTAGTGTCACTTGGGGAGTTTCTGCTCTGCGTCTGCTTCTCCGTCCCTCTGCTGAGTTTTCCAGTGTCTTTGCGTTAAGCATTTGCTGGAGCCGTCTGTCCCCAGGATTCTCTGATCTGGAGTGCGATCTGTTTTCATAGCTTTGCCCTGCTTCTGACAAGTATTCTCTGGAGCTGTTGTTCGGGATATGTTCTGATGTCTGATTATTTCCCTCCTGAGTATAATGTTTCTTAAGACAGTTCTTCCTCTGTGGGGCGAGTTTTCACTGAGAGCAGAGGAGATATCTCCCCGCCATTCTCCTCTGCCTTTATTGTTGCCTAAGCCATCCATCCCTGTCCAGCCTGCTTCAGCCCAGTGACAGCAGCTCTGTCCTTTTGCAGGTCTAGAACACAAGAGAGAACCCTCTTAGTTCTCTTGAGAAGTTAAGATATATCAGTCTGCCTCCCTGCCTGCCTGTCTGTCTGTCTGGTGTCCTTGTGTGTGTATATGTGTGTGTGTGTGTGTGTGTGTGTGTGTGTATGTGTGTGTGTTTATCTTTCTAGAGGGCTGGGCATGTATCTTTTTTTTCTTTTTTCTTCCAAATGTTATTTTAAATGCTTTTCCTTGGGAAGTCCCCTGAACAGAGACTAAGTTTCTTCATCACTGATGGACCTCCTCTGCCCCATCATTCAGTGGAGAGCCCCACCCCAATATCTATCTTCTTAACCTCATCTCCCACCCAAGGAGGGGAAAAGAGCCGCAGTGAGAGGGAAGAGGCGCTCCTCCTACCACAGCCTTCTGTGTCTCACAGGTCATCGGATTGGGTCAGTTCTGACCGTGGATAATGCCCGAGTCCTCCTCGAGCATTTTCTAGGCTGGCTTTTGTATTTTAGAACATTTAGTCTGACTGTCTTCCTCAGTGTTGGCCTCCAAAGTAGAAAGCCCATGCCCCACCATCCATTTGAGCCATCCTTCCATTACAGTGTTTTAGCTGGTTAATCTTTATTTCCCAGAACTGCCTATTGATGTAGGCGTGCGTGCTACGGACTCTGAAAGCACTCTAGGGTGGCAGACCTAGAACGGAAACATCAATGTTAGGAGGGTAGAGGGGGTGGTAAGGGTTAGGTTGCCGGGAGCAGGTACAGACCATAGTACACTTCTTCCCTTCTGGGGTCTATCCCCAGGATGGGTGGGGCCCACTGCATCCAGGCAGGATGCAGCCTTTCTTTGAGCTGATCCTGACACGACTCATCCCTGTGGGTGTGGCCCATGCAGGAGGAATCCCACTGTGTCATAATCATACCAAAAGGTGTTGAATGGTTTCCTGAATGTTGACCTCACGACAGACACCATATTAAGGTCTTGCATGTGTTCCGTGGAGTCCTTGTAACAACCTTGAGCTTGGTAGTGTGTCTGAGCATCTTGGTCAAAGGCTAATGCATCTATGGGGAGGATCAGAATCTTAGGTGTTCAGATAGAACCTTGGTGATGCACAGCTGGGAGGAGACAGAACCATACAGCAGCCTGGTCACCAGGGAGGCTCAGGATGTGCTGAGGGTTTTAGTAAGGCTCTTTGATAACACATGAAGTAGGTTTGCTTGTGATGTTTCCGTACATACATGCAATTAAACTTTGTTCTTGTTCATCTTCTTTCCTACTGTCCTTCCCTGCCCCCTTTATCACCTACCACATGTTCTTCCTTGTCACCTCCATGTCCCCGTGACCCCTCCCCCTCTCCCCACTGTCTGTCCCTGCCCCCTTCCCTCTCCCTCCACCACTCCTCACTCCTTCCCTGACCTCCCCTCCCGTCCCTCATTTCCCTCCCCCTGCTTTCTCCCCTCCCACCTCCACCTCCCCCCATGATCCTTCCCTGCCCTTCCCCTCCCTTTCCCTCTCCCTCCTCCCCCTGCATTCTCTCCTTCCCCCTACCTCTCCCCACTGTTCTTTCCTGCCCCCTCCTCTCCCCCCTACCTCCCCTCACTCTCCTTCCCTGTCCCCCTCTACCTTCCCTCCCTCTCCTTCCCTATCTGTCTACCTCTTTTTGGTTTGCTTCATCCTCCCAAATAGCCCGTCTTCTCCCCTCTCACAGTATACTTCCTAATCTACCGCCCCCACCACACATTTAAATCCAGGTTGTTCATATGAAAGCAAACATGCAATATTTGTCTTTTTGAGTCTGGCTTATTTTGCTTAATAAAACAGTCTCCAGTTTCATTCATTTTCCTGCAAATGTCACGACTTCATTCCTTACAGCTGTTTAAGATTCCATCGCATGTATACACTGTATTGTCGTTATTTATGTATCTGACATCCATGTGAGTGGCTGTGAATAGTGCAGCAGCAAACATCCCAGTTTGTAAAAGGAACGTGGAGGGTCAGAAGGGAGCTGGTGAGAGACAGAGCGGATGGTCTAAGGTCTGAAAACCTGCTGAACAAAAGGCCCATGATGTGTCCACTGACTGCCAGGTACCCGGGCTGAGTTTACACATGCAGCTGGTTGGTATTCAGTGTGGGAAGGCAGCTGGTGAGCAGCCCGTGTGGCACACAGTCCTGGGACCACAATCTGGTGTGTGTGTGTGTGTGTGTGTGTGTGTGTGCCCACCCTACCCTGGGAGGTCTATTGAGTCATCCTGGTTGCCATAGTGCTCCTTAGCAGCCAGGATGGGTTAGGTGACTAAGGAGGGTTCACAGCACTCTGAGGAGAAGCCTAGTGTGGTATAGCTTGAGCAGCCACAGCACCGACATCTGGCAAGCCCAAGCACCATGTTCCCTGCCTGCTTGGGACAGTTCCTGGCTGGTCACCTTCACTGTGGTATAGGCCCATTTCTCCCACAGGTCCTGGAACTACTTGTTTGCACTAGGTTACCGGGCATGCTGGGAAAGGCTGCCCTGGTCACCTAGTACTGAAGACCAGAAGGGCAATAGCACTTTGCAACCGGAAGGGCTCTCTCAGGAGCATAAATCTGTTCTGGAACTTTCTAAAGACCATTTCACTTCATTCTGTTCAAGACAAACAAAGCCTCTGGAGGCAGAGACAGGCAATCCCACGGGTATGAGTTGTCAGCAACAGAGCGGACATTGTTCCTGCGTGCAGTCCCTTGCGGGCTAAATCCTCTGTCTAGCTGGGGACATGACACAGTTCCTGGAATCCTGCCCGGAGGAGCTGAGTGGAGCTGCCAACCAGCTTGCCCCAGGGGCCCCCGGTGCCTGCACACTGGGTGGAGGTGCCTGGAGAAGCTGTAGGGCTGCCGTTCACTGCCTCATGAGGCGCAACCCTGCTATTTCTGAGCTCACAACTCCTGTGAGTCTGGACCAGGAAAGCCTTGGGCAGTACTGACAAGGCACCCTTGGGGCGCTCGTTGGCTGAGCATCGGCTGGGTGGTGGGTTTAGAGGACAGGGAGGGGTTGATGAAGGGTGCCAGGAGTATGTTGAAGTACATCTCTGCATCATTCCGAATGTGGAATACAACTGGCAGTGGCCATTCAACGTGGCCTTTTAAACAGTGGCATGTGCCCAAATCAGTACCAAGGAAGTGGGCTCTTCTGTTATGTTTTTGGAGAATGGTGACTGAGGGAGTGGGTACAGTGCTGCACGGTAGCAATGATGGAACCCACATTTCTCCCCGGGAGGTGGCAGAGGAGCACTGTGGAGTGGGGGAGGGGCTCTCGAGGATTCCCAGCAGCAGCCCCTCAACCTCCAGTCAGGCTTGGCACTAGGAGCTCAGCCGAAGCTATCAGTCTAAGCCCCTATCCCCTCCACTCCACTGCCCTGGCTGGCAGCCGCTGCAGGGAAAAGAGGCTGGCCCCTTTTTCCTTAATTAGTACTTCCATTTATGACATAGATGTATCTTGCTATGGGTTATTTCATTTAGCAAAAAGCTTTTCATCTACCACCCTGACCCCCTTAAAGACAATTTATTGCAGTTCATCCTTCCTCTCTGTGTTTGACTCTCTCTCTCTCTCTCTCTCCCTCTCTTGCTCGTGTTCCTCCCCTAAGCCACTGCTCCAGATTTGGCACTCCTAGAAGTCCTTTCCTCTCCGTGTCACTATCCCTGCCTCCCCCTCCCTCCACCCCCATCAATGACCATCTATCACCTGCTTCTGAATGGTCAACCTAATTTGCCTGACTCAGAAGCATCCTTGACCGTTATACTTGTCATTGAGGTAGAACTGCAGCTCCAGGCACAGTGCGGTCATCTCCCTCTTGTGCTTTTGGTCACAGGCAGGTGACTTTGCAGCTGGATTACATGTATGAAATTTCCTGTGCTTTTGAGGACCAAGGGAACTGAGCTTGCTGTGAAGACACTTGAACTCATGTCCCTGTCCAGTAGCTGAGAAGGAAGGACCATAGTCACCATCTGTGGTGAGAGAGTGCAGGAAGGCTGGCCTGCAGCTTATCACCTTGGCCAGCTGTCTGAGCACTGATCTTGACCCCATGGGAGGAGAGAATGTGATATGTCTTCCCCAGCTCCTGGTGTCTGTGTTTTTGGGAAAAGGGTGTGGTGAAGGGTGTTAGACATGGTGGCACCTTCATTCCACACCAGGAAGGTTTGTTCTGGATTCTTTAATATGCACTGTCTAGAGGATGCTGGCCTCACATGGTTCCGCTGCCATCTTGTTCCCAACAACAGCATAGCACTAGTCACTAGGTTTTGGACTAATGGTTAAGTATCTTAGCCAAGTCACTAACAGGCATCCAACAGAAGAGCTAGGTCTGGCCAAAGCACCTAGTCCCACCATCTAGCTTGGATCTAGGATTGCAGCTCTCAGCTCACCATTCCCAGTCTCTGATTCCTGCCAGAGGCTCCTGTCTGTAGAATGCCTTTCTCTGGAATCTCAGCTGTCCCCTGTGCAGGTCCTTATCTTCCCTCCCCAGCTCAGGGAGGGCTGGCTCCTTACCCCATCCATCTGGCAGGTATCCCTAGCTCGTTCTCTGCCTGTAAACCAGGGCCCACATCCCTAACATAATGACGTCCATCAACTGTGAGCTCTCGCCTCTTGGGCCCTTTGTGGAAAGCCCAGAGGCCTCTGGCTGAGTCTGGGTGCAGCCTGGAACATAGTTCTTCCCTGACTCCTCCTTGTGCCCCCACATCTGGCCCAGCTCTGAGCATCTTCCTCAGCCAGGTTTACCTTTAAAAATGGATTGTTCCCCCCGCCCCCAAAAAAAGTCAAAAGAGCTTTATTGATTTATAGATTTTTATAGATCACAGAGTCTGTTTGTTTTAAGCATTTGGACCCTCAGTGTCTAGTGAATTTAGCAAGCTGTGTGCCCATTGGCTCCATCCAGGTTTGGTGCACTCCAGGACCCTGGAAAGATTCCTCATGCCCACTGCCAGCCCGACACATGTGTATGTACCCTCTGTGTCTGATTTTCTTGTTCTGGACATTTCTTGTTGATCAGGCCACACTGTTTGTGGCCTTGGCAATTGGCATCTGACTCAGCATCATGGTGGTCACTGCCTTTATATGACTCTTATAGGACTTCTGACTGCCCCAAAGGGAGCTCAGACACTGATCTATCCAGCAGAGGCTCTGCCTTTGGCCACTTTGGAGTTGTGATTTCTCTCACTGCATCCGAGGAGCTGCTTGTTTAGTGTCTATCTCCCTTCTTTGCCTGTGTGTTTTGCTAATGCAGCCTGGCTGGAGGGAGTGGGCTCACTTAAGCCTTCCCTGTCAGTCAAGGAGGGACATTTGAGCTGAGCTCTGGGTGATGCATCCAGAACTTGCTAGGCACAACCAGCCATGAGTTCCGTGTGCTGAAGCCACAGAGGTGACCACGTACCATGGTACAGAATGTATGGTTGAGGGAGACGGTCATAGGGGAGGACTGAGACACGGCCAGAGCGTGGTGGTTTTGGTGCCGAGTGAGTTCTGTTCAGAGCGTGTGATTTCACTGAATTTGTGCACCTGGCCTTAGCTGCTGTGGTGGGAGGAAGGCTGGAAGAAAAGGCAGATGAGAGATTCCTGGGGAGAAGGAGAAACAGCAGGGAGAGGAGCCAGGTACAGGGTTGGCAGGGAGAGGAGGGACTGCAGAGGTTCCAGGTGACAGGGCCAAGGACAGGAATGATAAGATCAGAGCCATAGGCTCTTACAAAGAGTCCCAGGTGGAGGGGAGGAGTTTATAGAGCCCTTAGCAGTGACCTGTCAATCAGTTTGAAATAGAATGCCTATATCACGGATGTTTCCAAGAATAGGACCAAAACCCCATTTTCTTTCTTTTTCTTTCTCATTTTGTTTGTGTGCAGTATGCATATGTATATATGCATGTTTGCGTATGTGTGTGAGTTGGTGTGTGTGTGTGTGTGTGTGTATGTGTGTGAGTTGGTGTGTGTGGTGGCAGCGGAGGTGAATGTAGAGACTCATCCTTGATTGCATCTCTCCCACCTTGTTAGCTGAGGCAGGGTCTCTCAATCAAATTCAGAGCTCATCTATCACATGGCTAGGCTTGCTAGCAGCTTGCTCTGGGGATCCTCCTTCTGAGGATGAATTACAGGGTTCTGGGGATCTGAACTCTTAACCTCATGCTAGCTCTGCAAGTGCTTTAGCTGCTGAATAATTTCCTCAACCTCCATTTTCTTTCTTTTAAAAAAACCATCCTAATTCATATAACTGTACTGTTCACTCATGGATAGTGTGTGCTTCAGTGAATCTTAGGGTATTCACAGGTGGGGGACACAGCCCCTCAGTCAGAGTTAGTTCTCTTATCCCTGAAGCAATCTATGCACCAATTAGCTAGCTGTCCTCTCATGGATCGCTCTGGCTCTTCCTGTTCTGCACATGCATGGTAGGTGGAGGGATATATGGGCTGAGGGATGGAGACCTGATCTTTAGAGTCCTGTCTCTCTTATTGGAGATATATCTGTCGCCTTACATCTGTATACAAACCAATACTCGGAAATTCACTGGGGTCTGGTTTGTTTCTTGTTTTTAAATTTTTTCACATAGTATCTTTCTATGTAGATCAGATTGGCCCCTGAGCATCTGGCAATTCTCCTGCCTCAGGATTTGCAGTGCTAGGATTGAAGGGGTAAGCCACCATACTGACTGACTTCTTAAACATCACAAGATAGTCTCTCTGATCAACTCAGAAGTGCAGAACTCCTATGTCAAAAAGTTCTTCTGAACCAAGGGCAGTTCTTAACTTTGTCCATCTCTCTCAGAATGGACTTTCTTTGAATTATTTAAAAATAAGTTTGTGTGTGTGTGTGTGTGTGTGTGTGTGTGCCATGGCATACATGTGGAGGTCAGAGAACAACTTGTGGGAGTTAGTTCTCTCTTCTATGTAGGGATTGAACTCAGGTCATCAGGCTTGGTGACTCAGCCCTGCTCACTGGTCCATAATGGACTCTCTTTTCTACTTGTTCAGTGTTCACCCAAAGGATGTTTATTCAGGACTAAAGGCCTGACTAGGTATTACTGTCATGTGAATTTGATTAGGCACATTTTTTGCTCTAATAGAAAAGCCCCCACCTCCCAAAAAAAAAAAAAAAAAAAAAAGCCAGGCAGTGGTGGCGCATGCCTTTAATCCCAGCACTTGGGAGGTAGAGGCAGGCGGATTTCTGAGTTCAAGGCCAGCCTGGTCTACAGAGTGAGTTCCAGGACAGCCAGGACTTTACAGAGAAACCCTGTCTCAAAAAGCCAAAAAAAAAAAAAAAAAAAAAAAAAAAAAAAAAAAAAAGCCACCCAACGGGACTGACACGATGCTTCACCTCCATTTCCATTGCCAACTTGACAGGCTTTGGAATCACCTGGGAGACTCACCTCTCGATGTCTGTGAGGACATTTGCAGAAAGACTTAACTGAGGCGAGAAGGCCACCCTATATTCGGGCAGCCCCATTCCATAGGCTGGGGTCCTGGACTGAATAAAAAGGAGAAAGTGCACTCTCTTTCACTTCCCCCTGTCTCTGCTTCCTGTCTGTGGATGTAAGTCCTGCCGCCATGCCTTCCCCGCCATGGTGGACTGTTTCTTCACACTTTGAGCCAGATAAACTCTCCCTTTCTCAAGTTGCTTTTGTCTCATCAATGAGGAGAGTCACAAATACAACTGGATAGTAGATGACATTGACAATGGTCCTCATTCAGAGGCTTGGAGTTCAAGGAGCCAGTGGCCATAACTGATACCCACCCATCTAGCCAGGCCCCAGGAGGCTGAGTAAACCTGAGGGCCTCAGAAGTATTTTATTCCTTATTTAGAGAAAATGTCAAGAAGAATAAATATCATATGGGCTCCAGGATGTCTATTACACAGATCTATGACAACAGACAATCTTCAACTTTTTAGTGATAAGATTAAGCCCCACTGATACAGTCAGCCTTTGTTGTCCTCATTTCCAGTCCCTTCCCCTCAGGGACAAAGCAAACACTGTCATGAATTCAGAGTCAACTTCTCTCTCTCTCTCTCTCCCTCTCCCCTTCTTTCCCTCACTTCTTTCCCCACCTCTCAGCAGTTCTGATATATATCCCAGGCTAGCCATAAACTCATGATCCTTCTGCCTCAGTCTCCAAAGTGCTGAGATCATAGGACTGTGTCACCATTTTCTCTTACATGTCCTCTTACAATCCATTACCCACAAACCTATCTACCCACCAACTCAATCATCCAGCCTTATCTTCCTGTCCATCCATTCTTCTACCCACTCACTCATTCCCTCCTTCATGCAAACATTCAAGCATCTGTCTGTCCATCTATGCTTTTGCAATATAGAAACCTGTGCTTAGGATTTGGTGTCTACTCTGAGTGACTACCCAGTGCGCTTTGTAGTGGATAGCTGGATTGCTGTTGAGAGAGATTGAGGGCAAAGAGTCTGGTTTTCTTTGTGGTTTCATTGACTCATCATGAAAACCAAAGGGAGCTCCCACCCCTGTCTACTCTGCAGTGCTACCAGGACAACCTGTTTCCCTGTGCTTCAGCTGAGAAATTCTACTGTGAAGCTTTCATCAGAAATTTTGTGCATCATAAGTTGTTTGAAAGAGAGCAGAGACCCCTGCCATGTAAGGAACTAAGGAAAGAACCGTCACCCTGCCGCTATTATTCCTCTCTCATGACTTGATTGGCAGATGATAGGGACTTAATATTTATATCTAACACTTTCAAACAACTGCAACTGGCCAGGCCAAGCCACATCTCTTCTCTAGGTTAGGATCCTGTGCTGTCCCTTCCTCTGTTGGATATCAAGGTGGAGTTTTATATGCAAGGTCAGGAGACCTAGCTTGAAGGGATCTCTGAGCCCAGACATATTAGCCAGCAAGGTTTGCTTTTCTGCTTAAGCGTCATGGCTAATTCCCATTTAATTTTCTTTGAGAAAATAACTTCTGGGAATGGAAGCCTTGGCTTGGAATTACCAAAACTCTATACAGAAACTCAGTAAATCCCACATTGGGGTGGAACACTTAGGCCCAGAGGTCAGGCTAGCGAAGAGCATGTAGCACCTTTCTGCTGGTTATCCATGATAAAACACCAGAAAGGTGACCCCTCATTCATGTTACATCCAAGGGCAGGACTGTCTTCTAACATCTTTGCTGTGATTATGTTTGTATGGGAGGATACGGTCAAGAAACTGATGACATGATCACTCCATTAGAGGGAAGGTTTTTAGTATGAATAAGAGAGGGAAACTATCTAGAGGCCCCTGGGTGAGCCCAGAGCAAAGAGCAAACTGGACGTGTCCAGGGCCAGGGAAGCAGGAGAGAATAGTGGAGATAGCACGAGACAGTGGCTAACAAGAATGCAAGAGAATATTGAGTGATAGTGTAGTATCCGATATCAAGGAAGCAAGGGGCCAGCAGGAGCAGCTGGGTTGTATGGATGAGCAGCTAGGGGAGAGATGCTTGTGAGCTGGAGGGGATTGAGAGGGAGGAGAGGAGAAGGGCTGGAGTGGAGGCTCTGAAATGTATAACAAGTATTTTCAAATGGGGACTGAGGAGCCCAGCAGCCAGCGAGCGCTTTGACATGCTACCACAGGTGCATATCAATGGAGAGCCCTGTCCCTTCTGCCAGAGGCAAGGGAAATGGCTGCTTTTAGGGACAGAAAACACATTTTGCAGCTTTCTGAGGAATGCTGTCTTTTATCTAACAGCCAGAAATCCGTCTATTGTCTAGCTTGAGCTCATTCCTGGATGTGTGGACTGCCTGAGACCTAAGAGTGTTAACAGAAATTTCGGGTTGCCAGATTTGACTGGGGAAGTTGGGAGGGGGGTCCCTACAGGGTTCTTAGTCATGTTAATCAAAGAATTTAAGAACAGGGTCAGAAAAAAATGGGAGGTAGATCTTATTAGTATCTATAAGAAAAAACCCCAGGGCAGGTAAACTGTAAATCTGGGTACTTGCCAGGAGGGAGACAGAGAAGAGGAAGATGGTTTGTGCTGTTTGTAAGTGGACATGTGTAGGAAAAGCAGGTATATGGTGGCAAGGAGGGCTTCAGAGAAAGAGTAAAAGGGCCCAGGACCCTGGAGACAGCTCATTGAGGCTTTGGCCATTGTCCAAAAGAAAGAGACAGTGTAAGACTCTGGTGAGCCTTAACCAGAGAGCCTCTGAGTGAACAACAACGCAGAGTCAGGGATCGATGCAAAAGCAAGAGGAATTTTATTGCTCCAGCATGCTGGGGTCAACCTGCCCATGGAGAGAGAACGACCCCGCACAGCCTGTTCAGTGAGCCTTTATACAGGTCTCAAAGCAGCAGCCATTAGGCACAATGTGATTGGCAGAACAGTGTGTCTTTTAAACTAGTTGGTCTTTAGGGAATGAGGTGGCGAGGACTTCTTTTGTCTGCAGGTGGCCAATGGTCATGGAATGTGTCTAAGAGCTCTGGGCCTCCCCTACCTGCGAGGTGTCCACGGTTGGTCCCTCCTCCCTGTGGTCTGAGGAATGTAATCAGCCCCTCCCTTCCAGAGGGGAGGGGTCTGGTGGAATTTTCCAAAGTGCCTGAGCTGAACTCTTCAACAGAAGGGAAGAAAAAAAAAAAAGAAAAATTACATTTTTCTGAGTCAGGGCTCAGGTGAGCAGACCTAAGAGAACTTAGGAACAGCACAAAGAACAGGGACTCTGGGGGGAAAAATTATGTTATCTCATTCTAAGGACAATTATTCCTTCCATCTCTTTATTGGGGCAAATGAGCTTTGATTGGCTGGCTGGTTTCTCCAGGATTAACTGTTAAGGGAAAACAATGGCATACCTCTACCTGGAGGTAGATTCCATATTTATGACCAGAAGGAAGCAGCTTCCCTTTGATGAGTTCCCAGTGCCTCTCTAAGAATTGGATTCTCAGGGTCCTCTCCTCTTGTCTCTGGATGGCCTTCCCAGCTCCGTTTCTCCCACTTCCTCTCTGGTGAATGAACTCCCTTCCTGCCTCCCTGCCCTGCCCCCACCCACCCTTTCCACAGCCTCCTGCCTGTAATTTGTTGCAGCCTGTCCTGCCTGTCACCGCTTGATTAGCTTTGGTTACTTTCCCTCCACTCTGTGTGACTGGGAGGGACTTGCACCTCATGAGCAAGGCCTCGAATTCCCCACTCGCAGCTTCTAGCAGTTGTGTGGCTCTGGAAACGTGGAAGTTGGGGAGTGTCCCACCTTGGGTGCAGGGGTGTTGGTTGTTACCGTAGAACCGCAAGGGCAGCAGGAAGCACTGTGAATGTTCCTGACTGTCTAACTAAGGGCCATCTCTCCACTTCACATTATTGCTTTTGCACTGACTACTGTGGCAGGGTCTGACCGACCACTTTGTGATATCTCTGCCTGAGAGCGGCTAAAGAGGAAAATTAGCTCATCTTCAAGGAGCACACGAGCCCTGGCGGGTCTGAGCAGTGCCTCCCAGTTCAGTCTCGCCTTGGCAATAGCAGAGGCTTCACCACAGCATCAGATGGCTGCGGTTAAGCTTCTGCGGCTCGAACTGTTCTAATTGGAAAAGGGAGTCCACAGCCACGACCTCCTTCATTAAATTCTCAGAAGCTTGAGCCTGGCCCTTTGACTTCAGCATCGTGGCTCAGCCTGCCTTTCTAGGTCAAGGTCACCAGTTCTCTATAAAGCCCTCCTTTTAGGCTTCAGGTGTTACCCTAGCCAGGTTTGGGCACTGACTTCCACCGGTTTCAGTATGATTGATGAGCTTTTGCTGAAGACAAAACCCATTTCATTTGGACAGTGGCATTTGTGACCTAATCACAGTATGGGTTGACTTTAGGCTGCTGTTTTTCAGAGGTGCAGACTTTGCAGAGTGCAGACAGACAGACATCTAGGGAAAAAAAAATCCTCCTCAGTGTACCTTGCCTCAGCTTCCACCAAGCCTGTGTTCACCACAGGTCACCCAAATGCATTGTGCCAGCTGGGGAGACAGCTCCGCTGGTAAAATACTTGTCTCGCAAGCTCAAGGTTCTGAGTTCAATCCCCATCACCACGTTAAAGACCCAGGCATAGTGGTTCACTCTGGCAATCCCAGCACTTGGTAGGGAATGGCAGGTAGATCCCTGGGGCTCACTGGCCAGTCGGCCTTGCCCAGTCAGTGAGTTCTACGCTAGTAAGAGGAACTGGTCTTCAAAAACAAGGTGAATGGCACCTGAGAAATGACACCCGAGATTGTCCTCTGGCCTCTATGCACACATATGTACCAGCACCTGCACACAAGTACGCTTGCACACACATGAGCACAAACACAGCATCATGAAGAAATCCATGATGATATGGATGGGTAGTGTGGAGAGGTTTTCAGTGTGAAATGCAATTCCTTGTCAGGAGTGTGTTAGGAGCACAGTGGGGGTGCACTGTCCACAGGCATGTTGTGGTGTGATCTGTGTGTGCACTGTCCACAGGCATGCTGTGGTGTGATCTGTGTGTGCACTGTCCACAGGCATGCTGTGGTGTGATCTGTGTGTGCACTGTCCACAGGCATGCTGTGGTGTGATCTGTGTGTACACTGTCCACAGGCATGCTGTGATGTGATCTGTGTGTGCACTGTCCATAGGCATGCTGTGGTGTGATCTGTGTGTGCACTGTCCACAGGCATGCTGCAGTATGATCTGTGTGTGCACTGTCCACAGGCATGCTGCGGTGTGATCTGTGTGTGCACTGTCCACAGGCATGCTGCGGTGTGATCTGTGTGTGCACTGTCCACAGGCTTGCTGCAGTGTGATCTGTGTGCCAGGGACTGGGCTTTTAGCTCTGGAGATGGTCCCAGACACCTTAGGACCCCTTCCCTGAGTGCTTATCCTGAGTTCTTATGGTTGCTTCTGGCTTTTCAGGTGTAAGTGGGTGATTTAAGTCTCACTCAGGGTTAACAGAGGTTGAGGAGGCAGGCATCTTAGAGTATATGTGTAATGCCAGCCTGGGGTTGTTGATCTTCCTGTCCGGGCTGCCCACTGTAATGAGACATATTTATGCAGTGTAGTATTTACTACTCTCCCTCGCTTTGTCTAGACGTTCCCTCACCTTCGCTGCAGTCTCATGGAGCAGTCCTTATACTTACTTGCCTCAGGCTCCAGACGGACATGGGCACACTCTAAGCCGACTTCATCCACAGTGCTGCTGAGAGTCAGAGCACTTGTGGATAGGAAACAAGGGGCAGCTGCCCTTCTGCAGTGGTGGACATGTGACCCCAGCACTGCTGCATGACCCCCTGATGTTGACATGGACTGGCAGTCAATGCAGACTTGCCCCTCGACACTCACTGTGGGCACGTGGACCTCTGTGCATTACATACATAGAGCAATAGGACAGGCGTGACTTCCTCTGTTCTTGTGGTGTAGCCCAGACTCCACGACCTCACAATGTGACTGTTTGGAGCTAGGAGGGCTTTCAAGAGGGGATTAGGGTAAATTAAGGCCAACTGGGTAACTCTGATTCACACAACTGAGGACTTAATAAGGAGTGGGGATCAGATACAGGGTAGCCTGTGAGGACAGGGAGGAGACACCCGCTGCAAACCAAGGAGACAGGTCTCAGGAGGAGCCAGCACTGAGACTCCATCTGGGACTTCTGATGCTGTGGGAACAAGCAGATGCACAGTGAGAGACAGAAACACACAGACTGGGGCTTTTCTGGCTGGAGTTGACAAAGATCAAGACCCTCTGAACTTTACCCTTGCAAATTGGCTTGGCAGACTGTGACCAGTGAGCACGGTGTGGAAGATTTGTTCTGGTGGCCTCCAAAGTTCTTGCCCTGCGCTGAGTTGAAGATCTAGCATGGGTGTTTTCTCTGCCGGTCCACAGTGCATGCTAGTGCTGTCTGTGCCTGAATATTTTCAGTTCCTGGCTCACATCTTGCAGAACACTTTCGAATGCATGATCACCAAACACTAGAGCAGCTATTTGGATGCTGTCAGGGATGTCTGTGTCCAGGGATGGCTGGGGTGGTGGTGCTCTGACTGTTCTTTGCATTACAACACTATTTGTCTTGGATTTGACTTTGTCAGTGAAGTCCACTGATGGAAGTATCAGTGCCCTATGCTATTTAACATCATGACCAGCCCCAGCTCGTGCTTGCAGCTCTTTAGGTTTGGGTAGGCATATTACTTACTTTTCTATTGCTTTGCCCTGACCAAAGCAACTTGGTCCCAATATTGAATTCCAAGCAAGAAGCAGAGGGAATCAACTAGAAACGTAGTGTGCCTTTTAACTACCAGAGCCCGCCCCCAGTGACATACTTCCTCCAGCAAGGCCACACCTCTAAATCCTTCCCAAACAGTTCTACCAACTGGGAACTGAACATTCAAACACATGAGCCAATGGGGATCAATCTCGATGATGACCATCACAAGGGCCATCATCAATTACTGTCACCATTACCACCCTTCCACCACCATTACCATTATTTCTAATTGATAATTCACCATTATCTAATGGATATGCCCAGATGTATGACTCCAAATTTAATCAGGTTGACAATCAAGATCAAAGGTGAGGGGCAGGTGACTTACTGATCTGTTGTGACCGACCCCAGGCATGCTGCCTTATACCACTGAGTTCAGAAGTCCAAGATCAAAGTGCTAGCCGGGACTCCCCAGGATGCCCCAGGAGCTTCCATTCCACTCTCCAGTTCTAGGCCTTTGTTGGAGAACCTCAGCATTTTTTCCCCGATAGAAACATCACCATGATAATCCTCCTGAAGCCTCCATCCTATGTGCCATCTGTGACATGCCCATTTACCATGTCTGCAATGCCACGGTACTGGGTCAGAGCCACACTTCTCCAGTGCAGCCTCATCTTTACTAACCACACCTACAAAAACCCCATTTCTAAGTATGTCTCTGTCTTCTTGGGGTGTATGTCGCTTGTGGTCACCTGTATCTTTCTGGCTGCCATGTGTGTGGAGTAAGGCCCACTTTAACTGAGGAATCAACACAGTGGCCTGTGGCCACTTAGTAGGTTTGCCCAGCAGGTGGGTGGCAGATCCAGGCCTTCCTGACCTGTGAATTCTAGCTCTTCCCAGAAGGGGTTCCATCCATGTGGCCCCATTGGTGCTTTCCAAAGCTGCTGTTTTGTTTCTCAGGGTTGGTTCTTACACTAGGGAGGTACAGACTGGGCGCCACTGCTCTGACCACCAAGTGGCAGTGAGTGCCAGTCTTTGTGTAGCCTACAATGGCAAACAAGTCCTTTGGGAGGCAGCATACAGCCCTGGGCCCATCTAGGCACTTGCCAGTTGGCAGGTTCTTGTCAGCTGTGGAGGGGAGAGAGAGGCTGATGAAAATGCTCTGCAGTGTGGCTTGTGAGGGAACCTGAGTTGGGACCTCCCATCTGTGAACTGTAACCCAAATCCTGCCACAATGATTCCTGAACCGGGAGTGGCAGGGTTGTGTGCAGCCCCAGGAGGCTATATCTCTTATTGTACTTTTGTTATGTCAGGATCACAGAGAGTTCTCACCTAGCCCCGGGTGGATGGGGGGGGTGGGGGGGCATGTGCCTTCTCTCTGGAAGGAACAACTGGTCCTGCCAGGTCTTGTAACCCAGGAAGGTCAGAGGGTCACCCTGAACTCAGCCAGTGACACCTGAGAGGGACCAGCAGGAACGTTCATTCATGTGTGGGTGTCAGCTTCCCTGGCTGGGCTGCTGGACTAGTGTTCAGGGTGGACGGTAGCTGAGCCACTCTGCAGCCATGAGACCCTACTGGTGCTCAGGACCTGACAGGGCCCTTGTATGCCCTTAGGCAGGCACACACAGAGTCCTCTCTGAAGTGCTGATTCTAGCCTCTCAGTAATCCCTCAGTTCTTCTGAGCTGTCTTCACAGCAGGAAAGCACATCCTCCTGCTATGGCTGAGCAGTAGAAACTAATTTTAATCCCAGACAAATGGAAAGTCTTAGTTAGACATGAACCTGGTCTGGCTTTGGCTGCCCTGGGCTTCCAGGGCATGCCACAGAAGTCTCCTGGGAACACAACTGATCGTCCCTATTCCAGTTCTCAGAGGCAGGGATGCATCTTTAGGAGTGTGGGTGATGGAGGCCCTGCTGATGCTGTTTAAGCTTTTAAGAAATTACCTCTTGCAGTAATTGGCTTGATATTCTCCAAACCTGCTCAAACACTGTTCTTGTGATTGCCGCCCCACACTGTTCAAGTGGTATGTACAGGTTGGGTTTTGGTTTTCCATTTTTACGTAGGTGTACATGGTGTGCGTATACATATGCATGTTTGGCTACATGGTGTCCACAGTGGATGTCTAGAATCATCCTTCACTGCTCTTTCATCTATTTGCTGAGGCATGGTTTAAGGCTCTATTAATCAAACCCAGAGCTTGCCCTTACAGCTAGTGCCATCAGCTAGCTCTGTTGGATGCACTGTCCCTGCCTTCTGAGGCTGGAATTACAGATGCACGCCACACCCACCTGGCATTTGTATGAGTTCTAGGGATTTGATCTCCAAACCTCACACTCTCGCACGACAAGTACTTTTAACCATAGAGCTTTGTCCCCAACTGTTTAGTGCATACGTCTTGGATTTTCTGTTCAGAGACAGCTTGGTGATGTGAAGGTTCTCATCCCTCAGGCTTCCCATGGTGAACTCCTGAGGCAAGGTGTCAGTCAGAGTTCTCAGAGAACAAACCATGTACACCTAAAGAGGCACTGTCCCACAGTCAGCTGCAGCACCAGGGGTCCCATGTAGTAGATTCAGAGTCATGGACAAGATTCATTTTCTGTCTCCATCAGGAAAGAGTGTGACTTTTACACGGGGGTATACCAGGTCTATTAGGTGTTACAGCCAAATAGGAAATCATGCAGTATATCCAACCATGTGTCCCAGAACAGCTGTAAATGCCTGAAACAAAAGAGATTTCTTTTTCTATCTTGATCACATAGTTCTCAAACATGAACTTTATAGATGGCAATGTTATACTCCAATATGACGTGCACTTGGAAGGGTGTGTGGAAGTGTTTAAAACATGTCGTCACTGCGTGTGACGAACCTGAGTGTCCGTAGATCTTAAGGTCCAAAGGGGGTCCTATAACTCCTGGGACGTCTTAGGGACAGCTATATTTAGCTGTGACTCTCAGTGTATGCCCCCCACCACAGTGCATTCATGTGCTCTTGTGCACACATATATGCATATGACAATTTTGGTTTCAGTCCCTAGGCTGGCTGGTCAGGCAGTCTCAGGGATTAGCCTGTCTCTCCCTCCCCAGTGCCGAGGTGCCAATGCTTAGAGGGCAGGCACTTCATTGACTCGCAGCCCTTACTAAGTGTTTTTGCTTTCCCAGCCTTTCTGTTTGAGAGACAGAGGTAATCTTTATTTTGAAGCAAGTAAGCCATATTTCTTAGCTCCTGTGTTCCGAACACGCAGCAGTGGGGCAGAGGGGACAGGAACAGAAGGAACAGGAATCCTTTGATCCTGTGCCCAGGTTAGTGGCTCTGATGACCTTTGGCATCCTGACTCATGTCTCTGTTCTTCCTGCAGAAGTGCATTCGATTTAACCCGGACGCCACCGTGTGGGTGGCCAAGCAGCGGATACTGTGCACGCTGAACCAAGGCCTGAAGGATGTCCTCAACTATGGGCTCTTTCAGCCGGCCAGCAATGGGCGTGACGGCAAGTTCCTGGATGAGGAGCGGCTACTGCGGGAATACCCCCAGCCCATGGGCCAGGGCGTGCCTTCCTTGGAGGTAACTAGCCGTGTGTGAATGTGTGAGGGATGTGTGTCATGCAGCCTGGGGGCAACTAAGGGCAGGTTTTAGCCAGGCTCCTGTCGGTTTTCCATTAGTAAAGTACTCACCCTACATTTAAAGTTTGGTTCATCTAGACCTTGCCTGTTAGGCGTGTGTGTGACAGTTACTCGATGGTCCTTCTTGGTGGCTTTGGGAATGTGGATCAGTGGCATGATTAGCTAAAGACAAAGTGAGAGCTGAGTTTATGGTGGCTTCTGGATGTGGGCTGGGGCAGGATGCAGGGCTAAAGCACTGTAATCTAGCAGCAGGCATAGACATCCTCCAATTCCATCTAGAAGCTACAGGCTGAGCTTAGAAGACGCACACTCCCCAGGCCATCCGGACAATCCAGTTCTTCAGGAATGACTTATTTTGACACTTAAAAATCAAGAAAGTTCCTATCTGAGTCGTGGGCATACCTTACCTCCTGTGGGCGTGTCATCTTGTGTGGGGCAGAGGGAGAACAGAACAAGGTTTCTTCTTTCAGATAGTACAGGGGTTGGTGATGGTGCTAGAAAGATGGCTCAGTGGTTAAGAGCAGCTGCTGCTCTTCCAAAGGACTCAAGTTCAGATTCCAGCATCTAAATACACACACACACACACACACACACACACTCACACACACATATGTACACACATGGGCACATATACACACATAGACATAGACATAGATACATGTGCGCACATGTATACACATATACACACATACACATACATACATATACATAGGTGCACATGTATGCACACATGTACATACATACACACACATATATATATACACACAAGCATACACAAACATACACACACACACACAGATTACTTTGTGGTTTAGAGCACTTGTTGATGTTGTAGAGGAACTGGGTTCAATTCCCAGCACTTAGTAGCTCACTGCTATCTTTAACTCTAGTTCCAGGGGATCTAATACACTCTCCTGGCCTCCATAGTTAACAGTCACATATACAGTACACCAACATACATGCAGGCAAAACACCAGCAGACACAAAGTAATAACATTTTTTTGAGACAGGATTTCTCTGTGTAGCCTTAGCTGTTCTGGAATTCATTGTGTAGGTCAGGCTGGCCTCAAACTTATAGAGATCCACCTGCCTTTGCCTTCCAAGTACTGGGGTTAAAGGCACCCAGAATGAGATAATATTTTTTAGAAATTAGACTTTCTTACTTTTGTTTTATATCCGTGAGTGTTAATCCTTTGTGTTTGTGCATGCTTCAGATATGTGAAGCACTCGCAGAAGCTAGGTGACATCATCGGATCCCTGCAACTGGAATTACAGATGGTTGTGAGTCACTGCGTGGGGTGCTAGGAACAGAACCAGGGGCCTCTGGAAGAACAGATAGTGCTCCTAACCACAGAGCCATCTCTCTAGCTTCCTAAGTTAAAAAAAATGTCTAAAAAAGGGAAAATGATACAAGTGGGGACTAGCATATGCCTCTACCTGGAATGTCCCTTTGTTTCCATGTCCCTGCCCTTTATTCCCGGGAGTATGACAGTCTCAGGAGATCATCAAGAAGGAGGCACAAAGCGGCCTGAGTTCAGGAAGGTCATTCCACTCTGGGGCCTTTGGGTGTTGTTGTCCTTGTAGGACAGATAGGGAAACTGAGGCTGCGGTGGGAAAGTGGCAAGTTCAGAGTGCCTCAGCAAATAGAGGATCTCAGGTTTCCTCTCAAACTCAGTCATGCACCTGCCCTTAATGTTCTTCAAGAACCTTCCCCAGTGCCTCTTTAATAGTCAGCCACACAAGGGTCTGGGTGTCTGGGAGGGGCTGGGTGTGTGGTAGAGCTGACCACTGGGTCACCACTTGCCCAGGAGTGTTGCCATTAACTCCAAGTCCACTCCTCCGCTCTGCAAGGAAATTTCCAATCCCAAGTAGTCAGCACTGTCCTGAGGGGCCAGTGGGAGCCTGAGTCCTAGGCAGGGGTAAGGGGATTGCTCATAAAGCTCTGACAGAGGTGAGTGACAGGGAAGAGAAATCTAACACCCACGGTGCACTGCAGACAAGGTCAGGGCAGGTGGCTTCCCACAGACCGTGAGCCAGCAGGATGAGGCCCTGACCTCTGGTGTGTCAAGCCATCTTATTCTTTTTACTAACAGTTGAGATCCTTCCCTGTGTCCTGATGGCTTAAGGGCTTATGGGCTCTGCAGTACAGACACCAGTGTCTAGGTTAAGACTGTGGTTCCTTGTCCCTGGCCGGATCGCTTTTCCTTTGAGCATCCGTGTCTGGCATTTATTCATCAGCAACCTTTTTCTTGTCTCCATGACAGTTTCGCTACAAGAAGCGTGTGTACAAGCAGTCCAACCTGGATGAGAAGCAACTGGCCAGGCTCCACACGAAGGTACGGGGTATGTGTGGGATAATGCTTCCTCCACCCATCAGGTCACCTCTGATCCCATTGTGTTGTCTCTGGAGGGCTCATTCCCCTGGGAGTGGCCCCTTTGTACCCTGTGGGATGAGGCATACAGGATGCCTCACCGTCCATATTGCTGGAGACCTAGCCAGATTAGCAGGCAGCAGGGTGGCCAGGGAAGCTGGTGGAGGTTGACCAGGGGTTTCTGTTCCCCTGGTGACCAAGGGAGGTTAAAAGGCAGCAGGAGTGGTACTGTGGGATTCGGATATGTGGTGAGGTAGAAGGATGCCTGCTGAGCATCGTCTCTGGTTGCTATTGCTGCCAAATCAGAACAGACGTTATAAAGGCAGGAAGTTCTGGCACAATGAGAGGAGAGCTCTGTGCTAGCTGGAGGGCTCTGTGCCCACCAAAGGCATGATGAGTCCCTGTGTCACACTCCAGACATGCCAGTGAGGCCCTGGGAGCCAGGAGCATGCCCGGAGCAGGAAACAGAGATCCTGAGGCGTGTGGGTGGAGCCTGGGGAACATGGGGTGAACATTGCCTCTCTTTAGACACCCTGAGGTACCTGGTGCTGGCCGGCCAAACTCTCTTGCTATGGGGAGTGCACGCGGGGGCTTTCACAACCCCCAAGTTCCTTGTTTCTCAGATGGAGCAGGGTGGTCACTGTGGGTTTCATTCTTATCTTCGGTTAATGTTTTACAAATTAAGTTAGTTCTTTGACAGTTTCATACTGTATGATCCATACTGTATAAATGCATTTTGATTGATCTACAATTCTCTCTTACCTCCCTCTCATCCCTATCAGCCTCCATATTTCCTATCCCTCTCGTTCCACCGGGACCACTTGTATGACCATTGGGTTGAGCCTATCCACTGGAGCCAGATGGGCTCACCAGTGGATTCAGAACCGAAGCCAATGACTCCTCAGTATTTTTGAACATAACCACCAATAGTTCAGCCGTGAGGGGTAGGCTAGAGCCCCTCGACCATCCATGCCTGAGCGCTATGGACCCACTCTTGTGCAGACCCAGAGTGGGAGGGTGGTAGTGGGGGTGGGGATAGTGGGGGGGAGGGGCACAGTTGCTGAGTTCAAGACTGCAATGCCTGTGTTTTGCCAGGAGATGGCACCATGCAGCCCATCTCCCTTTCTTCCAGCTCTTTCAGTCTTTCCTCCCTTTCTTCCCCAATGTTCTCTGATCCTTTGAGGGAATAGTATCTATGTCTCATTTCAGGCTGAGCTGTCACAAGTTGCTTATTCTCAGTGCCTGTGCAACCATGAGGCTCTGCAAGCACTAGGAAGAGAGGTTTCTCTGATTAAGGCCAAGAGTAACATTGTTTAAGGAGTATTTAGTAGCCAGCTTGGCGCCATGTCAATTTAGTGTTTCCTCACAAGGGCCTGTGACTTTCCCTACCATGCATTTTTTTTTGGACCCAGTTTATAGCACTGGGTTTGGATTCCTTGGAGTGGCTCTCAAAGGCAATCAGGGAGTGGTTGCTTATTCCCATAACTATTCTGCTGCCATTATGCTATTGCCTAGCAGGTTGATATCATGGATTGTAGGATTTACAGCTGGGCAAGACCGTTGGTGCCTTATCTCCCACAAGATAGGGCTATTTCATAACTTCTTAGAAATCCAAAAGCTAGCCGGCCATGCGGAAGCGTCCAGCTCAGGTCCGTTGTGATTTCTCTATATTACGCAATAAGCTGTGTCCTGTCTTCAGCCCTGGGACTCATTATCTAGTTCTTATGAACGACCCAGACAGACGGCAACAGCCTGTGTGGTTTTAGGGGCCTCTGTGGCCTCTCTGACCAACACTGTCTTAAGTTTTGTTTCTAAGTTATCCAGAGGTAGCTGGGCAGCTGCCCTTGGTCTTCTGCTCTTTGGCATGCCACCACTGTCCTTCACGCCATGACACCTCAGCCATGGCGTAAATACTGTGGCTTTAAAGAAACGTGTCGATGAGTAAATATCCACAGTTTAAACGACACTCCAGATTTTGGACATTTGTTCTAACCCCAGACTTTAAGATGTTTGGGCAGGAATCCGACCAATGGCAGGTGTGTGGACAGCCCAGGAACATCATCAGGTGAAAAAAAAATCACAGGTGTTCCTGTCCTGTGTTGAGGAAACTATGGATCAGGATGAGGGTGAGAGCCAAGAGAGATGCTGGGCTGTTCCTGATCCTGCGGCTGAGCTGTCTGCTGAGGACGGATGCTGTAACTTCTCTAGCAGAGGAGGCAGTCAGGCTTGGGAGGCCCAGGTTCTTTGGCTGACCTATGTGACCTTCATCCTGGACTAGCTGTCCCCTAGGGCAGGTGTCACTATTTCTGGGACTCACAGGGTGGGGTTTAGGTCTAGCAATCTCCTCTTTATAGATGAGATCCTCAGCCTCCCTTCTGGGAATGAAGTGGAAGGTCTGAGTGAGTCCCGAGACTATCAGTTGTCACCCTGATCGAGTGATCTGTTCTCTCTCCACACGAGACCAGCTCTTGCCCCCCAATATGGTAGAACCCTCTTCTGCAGCTATCATAACTTAAAAATCACAGGCAGACTGGATTTCCCACAGCTTCAGGGCCCTCGACTTTCTGACAGCACAGCTAGAATTTGGATTTCTGGGTACCTGGGTTATGGCTGTCAGGAATGATCTGTCTGGGATCTCTTTAGATGGTTATGAACCCCAACTCATCAGGGTTCTACCCTAGTGACCCAGAGACCCCTAGTGTTGTTATATAGGAATTACAGTCCATTGTAAGAATTCTGGAGGGACAGACACTGAGAGGTTGGGGCAAAGATGCCAAACAGGGTTCTGAGAAATTCATCCAGGACAAGCCCAGGGTGTTAACTGTGTGTTGACCTCATACTTGGCCTCATGTGAGCCTTGGTGGGGGTGGGCATCAGTGCCCTGTGCAGGGGAGGCCAATGCCTCCTAGTGGATAATCTTCTTAGTCTATAAAGATCTTCCCTCCCTCTATGCCTTTCTCCTCTCCCATCTATTCTTTCCTTTCTTCCTCAAGCCCAGGGCCTCCTTCATACCAGGCAAGTTCTCTGCTCACTGAGCTGCACTCCCAGCCCTGTAAATAGATTTTTCATAATGACGCTTCTGTTCTGTTCGTTTCGTCTCCAGACCAATCTGAAGAAATTTATGGACCACACTCAGCATCGCTCGGTGGAGAAGCTGGTCAAGCTGCTGGACAGGGGCCTGGACCCCAATTTCCATGACCTGGAGACTGGAGGTGGGTGTTCAGGAGGGAGGCAAGGGAATCATCCGTTCCTGGTTCAGGTTGCTCTGTGTCATTCACCTCTTACGCTTGTGGTTTTACCTGGGCTTCGGAGCGGCTCCTTGTCTTAGGGGTTCGACTGCTGCAATAAAACACCGTGGCCAAAGTAACTTGGGGACGAGAGGGTTTACTCAGCTTAGGCTTCCACATCACGGTTCATCATCAAAGGAAGGCAGGGCAGGAACCTAAGCAGAGCAGGAACCTGGGGGCAGGAGCTGATGCAGAGGCCACAGTTACGGCTCACTCCCCATGGCTTGCTCAGCCTGCTTTCTTATAGAACCCAGGCCACCATCCCAGGGAAGTCACCACCCACCATGGGCTGGGCCCTCTCTCCCATCAGTCACTAAATAAGAAAATGCCCTAGAGATAAAGCTCATGGAACATTTTCTCAGTTGAGGTCCCCTCCCTTCAGAAAACTCTAGCTCGTGTCAAGTTGACATAAAATTAGCTGCTGTGCTCCCAGGTGTGTAACTTCTGAGCTGAAGGCCTGTAGTTTTCTCCTTGCTGTATGAGCCTCCAGCTCAATGCATGCACACAGTAGGTGCTCCTTGCATGCACACAGTAGGTGCTCCTTGCATAGGTGTTAGGGAAGAAAGCGAATAGATGCCGTTCCTGTGTGGGCTGTTGTCTGCTGGCTGGGGGCCTTCTGCAGAGCCTCTAGGTACATGTGCTAGCCAGCCAGCACTGCAGTGTGCTCGGGCGTTTCCCTCTGCCTGGGCGCAGCCTTCCCCACAGACAGGAAGCTGCATGCACATGTCTTATGCTCCCTGCTGGGGGTTGAGTTCCTTAGGCTTGAAATATCCTTGGGAGAGCTGCACTGGTTTGGGAGAGGGCTCTTGGCTCTGCATGGCTAACACCTGGTCTTGCTGTTTTTGCTGTGAGCTAGACCTAGGCTTTATGGGGTGCTGCTGAGCCCCCATTAGATGCCAGTAGCTTCGCCAGTTAGGACAATCCAGAGTGCCTTCCTGTGTTGCTACTGTCTCCTGCTTTTACTGGGTGGAGCTCAACCGCAGCCCAGGTGAACACTGGCAGAGGGATGATGTGGCCAAGGGTGGCAGACAGAGATCCAGGGACTCTGCCCAGCAGCTTCGATCTGTTTGGCCTGGTATGTGATCAGGGATGGGGAGATTTGACCTTAGCAGTGGGGTTCTTTTTCTTGCCTTCCTTCTTTCTCTCCCTCCCTCGCCTCCCAGGATACCCCAGGTCCACTGCTAGCTCCCACATGGCTTCTTGTCACACCTCGAAATTACTATGTGCACAAGATATGGAGGTGTCTTATAAAGTGTGGATCTTGTTTGTCGTTTGGGGCAGCCTGGCTGACCCCTCAAGCTGAGATGGGCCCCACTGGGTACTGATCTAGCTAGCATGACCTCGTCTGAGCCCTGATGTGGGCTCTTTCTTATCTGTAGATAGCATGAGAACTGGGAGAGGCCTCGTTTCTGAGGATGGTGGTGACATCCAGCATATCAGGAGAGATTGGGAGGGGATGTGAGAGGAGGTCCTGACCAGAGTGAACAGGCACCAGGCCAAGGAAGAAGCTCCCCAAGGGAAGAAAATAGTGTTTGTGTGCCTCATGGTAACCGGGTACCTTCTATGGTTTCAGGGTTCCTGGCTTTGTACTGTCTGGTCCCCGCTTTCCCCAGGGTTCTACCTTGATGCTCCCATGCATCAGCCTTGGGCTGGCTCTGGCTTGGCTCTGCATGGATGGGGGCTGCCTTGTCCCATTCAATGACATGCAGCCCCCATACTCTTGATATGAAGTATAGCCAGGAATGACACATGTCCACAACCCCAGCACTCAGAAAGCTAAGACAGGAGGATCTCAAGTTCATGGCCAGCTTGGGCCATATAGCAAGATTTAAAGGTAAGAGAAGGACTATGGGTGGACGTCAGTGGTAGAGCCCTTTTGGGTTCCATCTCACCCCCCCCCAAAAAAAGGAAAAGGTCTATGGCCCCGTGGGTTCCCAAGGATGAACCGGAGCCTTCAAATCTCCACAGATGACCTTCATCCAGCCTGGGGCTCCGTCCTCCAGGTCTGTGGCCTATATTTTCTCCCAATCATGAGTCATTGGCCTTGGTGGTAAACTGCTTAGGTCTGGTTCTCTCTCCTTGTTTCATGGTGACTGTTTCTTGATTCTGTGAGGGATTGGGCCTGGCAGTATGAGCCTCTCGCCTTGCTGTGTTCATTAGAACAGGCTGGAGTCTGCAATGGTGGTTTCTCCTTCATGGGAGTACAGCTCCCTTGCTCCCTTCCCTTCTACATCAGGGTCTCTGGTTCTGGGCTTTGAAGGAGCTGTCATCCTGGGGCAGACCCCAGTTGACACTGACTGTCTTGAAGCAGAGGTGTGCATGTGGCGGCCTCCCTTAGCCCCATCTGGAGCTAGGACAGAGGTAGTAATGATGGGCAAGGAGCTAGTGCTTAGAGAAATTCTAAGAGGTTCTGCTCTCTCAGCACTGGGTGCGAGGGACCTGGAAGCTCAGAGCATGGAGTGCACAAGTGATGATTATTCCATGTTCTCTGAAATGCAGCCAGAGTGTGCACCTTTAATCTCAGCATGTGGGAGGCAGAGGCAGAGGCAAAGGCAGAGGCAGAGGCAGAGGCAGGGGCAGGGGCAGGGGCAGGGGCAGGGGCAGGGGCAGGGGCAGGGGCAAGGGCAGGAGCAGGGGCAGAGGCAGAGAAAGAGGCAGGGGCAGGGGCAGAGGCAGGGGCAGGGGCAGGGGCAGGGGCAGGGACAGGGGCAGGGGCAGAGGCAGAGGCAGGGGCAGGGGCAGGGGCAGGGGCAGGGGCAGGGGCAGAGGCAGAGGCAGAGGCAGAGGCAGATGGATCTCTGTGAACTTGAGGCTAGCCTGAACTACAAAGCATGTTCTAGGATAGTCAAGGCTATACAGTAAAACCCTGTCCAGAGAGAGAAAGAGAAGGGGGTGGCCTAGGAGGCTCCTAGATGTCCCAGGGTCCCTAGACCTTGTCCTCCATGGGCACTGAGAGACAGCTGTGTAACTGTGACTACAATGTAGGCTGTTAGCTGATAAAAATGAGCAAGAGCTGGAGAGAAGCACCGGGTATGCTAAGTGGGTCCTGGTGCCGCACTCCTCGTCAAGGGTGGCTGTTCTGGAGTCACCAGCAAAGGCAGGACTGGTCAGATGTGGCTGCAGAGCAGAGCAGACATATGGCCTTGGAGAGGGGCACACCATTCTAGAAACCACTCCCCACCTTACCCACAGAGGGCTTAGGGTTTGCTTTGGGGCTTGAGAGAAATCATTATTTCTAGTTTTGCTGTTGTTTGAGGTGTGTGTGTGTGTGTGTGTGTGTGTGTGTGTGTGTGTGTGTGTGTAGCACAGAGGGCAACCTTGTGTTTCTCTGGAGCTGTCCATGTTCCCTTTCTTGGAGACAGGGTCTCTCACTGTCTCACTGGCCTGGTGTTCCCAATCTAGGCTAGGTAGGCTAGATGGCTGGTGAGCCCCAGGGTTCTATCCATCTCTGCATCCCCTGCACCAGGATTATAAGTGGATGTCCCCATGCCTGGCTTTTTATGTAGGTTTGGGAGATCTGAACTCACTTCCTTAGGCGTGCACAGAAAACACTTCAGCAACTGAGCTGTCTAACTCCCCAGCCTCACCCTTGTTTTCCAGATGGGCGCTTGCCTCCTCTAACTCTGACAGACTTTGGCTATTCCTTCCATGTTTTGGAAGTCCCAAGCTGGGTGTGGTGACTTTCTGAGTCACCCTCTGAATGGCAGACACCTTTGCTCCCCGTGGAGAGTCAAATTCAGCTTCCTTCTGAAGGCCAAGGCATGCCACCAGCCTCGGCTGCAGCTCTGCGTCTCAGACTCAGCTGTATTGGGCAGCCATAGCTGAGGCAGCCGTCATTCTGGGTTGACTAACACGTCAAGTGACATGGGAATCCTGTTGGGGTGACCTGCCACTTAAAACCACATGGTCGGTCAACAATAGTAGATATCCATAGCTGCTGGAAATGTCAATTTCATTAAATAAAATGAAGAGAAAACTGAAGACCTCTCCTAGGGGAGGTGTCCTTGGGTCCCTCTCTGCCATGGTGGGTCCTCTGGGATGTCAGATGGGTGACAGCTCTATGCCCTGGAAAGGCAGTCACAGTGACAGCCCTAGGGGACTCGGTCCATCACTTCCACACTCTGGGCTTCTGAGCTTTGAGGTGTGCGCAAATGAGAGAAAGGCAGCTGATTAATGCGCTGGAAACTTGCTGCACCTCCAAAACCTTTGAGAAAGGCTTGGCATAGCACAGTCCCCTCCTGGCTGCTCCTGCAGAGCCACTTTGCCCATCTGGACTCTTCTAAGACCTGGTGACCACGGTCCTAGTCTGCTCTCTATTACTGTGGTAAGGTAGTGACCAAAAACAGCTTGGTGGGGGGTGGGTTATTGCAGCCTATGGCTGAAGTCCATTGGGAAGGGAAGTGAGGACAGGAATGCGAGGCAGGAACCCTGGGGTGGGAGCTGAAGCAGAAGCCTGAGGAATGCTGCTTACAGTCTTGCTCAGCCTGCCTGAGGATCCAGCCCAAGGCAAGGGTGGCATCTCCCGCAGTGGTGTGGACCCTCCCACATCAGTAATTAGCCAAGAAAATGTGCCCCAGCCTTGCCCACAGGCCAGTCTGATGGAAGCATTTTCTGAATTGAGGTTCCCTCTTCCTAGCTTATGTCAAGTTGACAATATTCCCAGACAGCGCACCAAGTGAGAGGTTCCCGGCAGATGCTCCAGAGCCGTCAGTGGGGGTGGAGGTGGGGGTGGGGGTGACTTCTAGCTAAGTTCTTTATCATCCTTGAGAGGCGCTGTTTCCACCCACACATGACTGTGGTGGACTCCTGGGGAGCCCCGTGCAGCTCCCACACGGCCCAATTAGAAGCTTTTGTGGACATTCTGCTCCCCTTACTCGGAGCTCTGTGGCTCGGGGAGTGGGGGGGCCTGTCTGATGACTTATGGTCTGTATCTGCCACACAATGAATCACAGTGCATGATCAATACCCCAGGAATTGCTGTGTCTGGAGGGAGTGGGGTTCTGAGACCTCATAAACATGAATCTGCAGACAACGAGAGACTGGCAAACGAAAGCAGCCAGTTCATAAATACTCCCCCTCCAGTGAGTTGGTGCATCGGGCTGGTCCTTGGAGTTCTAATAAAGAGGCCTATTGTTAGGCGAGAACTCAGATGTGGTACCTAGTTATTTTGCAATCCTTCTTTATACACCTGCTCTCCCGTAGAGCATGGGAAGCTCATGAGCTAGAAAATAAGGTTCATCAAATATGGAAGGTGGACCATGAAAGGCAGCCTGGGAAGGAAATGAATCTGGGATTGGGTCTAGGATCCATAAAGAACCAGTTTTAGGCAGAAAAATCCCACTGGGCAGCTGGGGTGTGGCTCAGAGTCAGAGCATACAGACCCTGTATGACTGAGGTCTTGGGTTCCAGTCCAACTACTACCCAAACAACAGATACGGTGGCATACACCTGCAATTCTGACACTCAGGGTGGGAGGCAAGAGGATCTGGAGTTCAAGGCCATCCTCAGCTATATAGCAAGTTGGAAACTAGCGTAGGATACATGAGACCATGTCTCAACATAATTGATTAATGAACTCTAGCCCCGAGTGAGTGTGGACTGTCCCCACATGCACCTTGCACCAGCCTCTCTGTCACTAACAGTCAAAACTGGCGTGCTGTGTTTGTCACAACTGAGGCTCAGGGTTTACACTAGAGCCACTCTTGGGGCTCACAGATCCTGTGGGTTTTGTCAAGCGTGGGCGACTCCTGTACCCACCATCCAGCACCATCGGGGACCCCATCACTGTCTGCACACCCCATGTGCTTGACCGTCGTCTCTCAGCCCCAGTCACCTGTGCCCCTGTTGTCACCTCCTTTCCTATGGAGTCAGTGGGAACTGGGCAGTATGTTGCAGCCAGACTGCCTTCACTCACTCAGTGACCTCTGCCCACATTTCATCCGTGCCTGCTTGTGTCTCTTTAACGGCTGTACTTAATTGTGTGTTGGGGGTATACATGTACGGTGCACACATGTGGAGGTCAGAGGAACTAACTCTGTGGAGTTGTTTCTCAACTTTCACTTTGTGTGGCTTCTGGGGGTTGAACTCAGATTCTCAGGTTTTCTCTGCAAGCACTTGACCTACTGCCATCTCAGCAGGCCCAGCTGAATTCTTCAGAGTTCTAAATAACATTCTTCCCATTCAGTAGGTTTCTTTTTAATTCATTGACTTCGATTAGAAAAATGATTCCATGCAACCTTTAACAATTATGAACATAGGTTTTCCTTTCCTCTTTTCTTTTTATTTTATTCCTTTGTATATATATTTTTTGAGACAAAGTCTCACTCAGTTCATGCTGACCTTAGACTCAAAGCAATCCTCCTGCCTCAGCTTCCCGGAGTGCTGAGAAATAGGTGTGTGTTACCATACCTATTAGACATATATTTTCAGCTTTCTTGTGGAAACTCCTAGAGCACTAGTGTGACTGAGTGGGATGTGATTGATTTTTTTTTAATAATTACAATTACTTTATCTCAGGTGTAAGGCTGTTTTGCCTGCCTGCATGTCTGCATAGCACATTGTGCAGTGCCTATGGCGGCTAAGAGAGGGCATTAGATCTGGGACAGGAGTTACAGACAGTTGTGAGCCTTCATGCGAGTCTAAGGGTTTCTACTGCTATGACAAAGCACCATGACAAAAGAGCAAGTTTGGGAGAAAAGGGTTCATGTGGCTTATATTTCCACATCACTTGTCATCTTCAAAGGAAGTCAGGACAGGAACTCAAGCAGGACAGGAACCTGGAGGCAGGAGCTGGTGCAGGAGCCATGGAGGAGTGCTTCTTACTGACTTGTTCCCCTACTGACTTGCTTCATAATAGAAGCCTAGACTACCAACCCAGGGATGGTATCATCCACAATGGTCTGGGCACCCCCTACCAATCACTAATTAAGAAAATACCCTACAGGCTTTTCTACAGTCTGATCTTACAGAGGCATTTTCTTAATTGAGGCTTCTCCTCTTTAAATTACTACTTGTATCAAGTTGACATAAAACTGTTGAACACAAACTGGGTGCTGGGAATTGAACCCATGTTCTCTAGAAGGGCAGTCAGTGCTCTTAACTGCTGAGTCCCCTCTCCAGCCCCATTGTGCTTTGTTTTGTAAGATGATGCTGAGTTCCTTCAAGACGCTCTAGGTGGCTGCACCCTTGTCTCATTTGTGCCAGTGGTGAGGAAGCAGGGCCCTCTGTCCTCAAGGGTTAAGGGCTCAGTGTTTTGTGTTTGGCCATTCAGAGTGCCTGCAGCATGACCCCTGCAGTGTCCCCTTGAGGTGTGAGTGCATCTCCCCAGGGCACAGCACATTGATGTTCCGCATTGATGTTCTCACTGCCTGTCAGTTCTCTTTGTTAAGAATTTTGTTCAGGCATCTCATGCACTTGGTAGGGAGGTTATTGAGTTTACAAGTTCTCTGTGCATATTGGATGCCAGCATCTCATGCATTTGTATTTATTGTTGGAAATATTTTCTCTAAACCTGTGAGCAACAGAGCGACTTTGCCTTAAGTCCCTCACCCTGTGTAAGAGCCTTGAGATTCTTTTTTTAACATTAAAATTTTTATTTTTTGTGTATATGTGTTAGTATGTGTGTGTACATGCATGTGTGCATGCATGTGTATCCATGTGTATGTGTGTGCCCATAGAGACCAGTAGAGGGCATCAGATTCCTGTAGAGCTGGAGTAAGAGGCAGTTGTGTGCTATCTGACTCAGGTGCTGGGAACCAAATTAAAAACTTCTGCAAAAGCAGCCTGTGCTCTTGATTGCAGAGCCATCTCTCTGACCCAAAGGTTTTTGTTTTTTTGGTGATGTTCATTTTTAAATGAACCTTTCTTAGAAAAGCTTTGGCTTAGGGTGTTTCTGCAGACTGCTGGCTCGCCCATTGCTACCCTTTGACATCAGCGTGGCATATTTTGCCAACCATTGACCCTCAAATCTCTATTCAAATGTTACAAAGCCCATGCACTATTCTGTTTTCCTCAGTTTCTCTAAATGTTTTCTTTATGTCAGCGGATTTCAGGGGCCCTGTGGAACCTTTACTTGCCATGTCTCTATAAACTGCAAGGCTTTGATAGTTTCTTGGACTTGATGACCTTTGCAGCTTTGAGAACTGGCCTGGTGTTTATTCAGATGCCCCTCCATGTACATTTGTCCAGTGTTTTCTTCTTGACTGGACCTAGATCCTGTAAACACAAGGAAGTGTGGGGCTGGGAGGAAGACAGCAGCAATGAAACAGCCTTCTCACCTTGGGCGGGGGCTCCTGCTGTTGGCCAAACTGACTGCTGTGACGACGCTGACCTCCCTAGCATGACCCTGACTGCAGCTTTTCTTCCCTGAGAGCCACCCACTGAGCCTGTCCTATATAATGTGTTTTGGAAGGGGCTCAGTTGGCACAGCCAACTTAAAGAGTGGGGACTTATGTCCTACCTCCTGAAGGATACAATGGAGACCAGCTGGCCTGTGAGATTGTCCCCCTGCTGCCACGTATTGGTCACCCAGTCTCTGTATGGGTTGTTCTCTATGCAGGTGTCCCTGGGGGATGAGCTTTAGGGATGCTCAAGTCACACAGAACCTGTGTGCATCCCCTGGCAGGCTGCACCATCTGTAGATGGCTTATAAAACCTGATTCATGGATGCTGTGAAAATCACTCTGACATTGTGTTATTCTTGGTTATGTTTTATTGTTATTTTTCTATCTGTGCACTGCGTTAACTTTCCCTGGGAAGATGTCGATGAAGTTCTGTTCACTCTGGATAGAACAGAACAAGAAATAACAACAACAACCCCAAACTCAGCCCAGACCAATGACTTAATCAGGCTTAGTGACAGGAGCAGTGAGGGGACAGGAGCCAGGCTGAGGGGTCACTCATAAGAGTCTTGGTGAAGGGTTACTTATAGGAGTATGTGTGATCCTAGAATAACTGCATCATTGCAAAGCCCCACCCCAACTTGGATAATGTCCCCCTATCTGCATAGATGGAGCCCTGCTTCATAAACCTCCAGTTTGTTTCCTATAGCACCTTAGAAGAAACCACATGGAGCTGGGCAGAATTTCATACACCTGGGAGGGAAGGCGAGGTGGGAGCAGCTGGATCTCATATCTGGATCTGATGACCTTTCCTTCCCCTTGTCCACTGCCCTGACCTTGGGGGTCTCTTGTGGGCATCAGCTGCTCAGGTGAAGATGGGGATAGCTGATAATAGAGAGGAAAGTGTTTCCTGATGCTGAGGTGGGTTCGGCTCACAAACGAGTGCCTGGCTGACACTGTGACCTTTGAACTCAAGCTGGGAAGCAGTTCCCCATGGCGTACTTGTTCTGCATCTTGCATTCACACTTGGGGTGACTCAGGTTAGCCTGTGTGCCCCATCTCTAGTCCCCACATCTGTGATACACACATCATTCCTCCCTGTGTTAAAATTTCCATCCTGGGACCCCCTCAGCCTCCTAAATCAGTGTTTCAAGAACCCTGCTAGAGGTCACCCAGCCCTTCAGAGGGAAACTGGTTTTCACTGCCATAGCTGTTGCCTGACACGGGAGGGATGGCCCCTCCAGATGCTTGGTTTCTGGGACTCCTTGTCTGGTACGTGGAACACACACACACGCACACGCACACGCACACGCACACGCACACGCACACGCGCACACACACACACACACACACACACACACACACACGTGCTGAGTCCCTTACATCCCCTCCTTGCCCTCCCTGGTGTGCTGTGCTCTATGGCATTAGCCTGGCTGGAGCTCTCAGCTGGCCTGCCAGGGTCCTGCCTCTTCCCCTTCCTCCTGGTGCCTCTTGGAATACATCTGGTTATTTCCCAGCTGCAACACTCCCAGGACATTGCTAGGGCGATGGTGTGTGTATAACTTTAAGTTTGGGTACCAGCCTCTGCTCAGGTGTACTTGCTAAGTTCTAAGGTATTTTAAGAAACCAAGGAGATTTCAACACATGAAAAATGAGGAATATTTTTCAAGACACTGTGTTGCAAACTCCTGGATGGGGCCAGCTCTCACGTATACTGAGACTCACTGTTTTGACTGGATATGGCCAGCGAGCCCTCAGGATCCACCTCTCTCTGCTGGGGTGACAGATATGTACACTTGCACTCAGCTTTTATGTGGGTTTCGGGGATCTGAACTCAGGTCCTTCTGCTTATGCAACAGGAACTACCCACTGGGCTTCCTCCCCTACCTCGAGATGGAGATTCTAGACCAACAGTGCTCAGCCTGTGGGTTGCAACTCCTTTAGAGGTTGAACAACCCTTTCAGAGGGTTTGCATATCAGATATCCTGCATATCAGATCTTTACATTCTGATGCATAACAGTAGCAAAATTAAAAAAAAAACAGTAGCAAAATTGCAGTTATGAAGTAGCAATGAAATAATTTTCTAGTTGGAGGTCACCACAACATGAGAAACTGTATTAAAGGGTCACAGCATTAGGAAGACTGAGGACCGCTGATGTAGAGTGTTGTCACTCTGGGTTACAGAAACTTGTAGGTGTCCTTGTGTGGTCACCTAAATATGGCACCTAGGGGACCCCAGTTCTTATCGTTTGTGGGAACCCTGCAGCCTACTTTCTGACAGCCACAAAGGGTCTGTGTGCATCATGAAATGGAAAGAGAGAGTGTGTCAGCCTTTCCAGTGTCTAATTAGGAGTTCTCTCCAGTTGCTCCTGTGAGGGACGCGTCAAGACGGGGTTCAGGCGTCTGTCGTCAGTGAGTGTGCAGGGACTCTCCAGGACCCATAGCACCAAGGCTCACACTATGGAAGCCCTGAGGCTGCTATTTTGATTTGCATGTGTGACCCCTTGTGTCTCTGTCATTGTCATGAGGCTGTCTGAGTCACCTGACAGCGTGAGAAACAGGAAGCATGGGCTCACAGAAAGAGCCTCACAGTTTCAAGCACTCTAACAGGGCCAAGCTCGCACTGGGGCTTGGCAGCACTCTCCGAAGTACTTGCTCTAATGCCTCTGTGTTTGGTCCCCTCAGAGACGCCCCTGACCCTGGCTGCACAGCTCGATGACTCCATGGAGATCATCAAAGCTCTCAGAAACGGGGGTGCACATTTGGACTTCCGCTCCAGGGATGGGATGACTGCCCTTCACAAGGCTGCCCGGATGAGGAACCAGGTTGCCCTGAAGGTATGTCCTGAGCCTGCCTTGTGTGGGCAGCAGGGTTCTATATCTGGTCCCTGAGCTGTCGTCACAATGGCTTTCTCTCTAGGGAACCAAGAATCTATCCCCACTGGATCTCAGAAAGGCAACTGAGTGCCGGGCTCTCCTGCCCTCTCTGTGCTATAGCTGCTTCTAGAACTAAACCACCTTAAGCTACCTTGATCCCTCTAGTCCACAGAAGGGCTCATGTTTCCAATGCATGAGTTGGTACTAAACCCTGTCCTTGTCCCTCAGAGGAGGCCTCAAATCCAGTAGAAGTACTGACAGCCTCGTTGTCCCCTGCATTGCACCTCTGGGATCCAGACAACTTTTTCTCCTGAACTTCCATGTGGCATATAGCATACCAGTCTTCCCCGTGGCCATCTTCCCAACCCTCCTTTCCCATGCCTGCCTTTCCAGGTCCTTTCCCCCTACACACCTGTCTTCCCCACAACCATCTTCGCACCCCCATTTTCCCATGCCCATCTTCTCCATCCTTCCCACACCCTCTTCCCCACACCCTCCTCCCCACACCCTCCTCCTCACACCCTCCTCCCCATGCCCATCTTTTCCCCACTGCCAGGCAGCATTCAGTCTCTTCCTTTCTTCCTTTCTTCATTCCCCATCTTCCTCTCTCCCACATCTTTGCTCCTTGCCCCTGTCTGGCAGCCTATGTAGCGTTGTCCAGAGAGAAGGCGGTCCCCAATGAGGAAGCCAGGTCCTCTGCCTGCAGATTGATCCAAGATGGAGGTTTTCCTCTCATTCCTGCCATCCCAACCTCACCTCAACCGCACCTTCCTACCTGTTCCTGACCCTGCCCAGAGGCTCACTACCCCTGACTCACTGGGGTCCCACTGTCCTGTGTGTTGGTTCAAATGTTATGGCTCCTTACCAAATGCTACCCTGGTGGCTCCCTACAGCTGTCTTCTGGGATCCAGGACTCTAGGTGCCAGTAGGACCCTGTCAAGGAGCCACAGCTGCCAGCTGTCTCTCATCTGGGTGCAGGTGCTGTTCCTGCATCCCCACATATCACCTGTCACCTTCATTGGCAGTTAGGACTCTCCAGTTTCTTGTGTGTCAGGGGGAAGCATCAGGTGTCCAGGCGTGACTCAGCCTGTGGGAAGGTGGTCCACGTGTGTCTTCAATTCACTCCGTGTACGACACCAGTCACAACTTTAAATTCTTCCCCTAGACCCTCCTGGAGCTTGGCGCCTCCCCAGACTACAAGGACAGCTACGGGCTCACACCGCTGTACCACACGGCCATCGTGGGGGGCGACCCTTACTGCTGCGAGCTCCTTCTCCACGAGCACGCCTCCGTGTGCTGCAAGGACGAGAACGGCTGGCACGAGATCCACCAGGTATGGCTCTGCTCGCCGTGCTCGCTGCTGAGATCCCTGCCCTGCGATGCCAGACCCAGCCCACAGAGCAACTGAGTGCCAGGCCCTGAACAGTTTACATTAATCATCAGCGTTTACATGCTGACACATTCATGGCTATTTCCCAGTGTGCAGGAGAAACTAGGTGGCCATGTGAGGCTGCTGTGTATCTACAGCAACCTTGTTTAGAGCAGGGATGGGGTTGAAGGTGTGCATCCCTGTCCGAGATATTCAGGTCCTGACATTCTAGGAACATGACAAAGAAGGGACCAGGACAAAGGGAATAACATTTGAAATGTAAATAAAGAAAATATGTAATTAAAAAAGGAGGAGGAGGAAGGGGAGGGGGAGGAGGAGGAGAAGGAGGAGGAGGAAGAGGAAGAGAAGGAGGAGGAAGAGGAAGAGGAGGAAGAAGAGGAGGAGGAGGAAGAGGAGGAGGAAGAGGAGGAGGAAGAGGAGGAGGAAGAGGAGGAGGAAGAGGAGGAGGAGGAAGAAGAAGAGGAGGAGGAAGAAGAAGAGGAGGAGGAAGAGGAAGAGGAAGAAGGAGGAGGAGGAGGAGGAGGAGGAGGAGGTGGTGGTGGTGGTACTGGGACCCAAACTGAGGCCTGATATTTTTGCCCAAGGCAGGCGGTTTTCAGGGCCAGAAGGTGTGATGCCTATGACCCCAGCAAGAGACAAAGTCCACCTGATGATTCTAGAAGGGCTGTCTCTCATGACCCAGGTGTAGGAAGGAAGGGTCCAGGTTCAAAGCTGAGCCCTGTCCACCAGCCAAGCAGCTGGGGAGCCGCTGCCAGCTCTCCACTCTGAGAAGGGCCAGCATATCTGGGGAGATGGGGCTGGCTGGGCGGAGCTAAGCCAACATAACTGGGTGGAGAGGGCTAGAGGAAGGAATGCTGAGTTCTCCAAAGCTGGAGATTTTAGCCTGGAAGTCAAGGCTTTGTGATCTGGGTGGAGAAAGGGTCTGGGTGGCTGGGCAGACAGGCAGGAAGGTTGGGAAGAGAACACGGAGAGTCTCCCATTGGCCTTGATATGGCGGTGCCACATCATGGTTCTTAATCTCCCCACCGATCTCTCAATGCCCATGGCACCTCCCATACCTGCCCCTCCTAGAGCATGCCTACCCAGTGCTGCCCAGAGCCCAGGCTGCAGACTGTTACAGCGAGGGAGGGAGGGAGGGTGGACCGGCCCTTCCCTGGCCTGTCACTTATGGGGTTCAGGTCTGAATTGTGGGTCTCCACAGCTTAGGGAAGTCCCTGTGCCTGCATGGTCCCTTCGATACCAGCTGCTGGGACCCCTAGCACACACTGGGTGGGGACTTCCAGCAGCAAGCGTAATGACTATCTTGTCCATGTAGCCGATGTGAGACCGGCTGCCGTTCCTATGCTTAGTTTGTAAAGGACTTTCTTCCCACGGTGCCTAAGCTTAGGTGGCAGGTGCTGGCTCAGAGTCATTGTAGGCGTGCTGAGTAATCTGACGGTGTGCTGTAAGGTGGGACGGGTGTTTAAAAAACCAAGAGGCTTTACAGAAACAGGTGACTCTTCACAGGACGTGGGGCCTGTCCAACTAGCAGAGCCTCTTTTGGGGAAGTCAGAGACACCTAGGAAAACCCAGCTCTGTCCCAGATGCCTCGAGCTCCAGCACTGGCTCCTTGCCAGGCTTCCGGCCTCCCTGTGGACTTCCCCCTGGCCGCCCCATCACGGTGGAAAACCACTCTTTATGGATTTCAGACCTCTCTTTGTCTCTCGGTGCCTCCATAGATACATTTCAAAGTACAGTCATCTCTCAGGACCCTCAGGGGTCCCATTCCAGGACTTTTCAGTGATACCAAGACTCAAAATGTTCCAATCCTTTCTATAATACTGTGTGGCATTTATACACACATCTACCCAGGCCTGTTCAGCCATCTTAAGGTTACTGTCTTAGGCAGGATTTCTATTCCTGCACAACATCATGACCAAGAAGCAAGTTGGGGAGGAAAGGGTTTATTCAGCTTACACTTCTGCGTTGCTGTTCATCACTGAAGGAAGTCAGGACTGGAACTCAAGCAGGTTAGGAAGCAGGAGCTGATACAGAGGCCATGGAGGGATGTTTCTTACTGGCTTGCTCAGCCTGCTCTCTTATAGAACCCAAGATTACTAGCCCAAAGGTGGTACCACTCACAAGGGGCCCTCCCCCTGATCACTAATTGAGAAAATGACTCACAGTTGGATCTCATGGAGGCACTTTGTGAACTGAAACTCCTTTCTCTGTGATAACTCCTTTCTCTGTGATAACTCCAACCTGTGTCAAGTTGACACACAAAACCAGCCAGTATAGTTACTTCCTTGATTTTTTGTTTTTTGAGACAGGGTCTCAATCTATGGCCTAGGGTATCCTGGAACCACTTCATAGAATAAGCTAGCTTTGAATTTTAGGGACACTGCCTGCCTCAGCCTCCTAGGGTTGGGATTACAGGCATGATATTTTGAAACCTGAATGATTTAAGTTTTTTGAGAGTGATAGTTCTACCATGTTTAAGGACAAGAAGAAAAGAAGTCTGTGTGTGTTTAGTACAAATGCAAAATTTCGCCAAGTATGGCTGTAGACTCCATAGGTGACAGATTCACAGATACGGAGCTCAGGCGGTGCACACGTTTGTACCTTAGCTGTTCTGTCTCTTTGGGGAACCCTAACTTTTACAGCCTGGAGAACTGGGGTAGCATCTTGCCTACCTGCTTCCCTCTTTCCTCCCTATCCCTGCCGTTTCTCCCTTCCTCCCTGGACCAAGGTGATGGCTGCCACCAGGAGTGTTCAGTGGTGTGTGGCAGGGTTGAGAGTAGCCTCGTTTGTCTAGACCCGTCTCCCTGCTCTGGCCTCACTCATGCATGGTACCTGCTTGTGTGTGTCTGCAGAGGCCTCATGAGGCATCTGGCCTGTTGTCTCCACCCCCCATCACTTCAGCACTGGCCGGGGACTCCACTGCCCATCTATTATCCACACACCCATGAATGTTACTGACTGATCATCCCTGCCACTCACTCAGTGTCCTGATGCCAGGATGCCGTAGTGGGCAGAGACTGATACATGAGGGAAGCTAGATGGGAGACAAACAGATATCTAAAAGATCGCAAGCATGTGTGCATACACGTATGTGGACATTTGGAAGCAGGTATATGTACTCTGTGTCCCCATGTAAATGTAGTTCCTGGGCACATACAGTGACATCAGGCACTGGCGTCCTAGAGCAGAAGATGGGTGACTGGTTTCTCTGCTCTGCATGTTTGTAGCTTCTTCACCCGTGTCTGTCTGTCTGTCTGTCTGTTTGTCTGTCTCCCTTTCTCCTTCCCTTCCTCACTTCCTCCCTGCATCACCTCCAGGTTTCTTGCCTCTCCCTTTACTAGGGCAGCCCCTCTTCACAGTCCAGTGACACACACGCACACAGGTCTGGCCCTTTTCCTCTAAACCACATGACTCTGGTCTTTACCTTGGACAGCCCTTGGCTATGGGACCCTGGCTGTCTCTGATTCCTGGGCCCCACAGATGACAAGTTTCATCCTGTGTCTGGACTGAGAACTTTACCACTTCAGTGCCACCCAGACCTGTCAACCCCTCAGCCCCACAGACTGTGGTTCTCTGGAGACCTTGGAAGACTTAATACTGTTGAATCCTGACTCTTGCCTTTTCTTGCAGGATTGGGTCTGCCCTCTAGTGGTCAGTTCAGTCTAGCCTGGGAAGCTTGCTTTTTGTCTCTTAGCTGTAGGTTGCTGTGCCTACTAAACAGGGTGACCCTGCAGAGACCTGGCAGGAGTAGGAGGCACAGCCAACACCTCCTAGGTTTTCCTTCCAGCCACAGTTCACACTTACCCCGCTAAACACTGCTCCAGCCACTCCCTTTATATACCCTCAAAATAACCTCAGCAGAGTGTTTCCTGTTCCTGTTAACGGGCGAATGAATAGGCCCAGAGAGGGTAAGTAACTTGGCTAGGGTCACGGAGTGAGCAGTTGGCTGAATGAAATTGATCCCTGACTCGTCTTATCTCATTGGCTTCTTCTACATCTTACCTGCAGACCTCTCAAGCAGAAACCATTCTTAATACAACTGTGTTTGCGAGGAAAAAACGGCATGGAATGGGTGGGTTTTGTAGGAATCCAGCTAGACTAGTTCTGGCCCTCTTGGAACAGCCCCAGAGCTCCAGATTTCTGGGCTCAGGATTTAAAGTTGGTTCCTCTGTGGGTAGCGCCACCATCTGATGTGGCATCCTGCTATAGCTGTCTGCTTTCTCCTGCTGGCCCCTGAAGCCACCTCCTGGTAACATACATGGCGGGTGCCTGGCCAGATCCATGGTGCTCTCACAGCTGTCCCTTGTCTGTCTGTTCCGAAGCCAGGTTTACATCACAGGATGTTTCGATTGAGGGATGTGTGGGCAGGGGCTTATGCCTGCTGTATCTATAGCTCTTGTTTGAGTTCACATCTGCAAACTCATATCTTTTAATAAACATTTATTTTTTTTCTATGTCTGTGTGTGGGCATGAGCTTGTGGGTTCAGGCACCCATGGAGGCCAGAAGAGGGTGTCAGGTCCCCTGAGCCTGGAGTTACAGGCAATTGTGAGCACCCAACATGGGTGGAGTTACAGGCAATTGTGAGCACCCAACATGGGTGGAGTTACAGGCAATTGTGAGCTACCCAACATGGGTGCTGGGAACTGAACTCGGGCCCTTCGGAAGAGCGGGGAGCTTTCTTCAAATTTTGTTTTAATTGTTAGATAGTTTTATTTTAGGTATATAAGTGTTACACCTGCTGGTATGTGTGCCATATGTGTGCAGGCCAGAAGTGAGCACTGGATTCTCTGGAATTGGAATTGCAGATGGTTGTGAGCTGTCATGGTAGTGCTGGGAATTGAACCCAGGTCTTTTGGAAGAAGGAAGCATTCTTAACCGCTGTGTTTGAATGCCACTTTCCTTCTTCCCCAAATAAATACATATTTAGCATGGACACATATTTAGCATGCACACACACACACACACACACACACACCCCTCCTTAAAGAAACCAAATGCATTCATGCATTCCCACCATTGGTGGGACCTGGGAGTTTTCAGTTCTGTTCCTCCCCCACCCCACCCCCACCCCCACCCCCGACACAAAACTGCAGTGCAGCCTGCAGTGTGTCAGCTCCAACGCAGGCGAGCCTCTCAGGGAGAAGTCACCTGGCTAAGTGGCTGGCAAGGTCATGGTGGCTCTAATGGTCCCCACTTACTCCCATACTCTGTGAGTTCACTTCATCAGTATGGGGTCACCTCCTCATACCACCCCTGGAGTGATTTCTGTCCAGTGTGGCAGCCTGGGATAAAAATTCCCTCATACTTCCTCAGTGGCCTGGGCAAGGGTAGTGTCTCCTCAGAAATTTCAGAGCTCTCCGAACAGCTGAATGTAAGAGCATCCGTGGTCCACTTTCTATGATGCCTGTGTCCTGTTCTCAGCATACATGTGACCCTCTCCATAATTATCACCCTGCCACATCCTATACTGTGACCTCACAGGCTGACATCTGTGTATCTGTGTCTTGGTAAAATTTGTTTTTATTTTTTAGGAGAGGGTTTCTCTATGACAGTCCCAGAACTCACTCTGTAGACCAGACTGACTTTGAACTCACAGAAATCCACCTTTCTCTGCCTCCCACGTGCTGAGATTAAAGGTGTACACCATTACTATCTGGCCTTTTTTTTTTTTTTTAAATAGACTTATTTATTGGATTTCAAGTGTATGGATATTTTGCCTGCATGTTGGTACATGTGTCATGTGCATGTAGTGCTTGTGGAGGCTGGAAGATGGTGGTAGTGTTAGGTCCCCTGGAACTGGAGTTACAGATGGTTGTGAGCCACCATGCAGATGCTGGGACTCAAACCCAGGCCCTCTGGAAGAACAACCAATGCTCTTAATTGCTGAGGCATCTAGCCCCGTTGGTTAGTCTACTTTAGCTCACCCCAGTGATCTCATTCTCCCTCAAAGCCTTCCTTTTAGACCAAAGAGTCCAAAGAGTGACATTGTAACACCCGGTTAGGACTCTGCAGGTGTCCAGGAACTTTTAAGCCCCTTCTGCAGTGTGAGTGTGGAGATTTACCACAATCGTCCAGCAGGTGGCAGTGCAGCGCTCAGAGGAAAGCTCTCTGAGTCCTCATCCATACCAACTTTGTGGTTTGGTAAGTGGCAGGCGGGCTGCTGGCCATAGCTGGTGTGAACCCAGCACTCTGGGCACCTTCTTCTAAATACTCACGCCCAGTCCTCACCAAGGGTGTCTGAGATAGTAGATTTGGGTGACCCCAAAGAAAACTTTTTTTTTCTTTTGAAAACCAGGAAGTGGGAAGACAGGGTCTAAGTCAGTGTTGTGTTCTGAATTTGGTTTGCTCCCTACCTCCATCCTGCTCGGAAGCTGCGTCCAGTGGGCTCTGCAGGGGACAGGGACCGGCTTTTACCCTTTGGTAACTTTGAGGTTCTCTGGTTTAGAACTGTCTACTGGGAGCTTGTAAGGCTAGAGCATCATACAGCACAAGCAGGAGCCACCTGGTGGGCTCCCTCCATAGCACATTCATTTTTACCCACTGTCCCAGCAATGTCAGAGGGCACATCCCGAGGCTACCTTGGACCCCTTTTGTGGGCAAGCCTGCTGTGTCCTCTGGTCCCGCTGGCTTCCCAGGTCTCTGTCGTCAGACTCCGGGACGGTTGTTTTCTAGATTGCCTTTCTGTCTGTGCTCCTTTGCCATGTCCTGAGGACACACAGGTCTACATTTGTCCCGGAGCTGCTGCCACTGTGCTCTTGGTATTGTGTCCTGTCAGGTGGCCTGTGGTGACCACTTGACATGACTAGTGGCATCCCTGTGAATACTGCCTCTTCCCTGTTGCAGTGAACTAGTGATCCCGGAGACCGCCAGTCCAGGCACGATTTCACCTGCAGCTGTGGCATTGATATTTCTTGTCTGTATTGATTTTTGCCTTTGCCCAGTAGAGATTCTCCTCCATTTTGCCTCTGGCTGGGTATCGGTCAGACAGAAAAACTACTTTTGTTTATCTTTTATTTATAGCAAGGTAGACTCATAGGTTTCTCCTTTCTGGCAGATATTATTGGATAACACCTGGTGTTAGCATCTGTCTGGATCTGTGGGTGCCCCTCTGGAATGGATCTGAACATTGTTTAGCTGTTTTTCTTATTGCTTGACAAAATGCTGGACAGAATCAGTTTAAGGAAAGAGAGGTTTGTTTGGCTCACACTTTGAAGGCGGGAAAGGCGTGGTGTCAGGTGTGTGAGGGAGCTAGTCACACTGCAGCCACTGTGACAGAGGGAGAAGCAGACACTGATGCTCAGCCTATTTCTTCATTTTGTCCAATTCGGGACCCTATCCCATGGGCTGGTGCCATCCGCATTACACCTCAATGAACCTAATGTAGATAACTCCCTCACAGGCATGCCCAGAGGGGTGTTTTTATGGTGATTGTAAATCCCCAGAAGTTAATATGAACTGTCACAGGCATGTTCCTGTCCTTTTCTTATACACAGTTAACTCAGGCTTTTGTGTGATACTTTTCCTGGGGAAACATGTCATAAAAATATATTCACCCCTGGATATTCACCATAGGAACCAATGACAGACTAAAGTAAGGATAACACTGAAGTCCAACTTAGTGAGCCAGGAAGTTTGTTAGCATCCCTTATAGGGGTCTGGGGAGGATAGTTATAGGAGCAGGGATGACTCTAAGCCCTCCCAAACACGCTGATGCCTCATGACAGCTAGAACCCTGGAGCTCTCTGCACAGCTTGCAAGCAGCTCGAAAGGACAGAGAATTACTTGTGGGCAGCTCTTCTGGTTTAAGAGCATCTTAGCTTGTATGACTTTAGAGAGGCAGGGGCCTGTGCGTCTGTTCAGTTTCAGGGACATCCTGAGAATTATGAATTGCCTACTTCCTGCCTCTGAATGAACCTCCCTTTAGAACCTTCTGGGTCTTAAGGAGTTTCACCTCTAGTATGGAATGTCTCAACTCAGGAAATTGCCATATAGCACAGGCTCCTCTTCTTCATTTCCTCCCTCAGCCATGGAATGCTCACTAGTGGAGCATGGGGTAGGGTGTGCTCACGGCTCCTGGGATACCTCTGATAACATGTCTTCCTCAGCCCAGGTTAGAGATGCATGCATATATTCTCTCTCTCTCTCTCTCTCTCTCTCTCTCTCTCTCTCTCTCTCTCTCCCCCACTCTCTCTTCCCCCTTTCTCTCCCCTCCCCCTCTCTCTTCCCCTCCCTCTCTCTCTTTCCCTCCCTCCTTCTCTCCCTCCCTCCCTCCCTCCCTCCTTTCCTCCCATATCTCTGGAACCCCAAGGATGTCACAATCTGATCTATGATATTTAAGTGTCTTACCAAATATTGAGAAGGTACAGCCTCTCGGGTATGTATGGTCATGTACTGTAGGAGGTCAGTCTCCTCCAAGGTATGGAGACTCACACCTGTGATCCAGATATTTAAGAAGCTGAGGTCAGGGGTTAGCTTTGAGTTCTAAGTCAGCCTAGGCTACAGAGCTACAGAGTAAGGCCTTGTCTGTCCTATTTACTTTTCTATTGCTCTGACAAAACACCATGACTATGGCAACTTATGAAAGAAAGTGTTTAATTGCACTTATGGTTTCAGAGTGTTAGAGTCTAGGATGGCAGAGTGAAGGCACAGCAGCAGGATCAGCAGAGAGGTCACATCTGGATCTAAAAGCAGGTGGCAGAGAGAGGTGGGAGGGAGAGAGACAGAGACAGAGAGACACAGACAGAGACAGGCACTGGGAATGTCATGAGTCTTTTGAAAACTCAAAGCTTGCCTTCAGTGGCACACCTCCACCAACAAGGCCACACCTCCTAATTCTTCCCAAATTCTTCCACCAACTAGGGGCCAAGCATTCAAACATGCAGGTCTATGGGGAGCATTCTCATTCAAATCAACACATTGTCTCAACATAAAATAACATGAAGACTCATTTGTGCCCCTCCCCCATACTCTGATCCACCCCTGTCATCTATGACCCCACACAGTGGACATGTGCTATACAAAGACTTGTTCTATTCTTTTGCTTGGGAAACAATGACAAGAAAAAGATGTCTGGGCACCATCACTACAAATGTGGTGTTTATCCTGAATGTTTTTGATTGATCACTGATGGTCTCACAGCTCACAGGGACAGCTGTCACTGCTTCCAGCCTTGTTTCTCTGTATGTATGTCAAGAACTGTGTGTTCATCCATCCAGGCATGGTGGCTCACTCTCTTGCACTTGGAAACCAGAGGCAAGACAGTGGATGTGAGGAAGACAAGGCTTTTATAGCTCAGGAGTAGAGGGCTTCCAAATGGGGGATTTGGTGGGCAAAATAGGCAGGACTACAGGAGCAGAACATAATCATAGCACCTACACCTCCTAACAGGAAGACATAATTACAAAGTGGTCTCAACAACAGGTAGTCATAGCAACCATCTGAAAACAAAGATAGTGTTGCAAGATGGTTATTGACTTTTTGAAACAAAGATACCCATGCTGTTTCATGGGACAGACAGTACAGAACCATTTGTAGTTAAGGTTACAAGCAGGGCATAGCCTAATCCTTAAGAAACAGAGGTTTAATAATAAACAGGAACAAACCTAATTTGTCTTTACTGTAAGATAGCTTTTAAATCTAAAATGGCAGCAGGCTGGTTCTTTATTTTCCCAGGAAATCAGATGCCCTCTGCTGGCCTCTTCAGGTACTGCATGCATGTAGTGCACAGACATACATGAAAACTCTCATGCCCGTAAAATTAATTAATTAATCCCCATACCAAGCCAACACCACAAGGCTCTGGCTTTTCTTTAAGTTGAATTTTAGCTAGTCTCTTCATCTTAGAGAAACTAGCCTGAATTCTTCACCTGAGCACCTGTTTGCTAAGCCCTGGCTGCAGATGGTCTGCTCAGCTAACCAGTGTCTGAACCCCGGGCTCTCCCTACACACATGCCTGCATTTCCACCAGCAGGCTTTGCCCTAGCAACCAGGGATTAAGAGGGGGAGAGGCTAAAAGTGGCTTCTTATCTAAGCGACTGGCAGATTCTGTGGTTATAGTTATCTGTTTTTGTTTTTTGTTTTTTGGTTTTTTGGGGGGTTTTGGTTTTTTTGTTTTTTGTTGTTATTGTCATCGTCGTCGTCTCTTCCTCCTCCTCCTCCTCCTCTTCTTCTTCCTCCTCCTCCTCTTCCTCCTCATCCTCTTCCTCTTTCTCCTCCTCTTCCTTTGGGACCCTTGCCCCAGACTTCCTACAGTCAGTGCCCCTGTTTCCTCTCTCAGTGTCCATCATATTTTGACCCTCTCTGAGAAAATGGCGGCAGGCTCCTGGGAATGCAAACCTCCTGAATTCAGATTACATGGGGGAGGGGTTAATGAGTCTGGATTAATTGCTCGGTGAGCCTGCAGTAACCGAGTCCTCTTAACTGACTAGAGAGCAATTAAAGTAAGCTGCTACAAAATGCTGTCTCCTCGAAGCCTTCAAGGAGGAGAGCTGATTAGCCAAATTGTATCTTCAGTTTAAGGAGCAGAATTCCCATCTCAAACTGGTTGAAGCAAGCGGAGGGATTAGGCCTTACTTTAATGTCTCTGAAAAGCCCCAGGGGTAGAATAGCTCAGAGGAGTCCCAGCAGGGTCCTGGGGATTACTCCTCTGGCTTCCCTGCCTCCTTGCTTCTCCCTCAGGTTCTTGTGGCCTTTCCCTCCCCTCCCCTCCCCTCCCCTCCTCCCCAATCCCCTCCCCTCCCATTCCCTTCCTTCCCCTCCCCTCCCCTTCCCTTCCCTCCCCTCTCCTCCTGTTCCCTTTCCTTCTGTTCCCTCCCCTTCCCTTCCCATGGTGTGATAGCTCCAGCAGCTGTAAAGAATGTTACTTTTCCAGAAGTCCTGAGCCATTCTGGCCCTGGCTTCCTGAGTCTGCTGGGCTCCAAGGTTCCACCCTGAGCCCTCTCTGCCTGCAATGAAGGAGTTGCCAGCTGCTTAGCTATGGCCTGTCCTTCTACAGGATCAGGTGCACCTGGGCCATCTGAACCAACAGGAGCTGGGCAGGCAATCTCAGGAATGAAAACGGTGCTTAAGTGAAGTGGGGCCACCAGACAGGCAGGTAGGAGAGAGGAATCACCTGTCAGAGCCATCTAGTCAACAATGAGAGAGCATCACAGGGGGCACAGTGCGGAAACGGATGTTTCTTGGATGCTTTTAACAATAGTAGTCTACTTCTCCCTCTTTGCAAAGTGGCTCTTACTCTCATTGGCCCTGCTGAGGTAATGTGTCCCCTGTCCGCTGATCAGAGGCACAGCCATTGATCTAGGGCCAATGTCATCATCCACAAGAGTTTTCTTCCTTTGTCCTTGGTGTGGCAGACCTGCCTCCTCCTGTGAGGTCAGCGCCTGGCAGAAGTGCCCAGTCACCTGTGCAGGGACCTTCCTGCCCCTTTGAACTGGGATGGGGTGCTGTGCCTATTTTTAGGGCCCAGTGTCATGTGATCTTTGATGTCCTTGTCCTCTGTGACTCATGAGAGGGACACCGCTTCTACTTAATGACAAGGACATCCATAAGCTTGAAGGTGAGGGCCAAGCTAATGGATGGTCTGGGACCCAGTCCAAGTGTGTTTGGCTTTCAAACTACCTGGGACATAGCCACTGTGTCAACCCCTAGAAGGACTGGGAAGGAACAGGTCACATGGTGGGGACTGTCCTACCCTGGGTCCCGCCTCCTATGTGGAAGGTTGAATTTCATTTAAATGCAGCGGGAAGGTGGGTTTGCATGTGGAAGGACAAGTGCAGACTTCCTTGCACACACAGGGATAGGGCTCTGAGCTTCTCCAAGCCCATGCAGAACAGCTTCCTGCCTGGGAGCACGGACCAGAAATCAGAGCTGAGCATCCTATTCTGGTCAGTATGTCCCAGAGCTCAGCACCCAAATCAGGGCAGGACCTATTTGTCTTTTGAACAATGTGTCTTTTGGGGTCTGTGTGGAAAGAACCCTGGGCCCCCTTCCAGACCCCTTGCCCAAGAGCAGAGTACAGGTTCCCAACTGGTCAGGGGTTCCCTGTTTCCACTCTTAGCTGGATCTTGGGTCCTCTCTAGTCCTTGGTGTGTGATGTTTGTGGGCCTAGGTCTACAGAGCTAGGGGGGGTGAAGTCTGTCAAGAGCTCTGTTGTGCTTTTAAATGAGTGGTAGGACGCTGGGCATAGCCTGTTGCCTGGGCAACCTTAGGTACGAAGTCTCACTCAACATCTGTGTCTTAGGACCAGTCAGTAGAGGGTGCTGGGATCTTATTTAAATAGTCTCTGTGTCTTAGAGCCTAGCAACAGGGGTTTCTGGGGTCCCGTGCAGCCTCTGTGTCTCAGACCTAGCTAGCAGGGGATGCTGGGGTCTCTGTCTCAGAACTGGCCAGCAGGGGCTGCTGAAGTCTAATGCAGCCTCTGTGTCTCAGACCTAGCCAGCAGGAGGTCCTGGGGTATTATGCATTTTCTGTGTCTCAGACTTAGCCAGCAGAGGGTGTTGGGGTCTCTGTCTCAGAACTGGCCAGCAGGGACCACTTGGGTCTCTGTTTCAGAACTGGCCAGCAGAGGGTGCTGGGGTCTTTGTCCCAGGGCTGACCAGCAGGGGCACCAAGGTCTCACTCAGTCTCTTGTCTCAGGCCTGCAGGTACGGCCATGTCCAGCACCTGGAACATCTGCTTTTCTATGGCGCAGACATGAGCGCACAGAACGCCTCAGGGAACACAGCCCTGCATATCTGCGCCCTCTACAATCAGGTCAGTGGCATGCACATCCCTCACCGTCACCCTGGGGTGCACTGGGCATTGGGTGGAGGGGCTGGTCTGGGTATCTCTCTGTGACCCTCACCTGTTGCCTTACTGAGAACCAGAGGCTGGTGAAGCTGTGAGCAGCCCCAGGTCACATTCCAGATCTACAGTCAGCCTTGTGCAATACCAATGACCAAGGTCGCTCATAGTTTAAAAGCCGGGGGTGGGGGGTGGGGGTGGGGGTGGGGGATGGGGTGGGGGGTGGGGTGCGGAACCTCCTGTTCCCTTGGCTGAGTGCCAGCTTCTTGGCCTCAGAGCCTGGCCCTTGGGTATCCCTTCACTCTCCTTTTCACTTGTGGTTAAGTGTGCATAACGAATGTGACTCTCATAAACAGTAGGCACATTCACAGTGCTGTGTGACCATCTCCACTACCCACCAGGACTTTTCATCTTCCCAGACTGAATCTCTGTCTCCCCAGGAAACACCGACTCCCAACCCCCCCCCCCTGAACCCCTAGTCCCCCATCCTGCTCTCTGCTTTAAGGACCTCTGAAGACTAGGATTTTGCAGGCGTTAGCCACCTATGCTGAGCTTCTTCCACTCAGCATCATGTTCTCATGGTCTAACCTGTGGTAAGGAGTGCCAGTCATTCTTCCTTCTGAAGTTTGCTTCCACACCGCTGCGGGATGGGCACCTTAGCTTACCTGCTCTCCCCTGGGTGGACATGTGGCTTGTTCTGCCTTTGGCAGTTGAGGTTTCATGTTGTCATGAACCCAGGTGTGCAGATGCAGGGTCTAGCCTCATCTTCTAACCTCCATGGGGACAAACTCCTAAGCAGAACTCAAGGTAAATGACACACTGGTGCCCCACACCCCTCTCCCAAGCTTCCATGTCAGACCCTGGTGGACTGTGTTGTTCTGGAATTCCTAAAGGCTGGGGTGGGGGGGTGGGGGGCATGGTCCCTGCTCTCTGGAAGGGAGACACCTTAGTGACTGGGACTTGGATCCTGGACTGTGAGTACCCTGAGCTGGATGTGGAGGGGAAATGAGAGACTGATGTCCCACGGGAGGGCTGAGCCTGGTGTTGCTCAAAGGATGTGGGTGGACTGCAGGGTCAGCCTCACCCAGCAGGGAAGCTACCACTGTCCTTGGTGCTCAAGGTCAGGTTGACATAGGGCAACCCTTACTGAAGACTTCTTTCTTTTTTTCTTCTCACATCATGAAACCTCAAGTCTGGGGCTAATGACCTGTGGACATGACCCCAGGCAGCCCGGCAGAGGGACTGGGGAACGACTCTCCCTCTTGAATGAAGGGATCTCAGTGGTGAGGCTCTGGTGAGCAGACCCTGGAGTGTGGCCTCAGTGAACACTGAGTTCTCTTCCACTCTCAGAGCCTATTGCTCTAGTGGACAATTCAGGCCTTAGCTCACATCCAAGTTTGTTCCCAGGCTGGCCCCAAGTCCACTCTACTTCTAGCCAGCAACTTTCCTGGATCCTTCACCCTTGAAAACTTCTACAAATCCTTCAAAACCCCACTCACATGGTCCATACCCAGTCAAGCCTCCTGGCTGAAGGATTTGTGTGTGTCATGCTCTTGATTAGGCTGATGGAGTCAGCGTTTCAGCTGGAGTGTCTCGCCGTGCTCCTGCCTTGCATGCAGAGTATATTCACAGTGCAGTCACCCCCGAGGCCACTGTGGAGCTGGCCGGGGGGAACCCTTGTTAAGTGTGGGAATACTCAGCTGCTTTAGAAAACACATCATGAGGCTTGGCTGGGTCTAGGAAAACATCTGCATCAACATCTGCTTTCTAATGATTGCCTGCTATGGGGAAACATGGCTTTATTTCACTCAGTATATTTCAAGCATATTTTAATCACAAAAAATATAGGAGATCACAGTTTCTGTCACTTAAAATAATTGTGGCCATGATGGTCTTTGAAAAGGAGGCTGCGGAATTTTATTAGGCAGCCTATGCTCTTGGCTAGATGAGAGACTGGTCCTCCTAGGGTTTCCTCCACAGAGCCCCCAGCCAGAGCTGTCGCCATTCCTAGGAGGAGCCCCAGATGGCCAAAGCTCCCAGGAAAACCCTTTTCCCATGTAATGTCAGTTAGAATAGAGGTAGCTGAAGGGACAGGTCATGGAAAGTGGCCATGTTGCAAGAAAGTTATTTGTCCAGTAAACAGGGATGGGGTGAGGAGTGGGGTGGGTCGGGGGAGGGGGTGATCTGGCCCGTAGGCTGTTGGCCATCTTTGGAGTAGAAGGCTCCACTATCTCTTTCTTGCACCTCATCTATAGATTTGTGCCTCCCCAGGGCTGGGTGACTTCCATCCTGCAGGCCAGTGAGTCTGAGCAAGGGTGGGATGAGTTGTCCAGTCTGCAAAGCTGTCCCCTCATGAGGGTAGCCTGCTGGCACCCAGCCTCAGACGGAATGCCTGTTCTCTGCAGCCTAGGACACTTCAGCCAAGGTGACGAATCTGTGGCATCTCCAAGGGATCCTGTGTTGGTTGATAGGCTCTGGAGCTACTGGCCACACAGTCCCTTGACACCATGACAAGGTGGGATGTCAGTGAGTGCACTAGAGTCTGTCCTCCCCTGGATGGGAACGGACTTCAGTCTGTCTCAGCCGTAGCTGTGTCTGAATTGTCTGAGTAAGCTGCTTCAGCCCAGCTCTGAGGGTCACAGTCTTGCATAACTTCCTGGAGCTCATGGGAGCTGTCTCAAGAGTGAAGGATAAGTCAGCCTTTAGCACCGCCCCTGGATAGTCCTCGGTCCTTTCTCCCCGTGTCACCATCTTGCTGGCATCTGTGCCCATGGCCCCTTGTCTACAGACAGGAGATATATGTGGCTGCACAGGCTTGGTTGTTGATAATAGAGACCACACCAGGGACATTCCACAGGAAGTGGTGTCATACTGTGCATGCTAAGGATGTGCCCCAGGGAGGGAGAGAATTCAGAAGGGCAAAATTCAGGGCAAGGAGAGATATGGCCTTCGGGGACATGGAATAGTGAGGAGGAGGCCTGACCCACTGGACTCTGCTGGGCATAACCTTGGAACCTGGTTGTGCAGTTTGGTAGCCTGAATGTCCTTTGGGTCCAGAGTTGCTAAGAGGCTAAAGCAGAAATCAAACATCTGTGATTCCCGGCATGGGGTGAGGACTCAGCCACTCGAGGCTGTAATGGCCGTGTTGAAGATAGTGATGGTATTGAAGATGATGTTCATGGAGAGTATGGTGGTGATGCTGGTGATGCTGTAGCTGTTGATGATGAGGTGATGGTGGTGGTGGTGGTGGTGATTATAGTGATAAAGATGCTATTATAGTGAAGTTAATGGGAATGATGATGCTGGTGATGATTGTGATGATAACAGTGATAGTAAAGTTGATGCTGATGGTGAGGTTGATGGTGATGCTGATGGTGATGATGGTATAGTGATGATGGTGGTAATGATGATTAGGGTGATAATGGTGGTAGTAGTGATGGCGTGGTGATACTACTGATAATGATCATCCTTAATGAGCCACTCCTCAGATCTGGAAGCCCCAGGTGTGTAGAATGCTATTCATGCTTTATCAATTTCATTAGGGTACTTCTAATAAAACACACTGTGATCAGAAGATTCTCTTTCCTCTCATGCAATCAACTAATTAGGGCTCTGATTGTAAGCTGCAAATTGGTTCTAATCTTTGGGCTCTCTCACCTCATGCTGGCTTCCCAAGAGCTCCAGAGGGAGAAAGCACCACCCTGGATAATGAGGGATCAGAGGAAGCTTAAATATCAAAGGTTACTACAGCAGCCTGGTTTGTCTAGAAGATAAATACACACATGCATGCACACACACATCCACACAGACACATAAACATGTATGCACTCACACATACATGCATATGCATGTGTACACACACATGCACAAGCACACAAGCATGCATATTACCTTTTGGTAATATGCCTCCTGTGTGTCAGAACAGGAATGTTTTCCATGTGTATCTCTGTGCCTTGTTGGTTTCTCATGGGACATGTGTCCACTTCCCTGGGGCCGTCTGAGGGCCATCATCCTCATAGGCATCATGGTTCTGGGTCTCTCAGAATGTACTTCTGTCTGTTACTGTAATAAAGCACTTTGACCAAAAGCAACTTTCAGAGAAATGGTTTTTTTGGGGGGGAGGGAGCTTACACTTCCAGGTCACAGTTCATCAGTGAGGAAAGTCAGGACAGGAAGTTGAAAGGAGACTATGGAGGAATGCTGCTTGTTGGCTCACTCAGGCCCATGCTTATCTGCCCTTCTTGTAGCCCAGGATCACCTTTCTAGGGAATAGTGCTGCCCACGTGGCTGATCCTTCCTATATTAATTAACAGTGAAGACACTCACCCACAGGCATTGCCACAGACTAGTCTGATCTGGGCAGTCTTTCAACTGTCACTCCCTTCTCAGCTGACTCTAGGCTGTGTCAAATTAACAGTTAAAGCTAACTAAGACAGGTGGCATCCATATAGTCTTTCCTCTGAGAGCCTCGCGGCTACACTGACCGGTGTGTGCGTCATACTGGTCAGCATATCCAGGTTAAGACGTGGTGAAGTTAGGCTTATATTCCACTCCCCTCAGCCTTTGGGGTCTGGATGGAACTCAGGGAATACAGGTAAAGCAGAAGCCTGGTGACCTGCAGCATGTGAAATAAGTGGTCTCAATTACCCTGGTCCTTTTTGGGAGACACACTATTAAAGGTTGTAGAGTCACCCTGGTGATGCCTCACAGTGGTGACACCTGATGTCTCTACCTGGTGGCCTCTTAGGAGACCCAGTCCCTATGCTCCTCCCTGCTCTGTAACTAGCATCCTTTTCTCTAGCGTTAGAGGCTGGGGTTCAGGTGACCTCCCTGACAGCCTGTGACCACAGCTTCCCTTCTCGTCACACCATGACTCAGCCTACTGACCACCTGCCTCATATCCACCTGATATGTCCTGTCCTCCTTTGAAGGCCATACAGGGACCTTCAGAACAGCCCACCTTGGGCTGACTGCTTCTTGTGCCCCCACTCCCAGCCATCCCAAGCTCACAGAGACCATGATCCTATGCTTCTGTGTCCCCAGGGACTGGCATGGCCATCGGCCATCGGCCTGTCCACTCTCCACGGGCATGGATGACTGAGATTTCTCAGTCTGTTCCTTCACTTGCAAAGTGGACAGGATAGTGGGTCCCACAGCGCATGGAGCCGGAGGCACACAGCCCATAGCTGAGTGCAGGGCGGCCTCGGAATGACTCCCCTCAGGGAAAAGACATATTTTCTCTGAAAATTTGCACCAAGAGAAAAACTGGCAGGGAAATGGCCCTTAGAAGATGAATACAAATTGCTTATGTATTCATACTGCATTGATTTTTATTTTAAAGGATGGAGACCTGCCAGCCTAGACTCACACCATCAAGGGAGTGAAGGGGACGGCTAAGCTCTGCTCTGGTGTCTCAGGGCTTTGTTCCTCCCGACCTGCAGACCGCCCCGTTTCTCACCAACCCTTTGTTGCTCTTCTCCTCACCCAGTTGAAGCAGCTTTTCCATGCACTTGCCCTTCCTTCTGTGGCATGGATCTCTGGCCACCCCAGCAAGGGGCTGTGCCAGGCATGTGAGGTGGAACAGCAAGGTATAGAACACATGTGTGTGTGCACAGGCGTGTACACACAGGTACATATGCATATGCACCCATGCACACACGTGTTGAAGTCTAACTGTTAGTAAGCCACAAAACCCCTGGCCCCCAGGTTCTGAAGTAGCTCACTGACTGGAACTGTTAACCAAGAATTTGGGGATCCTGCCAGGGTTGCCCTATGAATCAGAGAAATCAGGGCTCCACTCTTGGGACCTTCAGTTTCATTAACAAAAGAATGGAAGCTTCTATTCGAGTTTTGAAGAAAATCCCTAGAATAGGCAAGCTGTGAATCTCAGCAGTTACCTGGGGGAGCGTGGAGGAGAGAAGGGAAAAGCCACGCTTAGAGGACAAGCCGCTGCGTGGTGAGAGCAGAGAACAAGAGTGAGAGAGCCTGGTGTGCAAACAAACAAACAAACAAACAAACTAACAAACCACTTAGGCTCTGGCAAGCGTCCAAAAGAAAGAGACAGAGAAGAAGAAGAACGGGAAAGCTGTGTCTTTTTGAGGCCTGACTCTCAAAGGCGAGCAGACTCAACAGTCTCATGGCGGATCATAGGGACTGTGCTAGGCAGAGGGAATTCTGGGAAGGAAAAGTACAATATCTCATTGAAGGGATAATTATTCCTCCCATCTTTTTAGCATGGCTCGAGATTAACCTACCTTACTAGGAGTGCTTTTCTCTTCCCAGGGGTCACCCCTCCTTCTCAGGGGTCACCCCTCCTTTCTTGGGGTGTTCCCTCCTTCCTGGGGGGGGAATCTTTTTTGCCTGGAGGTGGCCCCTCCTCTATAGGGGTTGACCCTTAGCCAGACCATTGACCTGCCCAACTGGAATGTTAGGCCTCCACTCAGACCGGAGCTGCTGTGTCAGAATGCACTCTGCCTTTACAGCCTGGCCATCCTTGCAAGGCTGGGTTGGGCTCTGGGGTTAGTTTATATGGGTTCTGAAAACAGCCCCTTCAGGGTGAGTAGAAGGGTTTTCCGGGCTCCTTCCCATGTCCTACTGGGTGGGTAGGGATGACAATACCAGGGGAGGGTTTATTCTTCACCTTTTATGGGAATGCCAGGGACAATGTAGGTGCTCAATGTAGGACAATGAGGGGTTACAGGAGCCAGGGAGAGGTTGCCCAAGGCTGTCAATCTCGAGTTCTGATTGGGAAACAGGGGCTCTGAGTTGCTTTTGGAGCTGAGGATGTCTGGTGCAGAGAGCCCCAGGCACGTTCAGTTCCTGTGGAAACCTAAAGCCAGGCTTTCTGTCAGATCCCTTCTGGCTGCTGTGTGCTGTCCCTGGGTACGGCCCACCTGCCTCCTAGCCTGAACTGGCATGCTTTTCCTTTCCTTCTTTCGGTTTCCTTTCCTTTCCCCTCACCCCGACCTTCCCTTCACTCAAGCTCCGTTGGAGTTGGTGTCATTGCCCTAAAGATTTAGGTTGTAGATGACAGGGCCATGATGGGGCAGGCTGGCTGAGGCTTGGGCTCAGGATGCCTGGGGAGCCCTTGGGTCAGGCCAGGGCAGCCCTTCTGTGGCTTCTCATCCATGTAGCCCTCATCATCCTTCTTCTCTTGACGCACCCTTGGAGCCACACCCCCTCCCGCTCCCGTTAAGGGAACCTCAGCATGCGCACACCCTTTCCAGTTTTGGTGGCCACAGGAGGACCTCCTCCCAGCTCCCAGGGTCCTAGTGGTCGATGCATCTGGAGCACAAAGGGAAAACACCTGCTTCTCTGCAGAGTGTCATCACAAACAGAGTCTCCATCCTAGGCTGCACATCTGCCTGCTGGGCATCCCTGAGTGCAGACATTCAGGAATCTGCTTGGCGAGGGGTCTGCCCAGCTGCAACCCAATGGCAAACACTGGCTTAAATGAATCATTCAAGTATTTATTCCAAACTAGAGTTCAGCATTCTGAACACCTAACAGGGTCTGTTTAATCAGATAGCCATACACCCCACTGTGAAACTTTGCTCAGCAAGAACCAAGACACTATCACCATGGTCCCGTAACAACTCATTGCTAGGTTCAGTCCATGAGGGTCAAATGATAACTATGCCATCACCTAGGAATACACTAAGTGACCATGCCACTGCAGAAAGTCCTTCTTTATCAATACTGTCATCTCAGTCTTTTGTAGAATTGTTATTTTGTTTATGTGTGTGTGCATGCATGTGTGGCTACCTGTGAAGATCAGAGGAGAGCATTGAGTCCCTGGAGCTGGGACACTTAGACACAGTTATTAGTGGCCTGAAGTGGGTGCTGAGAACTGAATTTGTATCCTCTGCAAGAGAAGGAAGCACTCTTACCCACTAAGCCATCTCCCCGTGGTCTACCCTAAGTCTTTGTGTTGACAGCCACTCATCTGCAGTCTTCCTGGGAGCTTCCAAAGGTCAGAGACTTCTTAGTTGGCCCTAGGTGCAAATAAGTGGCCAGGGGTAGAGGCTCCTTTCCACTATAGAAACACTAAAATGTCCTCCTTCACTTTGCCAGCATTGAGACATGTGATCCTGAGCTATGAGCAAAGACCCACGGGCTTGCCTGGGTCCCATTCCTTCTCTGGACTTTTGAAATGTGATGAAACCTGGTTCCCCTGCTGGCCAGACCTTTGCCTTCCAGGAAGATTTGTTGGTGTTTGGTTTGTTTGTTTTGTTTTTGTTTTGTCCATTTGCCAAGTTCTACAGAACATTGAGAGCATTGAGTCCTGGGGGCTTGAGGATAGGCAGTTGTAGAGTTTTAGGCAGACCCTTGTGGATCTTGCAACTGCAGAATGTTCTAGAACACCCTTACCCTGCCTCAGAATGTTTACATGGTTCCCACAGTTTCTCTTTCTTTCTGTGTCTTGCCTCCAGTCACCTGTCACATGTTTAATAGATGTGGAACATCTGTAGAGTATTGTCAGGAGTAGAGCATGGGCAGGTGTGGTTTAAAATTTTATAGCTTCTGCCAAGGTGTTTTCAAAGCACCTCAGCTGACAGTGATGAGACTCCTTTATTTATCTTCTCTTTCTTGGTGTGTGTGTGTGTGTGTGTGTGTGTGTGTGTGTGTGTGTGTGTGTGTGTGTGTGTTTGAGACAGGGCCTCTCACTATCCTGAAACTTAGTAATTTGGACAGACTCCAAGGATCTGCTGCCTCAGTACTGAGATTGCATGTGTGTGCCACCCCAAAGCACACTTGTTTGCTGTTGTTGTTAAGATTACTTATTTTTCAGTTGTGTGCATCTCTGTGCGCACACATGCACATGCAGGCATGTGAGTACGGTACCCATGGAGGCCAGAAGAGGGCATCAGATCCGCTGGCGCTGTAGGTGTTCTTAAGCAGCCATGTGGGTTCTGGGAACCATGGTTCATCCCAGGAGCATCACCTGCTCTTAACTCTGAGGCATCTCTCCAGTCCCGGCACCTGACATCTTTATGTGGATTCCGGGGCTCAAACTCAGGTCCTCAGGCTTGCATGGCAGCAGCTTTCCCAGCTTTCCCATCCCCCTCTGTCTTTGCTCTCCCTGGAAACGCCACACCCACTTAACCTTTCAGGCACAGGCCCCAGACTTCCCATGAGCCTGAACTTGGCAGCATGTGTCTTGAGATAAAGTCCATGCCACCCTCTGACAAGTGGACTTCTTCTTTTCCATTTGCAGGACAGCTGTGCCAGAGTGCTGCTGTTTCGGGGTGGAAACAAGGAATTGAAAAACTACAACAGCCAGACACCATTTCAGGTAAAGAGAGCCACTGACTGCACCATGGCAGGCTACAGCTTAGAGGCAGCGCAGGGCCAATGCCTGCAGCTCCTGGGAGGAGGCTGCACTGCATTCCTGTTGCATGGCTGATGTGGTTCCATTTGCCTGCCCACATAGCCTGTGTCCTTTACACCAAAAACTGGGAATAATGTAGAGACTCATCTCTGCAGAAGGTTCTAGAAGGGCCATGAAGTAAGACCACTTCAAATTCTGCAGCTGTTGGAAAGTGCTGACTAAACTCAGAGTGCGAACTTGATGGGACGGGGACTTGCCACTCTCTGTGCCCTCCCTCTCTGCCATCCCAGAGTCCAGGAGAACAACCTCCACCGAACCTTGGCTTGCGACCTTCTGGGAACATGCAAATCAGTTCATAATTGCTCAAAATTAGGGGAAATGCATAGGACACAAAAGTTAACAACTTAACCATTTAAAAAGATTTGATAAAACCAATTTAGTGACTTTGAGGGCATTCTGAGTGTCACTGTGCCATTACTACTCCCTGGCTAAGAACTCTACCATCACCCCAAAAGGAGGTCGGGTCCCTCTGCCTGGTGCACTCCGTCCCTCCCTCAACCCTTAGGCAGCTGCTCATCCCCTTTCTGCCTGAATGGAGTCTTTCCTCCTGTGCGGTTCCTCCAACATGGGGCATGACAGTGTCATTGTGACTTCTTCAGTTGAGGGTGACATCTGATGTGCAGTTTGGCAAGCCACGTCTCCTCATTGTATCCCGCCGTGGCAGGTTTCACATGAAGCTCCCATGTTGAAAAGTGTAGGAAGACAGATGAAAGGGTTTTCTTGCTATATTGTCATACAGGATCAGAGGGTAGAGCCCTTTGCTGGTGACTAGGAACTCTGTAATCCCTGCATTCAACCTGTTCTAAAGCACCTGCTCAGCCAAGAGACCAGTCAGTGGTGACGCCATGTGGCACTGGGGTGATATCATGATTCTAGAAGCTGTGGTTTGCTGGAAAATGTAGAAAGTCTTCCAGGCCATTCTAGGCCCCCTTTCTCCAGGGTTTTGGAATGTCCTTCCTGGTTGAGGGGTTCAGTGCGGCCCTGTGCTATTGGTATCATGTACAATCGTTTTAAGAGTAAGGTTGACTTGTCTTCTTCTCTAGGGACCTTCCTCTTTGTGGGATGTCATAAGCAGCGTCCTGAGATAATCCACTGTAGTCTCCCTAGGTGTGTCACACATGGTATCAGCTAGCCTTGGCAACGTCCACAAGGGACTGAACCTGGACACACACATGCCCATGTGTGGCTGTTCTCCAGGAGTTGCTATGTGTAAAGCTAGCCAGCCAGGATTCTGATTAGCCTGTCCCCACTAGGAGCTATGGCCGAGGGGTCCCCTTCCTGTCATCTCAGAGGTGGCTCCAGCATAGTTGACTTTATAACTGGTAATTGTGGTCATTCCAGCCTCCAGCCCTGAGGGGGAAGGCTGGAAACCCCGGCCTTGATCTAGAGTTTTAGGCTTGTGTCCCTACACCAGCCTCAGCCTTGGAGAGACCATGAACTAAGTTAGTCTGTCTCATTATCATATTTTTATATAGAGAAACCCAAGAGGTGTTAAGAGCTCTGTTCTGTGAATGGAGGTAAAGGCCAAATATGAGATGTGTGGTGGTGGTGATGTGTGTATGGTGTGTGTATGGTGTGTGATGTGTATGGTGTGTGTATGGTGTGTGTAAGGTGTGTGTGTGGTGGTGGTGATGTGTGTATGGTATGTGTATGATGTGTGTATGGTGTGTGTATGGTGTGTGGTGTGTATGGTGTGTGTATGGTGTGTGGTGTGTATGGTGTGTGTATGGTGTGTGTAAGGTGTGTGTGTGGTGTAGTGGTGTGTGTATGGTATGTATATAGTATGTGTATGGTGTATGTGTGTGTGTATGTGTGTACACATGGTCATGTGCAGGTTCAGTACATATTATCTGCCTTGTATTTTGAGACAGGGTCTCCCACTTGATCTTGAACCTGGGCTTAGGCTGTCTGCCCCTTATTGCTGGGCTTGCAGGCACTTGTATTCCTACCCCAGCTTCTTAAAAAGTGGGGTCTTTAGATCAACTGGAACCCTAACTTGAGAGTCATCATCTCCCAAGCCCTGAAATATATATTTCTTGCTGTACATCACAGCAGCACAGGGTCTGGAGTCAGGCGAGATTGTGGCAGCCTGAGGAAAGTATCACTGTCCCTGCTGGCTGGCAGCTTGCTGTCCCCGCCAAGGGCATGTGGCTGGGGAAGCCGCTCATTTCTAAGTCTCTGCTCTCCAAAGTTCTGTGAGTCTTATTTGGGATTCGGGCTCTGTGTTCCCATAGAAACAGGAGAGTTGAAGTTGTATTTCTAGACGAAGGACAGGAGCCTGAACTACCTAAAATGTGACTGGCAGACGATACATATTTATGATGGAAAGAAATCCAGGTTGAATCTGCCATCTTGGCCAGGCCAATTCGCACTACACTTCAAGTGACAGCCACTTGTGGGTGATGCTGCTTGCAGGTATTGGGGTAGATGAGACCCAGCCAGGCTATATCCTCTCCTACTAAGAGCACATCAGGCAGACAGGTAGCCAGCAGATAAACACATACTGTACTGTGTCAGGTCTGCTAAACACAAGAGAAGCAAAGCATGGTGGGAAAGCAGAGTGAAATGGAGGCAGGTGTCCATTTATGTCTTTCATGATATCAGAGCAGAGGCCAGGAGAGAGGAAGGGAGGGAAGGAAGGAGGGGCCTCTTGAGTCTCTGATAGAAGGGGTCTGGAGCTGCTGGTTTGTGCAAAGGCCCTGGGGTCAACATATGCCTGGTGGGCTTTTGGAGCAGCAATACCGGCCAGCTGGGGAGAATGCAAAGACCAGCACCTGTGATTGGAAATGATAGGGCCCATAAGCCTTGGCAGGGGCTTTGGATCTGATTCTGTGTGCATGGCCAGCAGAGCAGAAGAAGGTTCTGGATGGAAATCAATAATTCATTGTGAGAGCCAGTCACCATGCCACATGATCTGCAGTATGGATGAGATCTTAGACCGCAGATGAGTTGTCTGGGCTCTGAGACACAGTGTACACCCGCTGTCAGAGTATGAGACACCGGACAGTGGAATCTGAATTTTGGGAAGTGAGACCCCCAGATCCGAGTCCCATTGCCTTGTGTCTCAAGTGCTCGGGGGACCTGGAAATCATTCTAGAAGTTGACACCTGTACTGCTTAATCATGGTCAGCAACTTGATCAGGATCTCACCTAGGAGACAAATCTCTGGGCATGTCTGAAGCAGCATCTAAATGGGGTTAATCCTAAATGGGGAGAATCATCCCATTATCTGGGGTTCCAGACTGAATAAAATGGAGTGATTTGAGACGATGTTCACCTCTCTCTGCTTCCTGACACAGACACAGTGTGTCCAGACACCCCACTCTCCTGCCGCCATGCCTTTCCCATCGTGATTCCTCAAGTTGCTGTGTCAGGTGTGTCACAGCGATGAGATAAGTAAGACACTACATTTGTACTCACAGATGTCCTCTTCCCACTCTCTTCACCCCCTCTCTCACTTTAACCACCCAGGACTTACCCCAAGCACACCAAACACATCCATGGCCCGGGACCGATACGTGGTCCGGCACCTTTGTAAAGAGAGCCCACCTGCAGTATCCTACCCCAGCAGGAGCATCCGAGGCAGTCCCATGTTGAGAACTAGTTGACATCATATACAGTTTCCTGTTTATATATTAATACTTCACACTGAGGATGGGGACAGATAGCTGAGGATAGCCCATTGAGGAGGCCAGAAGGAAGACTGGACAGCAGAAGCAAAGATGCTGAGTGAGAACAAAGACAATTTGGGACATGGAAGGGACGTTCCAAATTGTCATGACCTGATGACATGATTGTCATGTCATCATGATCTGATGTCATGATCCTCAGTGTGGTAGGAATGGGTATGACCTCCGTGAGAAGCAGCGTTCAAGGTTCTCCAGAGGACGTCTAAAAAGAGACAACAGTGTCTGGAGGGAGGTCAAGATCAGTGCAGAGCTGACTGAGGAGTAACCAGGTCCAGGGTCTGAACATGGATTTCCAGAAGAAGAAGAAACGTGCAGAGACCTCTCAGGACAGTGCCCAAGAGGAAGGGCATGAGGCCTGCCGCTGGAAGGGTCTCCAGAACACCAGTTTAATATCCGAGAGATGTTGTAGCAGAGTGAAGTTCTCTAAGGGCCCGGAGCTCATAAAGGGCATCTTGAAGGCTTGTAGGGAAACCTCAGTTTCAGAGAAGAGTTGGGTCAGACACTTTGGGAAAAGCAGTGAAGGCTGTCATCCTTCCCCTTGTACATGGGAGCTGTCCCATGTGACTAGCACACATTCTCACAAGGACCATGCCCGGGGCTGCTGCAGGCAGTGCCCTAACGAGGGATTAGATTGTTAGCACAATCCTGAGCTAGCGGGGACCCAGCAGTGGGGGAGCCTTGAGGAAGAAGGTGATCTATCAGGAATGACACCGGACAGAAGGAGCCTATCTGTGGGTTTGCACTGGAGGAGCTTGTACTGCACAGGTGACACCTGTCAGAGCCCAGCAGTAACTGTAGGCAGGCAGGCAGGCAGATGTTAAAATATGGCCACTGCTCCCTGGAGGGTTGTCTACTCAGTGTACTTACAGGGGACCATCTGCCCGGCTGTGGCAGATGTAGGTAACGCCCCATGGTGATTAACCAAAGCTGGACATATTTATTCGTGGCTGTGGAAAATGATCGAAGCCCATGTCTTCCTAAGTTATGTCTAAGCAGACGTAGCCAAGGAGGACCACCAGCTACTTTTTCTGTACGCTTGGGCAAAAGCCACTGTGAAACATGGTCAGCACACGTGTGGCGTGAGGGACAGGAATGGGTGGCTTATAACCGGTGTGGAAGATTGACTTCTTTCAACCAGCTCCCTGGATGTGGGACAGGAATGAAAGTCAAAATTTGATTTTGGGTTTTGAAAAATAATCTCTCACGTTTCCTTTTCCCACCCATACATAATCTCATCTGTGTTGCTGAAGAGCAGATAGCTTTAGGTTCTTCCCAGGGGTCTGGGCTGCCACCCCTCTGGCCCAGTCATCTCTGATGCTCCTCAGCCCTACCCCAGCTTTCCAGGAGGTCTGGGTTCCTGGTCAGTCCTCAGGCATCTCTTGCACCCTGAGAGGAATACCGCAGCCTCTCCAGGTCTCTGGGGTCTCAGAATCACCACGTGGTGTTCGTGCTATAGTGTTATCAGCCCAAACCCAGATGCCAACACCAAGCCTGTCCCCTAGCCACATTCCTCCTGGACCTGAATACGTCAAAGTGAACCACCAGCTTCCTCTGCCCAGTTCCCTGGGCGTGACTCTGACATCCTCACAGCTAAGCCCCTGTTTATCAATGAGCTTCATAACTCTCCCTGGCCCCACTGTCTCCAGGGATAAGGGCTCTTCAAGTCAGGTGACTGCTTGAGCATGGAGGGAGTCTGGAACTCTGCAGCCAAGTGAGACTCCATGCCCCACTCCCACCTGGCCAGGGAAATTCCTATCTCCTTCAGATTCACCTCCGCAGGAGCCTACTGCTTGCTATACACATTTGTGGGGGAGGTTATAAATAGTCCCCGACTCAGCCTCTTCAGCTGACGCACAGCTGTGTCTTCTTCCATCTATGTGATTTTGGTGACCAGGACCCTTAGAAAAGGAAACTGGGCAGACAGTTACTGGGTAATGAACTGCCTGCTGACAGTTTCATGTAGTTTTTCATGCATACCACTAGGGGGCGGTGCGCGCATAGGGCACCTTGGTACCAGGTGTACAAGAGAATTGCTTGTAAAATGCAATTGATAAGAGTCGTGGTTGGTCTAGATTCTTAGCTTGATGGGTTTTAGGATCAGCTAAGAAACACCTCTGGTGTTTATAAAGGCATTTCAAGAGGGTTTTTTTCCCTTGTTTTTTAATTTTTTTTGGTGTGTGTGTGTGTGTGTGTGTGTGTGCGTGCGCGCGCGCATACACAGCCACTGTACATGAAGAGACAGAAAGCAGAGTCCGTTCTCTATTGGTAGCCTGTCAACTTATTTCTCGATACAAGTTTTCACTGAATCTGGAGCTCACAGATCTGGTGAGCCTGGCTGACTAGGGAGCCCCAGGGATTATCCATCCCTACTTCCCAGCACTGTGATTAAATGTGTGCAGCCCTGCCCTGTGCCTGACTTTTTACATGGGTCGGGGGAACGGAACTCTGTTCCCCAGACATGTACAAAAGGTTCTTTATCCACTGAGCCATCTCCTCAGCCCCTCTAGAGAGGTTTAACTGCAGAACAAGACCCTGAACGTGGGCAGCGCCATCTCACGAGCTGGCATCCAGGGTTGAATAACAAAGAGAAAGTGAGCTGGGTACTAGCAGTCATCTCTCTGCTTCCCACTATGGGTGCCACGTGACCAGATGCCCCACCACGATGGATGGTACCCTGGAGTTGTGAGCCTAAGTTAGCCCTTGCCTCACCTTGCTTCATTTTTATAAAAACATATTTATTTACTTATTTGTGTGTATATACATGGGTGTGAGCATGGAGGTTAGAGGGCAACTCATAGGACTCCTTCCACTGTGTGGGTCCCAAGGGTTGGTGCACATTTATTTGGTGGGCAGCCTCATCCACTGAGCCATCTCTCTGGTCGTCAGTTGTTTTTATTAATTATTTTGTCCCAAGATTGAGAAAAGTCATTAATATACCCCCATAGTAGGAGATGTTAGAATGGGGCCCTCACTAGACACCAGATATGTGCCCAGGAGCCTGAGGTTCTGCACAATTTGACTGTCACGGAGATGTTGGACATTCCATCTCTACCAAAACCACAGTGTGCCATCAGCCTCAGTCTCTCTAGAGGCAGAAGGGCCTGTGGGAGACACAATATGGCACCTGGGTCTCCATTCATTCCTGCCTCACAGGTTGACCTGGGATATTGCTTATGAAGTTTAAACATGCAGAGGTCCCAGGTCACACCAGAGTAGCCAGCCCTTGGCTCCCTCTGTGGTCCACAGAGGAGGACACTCAATGGATCTCATCCTCCTCCTCCTTCCCTGCTTCTGATACTTTCCAGAATGTTCCTGCATGACTTTAACAGAGTGGTGGTGGTGGTGGTAGTGGTGGTGGTGGTGTGTGTGTGTGTACCACGGTGAGTGCTGCAGGTTCACAGCCCTAACCACCACACCCAGAACAGGTTGTGTGGCATCCAGCCAAGAAGCAGAATGCTTACTACTCTTTCTCCTTTCTAACAAACCCCTGGGAAGGTGTTGCTCACAGGTAGAATGGACCTTTTCGCCTCAGTTAACCAGATCTGGAAACTCCCTGACAGGTGTGCTGAGGTCCCTCTCCATGTGATTGTTCTAGACCCTGTCAAGTTGACAAGCGGTGAGCACTGAAGAGACACCTTGAGTCTTTGCACAGGCATAGCTCTCTGTTAGCTCATGTCCCCAAGAACTAGTTACTCTTGGGACTGTGGTGGGCAGTGACACTTGTGGGCAGCTGGTTCCTCTGCTCCCTTTGTCCAGAGCAGGTTGTATGCACCAATAGGATAGACTGAACCCAAAGCTAACACAGTTGTCCATCTGGGCCCTGTCCAGGGTTCATCTTGGGGAGACTTTTCATGCACTCTTGGCAAGATCACTCACTGAGATCTCTGTGGAGTCAGGGAGGCCTGTGGGGTCATGTGGAAGATATGGCACTGGTTCTCTTAATAGATTTTCATGTGCCCCCTTCACCATGGCTAGTCTTCCTGGGAGGGCAGAATGCAGCCATAGGCCCATGCCCACTTCTGCAGACACACAGAGCATTGATCCCGCCAGTCACTCCTCCTCTGTGAGGAGGAGTCTTAGCATGCCTGGGCAGTGAGTGACTTGCCTGGAGCAGAGCTCTGGTGGAAGGAGAGATGCTGGGGCTATGGATTCAAGTCTTCCCAGAGGAGAGCGACAGCTGACAAGGACCCTGCAGGAAAGGCCATGCCAATCAGGAAATCCCGAGACAGCAAGGAACAGTGGCAGCGTCTTCTGAGAAAGAATGCAGTTCGCACAGAAGTCCAGTGTTGAGGAAGGCACATAACTCGCCCTATGCAGGGCCATGTGCCACCACCATTGCTGTGTCTCTAGTGTCTTGTCTCTACATGGGCACACCCTGTGATGCTTGTTGTGGGAGCCCTGGCTAGTGCTTGCTGCTCCTCCAACCTGCACCAGCTTAGAAGGAGCTCTTCACACTGGGGAGAGTCACTGGCTTACATCATGGTTGCTAATGTAGATGGGAAAAAAATTTTAAATCCATTGCTTCAAAACTATTTGATAAAAAATAAAGCTGGGGTTGGGGTAGCCTGCACTTATAATCCAAATACTGGGGAGGCAGAGGCAGGAAGATTCCTAGGGCTCGATGCCATGCCAGCGTAACATACTTAGTGAGTTCCAGGCCTTTAAAAAGAGGGCTTAGGCAGCGAGATGGCTCACTGGTTAAGAGCATCAGTTCCCAGCATTCATAGAGCAACTCACAACTGTCTACAACTGTCTGTAACTCCAGCTCCAGGGGATGAGATGTTCTCCTTTGCACTCTGCAGCTCCTGCACACATACTACACACACACACACACACACACACACACAGAGAGAGAGAGAGAGAGAGAGAGAGAGAGAGAGAAACACACATAAAAATATGAATGGCTGCCCCCCGAGGGAAGACATGGTCCTCTAAGGTGTATGTGCATGTGCCCATATGTACTCTACACACCTGTGCCCCCACACAAGCATACACACATAGATGTTCAGTAGTGTATGAGACGGTCTTTGCTTGTGAGCCTTCCCCATTTTTATTAACATTTTGAGAGTACACCTCAGAGGTTTGGTATTTAAGAAATGGTATTTATTCAAGAGAGAGAAATCTCAGCCAGCCATGACATTAATAAGGACAAATTGATCTCAATTAGTGAGAGATAGCAGCAGTGGGATTAGGAGGGGTCTGTTCCCTGCTGGTTTCAGGGACAAAGGATAGTCCCTAGAGGATATGAATCTCGGGACACCTGTGCCCGATAACTTCAAGTAACTCTGTACTTTATTTGAAGCTCTTCACAGAAAATGAGCAGGAGCTGACCATGCAAGTTTAGCACCATGGGAGAACTCCTACCAGGAGCAGGGTACACACTTGTTATCCCAGCCTTCAGGAGGCAGAGGCAGGAGACTGTGTAAGTTTGAGGACAGTCTAGTATACATAGCCAGTTCCAAGCTGGCAAGTTTCCAAGGCGTCTGAGCCTCAGCACCGACATGAGACACCAGGAGTGGTGGCTCATACTTATAACCCCAGTGCTAGGAAGGCAGAGACAGAAGGAGCCCTTGGGGCTTCCTGACCAGCAGGCCTTGCCTGGTCAGTGAGGCCCAGGTCCCTGGATGTGGTGGTGTGAATGGGAAATGTCTCCCCAGCTGGCTCAGGCTTGGAACACTTGGTTCCCAGTTGGTGGTGCTGTTGGGGGAGGTTTAGGAGGTGCAGCCTTGCACATCATTAGGATTAGGCTTTGAGAGTTTAGAGCCTTCTAGTTTACTCTCCCTGCTCCTGGCTTACAGTTAAAGGTGTGAACTCTCAGCTTCCCGCCCCTGCCACCGTGCTTTCTGCTTTCTGCCATGCTGCTCTGTCAAGACCCATAAGCCAAAATAAACTCCTCCTTTTATAAGTTGCCTCATGTCTTAGTCAGGGTTTCTATTCCTGCATAAACATCATGACCAAGAAGCAAGTTGGGGAGGAAAGGGTTTATTCAGCTTACATTTCCACACTGTTATTCCTCACCAAAGGAAGTCAGGACTGGAACTCAAGCAGGTCAGGAAGCAGGAGCTGATGTTACCTACTGGCTTGCTTCCCCTGGCTTGCTCAGCTTACTTTCTTATAGAACCCAAGACTATCAGCCCAGGGATGGCACCACCCACAAGGGGCCCTCCCCCCCTTAATCACTAATTGAGAAAATGCCTTACAGCTGGATCTCACGGAGGCACTTACCCAACTGAAGCTCTTTTCTCTGTGATAACTCCAGCCTGTGTCAAGTTGGCACACAAAACCAGTCAGTACACCTCCGTCCTGTTTTATCACAGCAAGGAAAAACATCTAAGATGCAGGGAGAGACCCTGTCTCAAAAAAGCAATGTCTGTGGCTCCTAAAGAACGACAAAGTTGTTCTCTGGCCTCCACATGCACACACATGAATGCATACACACATACATGTGTCCTTACAAATAGGAACATGTACACATATCTACACAAACTATTCCTTCAAAGCTATAAGGTACCTATAACAAACAACTCCTTCTGCTCCCAGTTTTATGGGGATTGACACACGATACAGCTGCTTTCTGGGAAGGCGTCATTCAGGGTGAATCCGATTATTCATCTGTGAAGTGTAGTTGGCTCCTCAGCTCGGACCTGGCACAGACTATGAGTGTTTGTTGGCTACACGAGTGGAAAATAGTAAGTTACTGGCATCTAAGCTCTAGAGATGACTTGATTTCAAGGCAACAGTTTTGGTCTGTGCTTTTCACGGGGTGGTACTGCAAGGTCTGGAAGCACAGTCAGGGACATTGTAAGGAGGCCCCTGGCTCCTGGTAACATACCCCTAAGGATCCTCAGGGCCTGGCTGCCTCTTAGCTGCCCCTGCCATGATTTTTATTTCATGCTTAGAGAGATGGATTCTCCTGAGCCTGCCCCTGCCCTCAGTTCAGGGCCTGGTGCTCTGAGCCCTGACTAGAGGCACAGTTGAGGTCCGTGTGAAGCAGACCCCTGTGTGCCTAGGAGTAGTCTGGAATGTTGGTGACATGGGTCTCCTGAGGCCTGGATGGCCTCTCAGTTTGCTTCCCTCACAGAAATGCCAGGTGCTGCAGGCAGTCCTGAAGACCCCCACAGCCCCTTTGCTTTCTCTCTGTCAGAGAGAACTCACAGCAGAGGAGCCAGGGTAAGGTGTGGGGGGTGTCGAGATAAAAGCAGTGGGTTTGGAAATTGATATTTCCTGCATCTCCAGGTAGGGGTGACCCAGACGGGTGCTTCCTTCAGACCTCTGATGGATGGGTTTAGGGTCTGTGGAGCCAGTCCCTGCCACGTGAAGAGCAGAGTGTCTCCAGGGAGACATCTGCACAACAATACCTCTTCCAAGAACACGCCAGTTTGGGTTGAATAAGATGTCTCACCCATTGCCAGGGGAAGATGCAGAGCCATGGGGAAGGAAGGGCTTGTGGAGATGCTGTTGAAGATTGCTCAGAGTCCCTTTTAGGAGTTCCTCCAGAACATTTGTTATGCTAATTTTGGACTGCAGGGATGATGCAGGCGTGAAGTGGATGGTGTTTTTCATTCTTTTTGTAAAACATTATAAGGGTGGTTTTTCACTCCAGAAATGTAACAAACATAACGGGGTTGTCGATAACAAGAATCCATGCAAGAAAGATGGCCTGGGGTTGGGATGTGGCTCATGCTTGCCTGGGATGCCACAGGCTCTGTCCCTATGCTGTCACATGCCTATAATCCCCAAATTCAGGAGGCAGGGGTAGGTAGGAGGATCAGGAGTTCAGAGTTTGGGGCCAGGCTGGGCCACCTGAGACCCTGTCTCAGACCAATCAAAAGAAAATCAAAATAGATATTCGGGTAACAGGTAGGCACTTGGAAAGCAGCAGACCTCACTGGTGGGAAGAGACAGGAAGGCAGGCTCCTGCCATCAGCCTGGAGGCGAGGCAGGCCTTTCAGAGTTGTGCTTTTCCTTGGTAACATGTCTGTGCCATTGAGACACCGCATCTCCATTTGAGCGAGCGGCTCACCCTGCTGACCCACTGATGGCACAGGAATAGCGGGTAGAGTTAGATGGATACATGTCTTTTCAGTCGCCCTTGGCCTGATGTGGCATGGCTACCCAGTGGTCCCGGGCCTGAGCTGAGGGGAGATACCTCCCTGTGGTATCCCAGCTTTATCTAGGTGTCTCCCATTTCATTGCTCAGTGGCTTGGGGCCTGGGTACATCCACAGCACAGCTATCATGGTGTCAGAGCCATCTGAACACATCCCAAATATATAAATACATAAAATATAAATATATAAAATATAAATATATGAAAACATCCTTGGACTGTTCTAGACACTTCACAGACATGAGTCTTACCACCTGTGGCCGTGTTAAACATCTTCTCTAGGAAATGTTCTGTATTTACAAAGGGTATGGGTTGGATTGGCTCATAGCGTAGAGACTGGAAAGGCCAACAGAAGCTGTCTGCACGCTTTGCTCTGTGTTGAAAGGCTGAGGAAGTGAGAGTCTAACTTCAGCAGAGGTTGGTGGCTGTAGCAGCAACAGCAGTGGTAGACAAATCTAGAAAAGAAAGAAGAGAAAAGAAGAAAAGAGAAGAGGAGAGAAGCAGAGAGAAGGAGGAAGAGGAGAGAAGGAGGAGAGGAGAAGAGAGGAAGGGTAGTGGAGAGTGGGATAGTGGAGGAGAGGGAAGGAGAGGAAAGGGGAGGAGAGGGAAGAGAGGCATAGGCCACCTGCCTTTTCCATAGACCTCTTGATATCAGGACTTCCTGGTGTTTTCTGTTGGAGGATGCCACCCAAGTTGAGGGAGGGTCTTCCCCATTCAGCTCAACATTTCTGGAAATATCCTCACAGACATACCTAAGTTGAAATGAAGAGTAACCACCATAGCGAGGAAACAGAGCTGAAGCCGGGTGGTGGTGCAGCCTGCAACCCTAGTGCTTGGGAGGTGGGGGCAGGAAGGTCAGGCAGGCATTCAGGGTTATTCTCTACTACATAGTGATGCCAGGTGGCCAGGGGTGGGGATGGTGTAGCTGGAATGACACCAAGGCAGTATGCTTTTATAATAATAACTGACACCACTTGTGTTAGTCTGTGCAGACTTGCATGGTAACAAATATCTCCATAATTCCAGTGGCTCCACATACTTGGCAGTGATGTCTCCAAGTAGGCTGTAGCTTTTCTGCAGAGGTGCAGAGCACAGGCAGTCAGTGGGGAAGAGGAGACCCTAGGAGTCCAAGCACATAGACAGGACTGCCTTATGGTGGCTATAATTGAGAGATTTCCTGTGTCTAAAGTGACCATCACCGGTATAGAGCAGCCATTGCTGTGACCTGTGGCATCTGAGCTACAATGGCCACACACAGCAGGTGTGGCTTGGAAATTGCATAGTCAGCTGCGCCCACTGGCTTTCTATATTGCAGTGTGACATTGTTGACTTAATTGGATTAATGCACACCCTCATTGAGGTGAACCTTTGGGCATGTCGTGAGCAAGTTCATGCCCAGGGGTCTTCATACTGTTCTGCAGGCACAGTCTCTGGTCACCACACAGGGATCAAGTATTGTGCATGGATGCCAGTTCTTGATGTCATCCCAGGCATGATGAAAGAGATGATAAGGCCTCGCTCACACACAGTTCCGTGGAATTCAAGGCTCCTCCAGCCCTCTGCTCCTGTGTATCCTGAGCCTCAGGGAACACTGGAGAATGTCAGCGCTGGGTTCTGATCTGTTCACTGTGGTGTCTGCCCACCCTCCCAGGGGAGAGTCCTGCATAACTTTGGAGCCACTCTGTCCCATTCTTCAGGGTGTACCCCCTTGCGATTGAATCCTCTCTCTCTGTCCCAAGTTCAGTGTGTGTCTTGGGGGTTGAAGGTGCCGTCGGCGGCGTCATCATGGGTCAGGTCAGGGACTCGTCCTTGTCCACGAGGACTGCCTACTCTTGTCAGTGCGTGAGCCCTGACACAACTGCCTAGTCTTGTTCTAGCTTTCTTCCCTTGGTTCTGACTCTGCCTCTGGGTCCTATTGGAGGGAACTGACTCCTCCGGAGGGAGACCCAGCCCCCAGCCATCTTTCTCTTCTCTAGGCCCCTGGAAAACTGCCTCATGTTCTGGATAGATGCAAGGAGGCTCTTGCCGCGTCATTCCCCAGGAGGCCCTTTCTGGGGGTGAGGTTGCCTTGGCAACCACACTCAGCAGCCCTCCTTTGGTGCCTTGTGGGCCCCTGGAGTCTATTCCTTCCTCAATCAACCTTCACTGGTTGACCTGAAGTGGCCTTCTCTCGGTCTGAGAGTCTGTCCTTCTAGACCTTGAGAATGCTGTTCTAGTGGACACCTGTGGCCCCGGCTTCTCTCTGTAGACAGAAGGGCCTAATAGCAGGGCCATTGCTTAACCGGGTTTCAGGCAGGTTGTTTAAAATGGGCCTTTTATTAACTCGAATTCTCTAGAAAAGCAGCAAGGCTTAAAATACATCAACATGCAGTTATAAGCATGTGTACACTTTTGACAAATTTCTTTGATTATTTATGTGTGTTTATACATTTGTGCACATGCACTGAGCTGCACATGGTGCTGAAGAGGGTGTTGGATCCTCTGGAACTGAAATTACAGATAGTTGTGAGGTACTATATGGGAGCTAGAACAGAACTCTGGTCCTCTGGAAAAACAGCCAGGGATGGGGAGCCATTTCCCCAGCTCCTTGACCTGCTTTCAAAGAAATGAAAACACAACAACAACAACAACAACAACAACAACAACAACAACAAACCTGCTCTTTCTGAATTAGATCTAAGTGATAAGGCCTTGGAACTTGGATTTGGGTCACCTTGAGTGGCACACTCCACTGTGGAAACAGTTACATGACCTTCATAGCCACAGAACAAGGGAGTTCTAAGTCAATCCATTTGATAAGATGTCAAGAAGGAACCTCCTCTGTAGCTCAGGTCTTACCTTATGACATTCCATCTTTCTCATTGGTGGAAGAAAAACTCTGCTCTGCTCAGTGGTGTATTTACCTCATAACCATGAGAACACTGGGTTGGATACAGAGGTCAAAAGTAAATGACTATTAAAGAGCCTGCGTAGCCAAGGTGATTTGGCTCTCAGAGGACAGCATTCCGCTCTCCACAATCTTTGTCCTCTGATAAGGTCAAGATTCAGGATTTTGCTCTAGTTATGATGCAGTTTCTTCAGAGAAGGACAAGGTGTGTGTGTGTGTGTGTGTGTGTGTGTGTGTGTGTAGACTTCAGTGGTCTGTTAGCTACACACACACACACACACACACACACACACAGCTAGGGAGAGTAGATGGGGGTTAGGATGGGGGTGAGGGAGAGAGATTTACTACAAGAGTGCCAGCTCCTGTGATTTTGGGTGCTGGGGAGTTCACCTCTCACAGCTGGAACCTCAAGAGAGCTTGTGGTGGGACTTCCAGGCCAAGGATAGGAGAGAAGCAGTCCATTTGGGCTAAAGCTACCAGGCTGAATGGACCCCTAACCATTCCTCAGTCTTGTTCTGCCCAGGGCCCCTGGGATTGGATGCTTCCCCCCACCCCACCCCCATGCCCCCACCACTTGGGGAGAGCCATCTGCTTTAGAGTTACATTGAAATGCTAATCTGGTCCATGGATAATCTTGGCATCTCAATAAAGTGGCAGGCCTGGCAGATCACCTCCCCCCTCCTCCCTCACTCCTCCCTACCCCCCACCCCACCCCCATCTTTGTGGTACTTGTCTCCACATCTGAATGCTGCCCTTTGCTTGACCCCTCAGAAAAGGGGCACTGCTGCTCCTCCAGCAAACTAGCTATCTTGGATTCTCTTCCCAAAATGGGCCAGCAGTTTCCTCACCTGTCAGCTGTGTGGACCCCTCCCCTGGGCAATGCCTTGGCCTCTGAGAACAGGGTCCCCCACACCTCTCACAGTTCTCAAATCCATGGCATCAGGCAGAGAAGTGACCCAAAGATCAGGGCAGGAGGGACAGCATCAGTGTCATCTCTTAAGTCTACTCTGGAGCAGGAATGCATTAGAAATCCCCATGAATATTCAAAGGCATTCAGAGTTAACTCCGCTCAGGGATTATTTATTTGAACACTGTAGGAAGCGTCATTGTTTATAAAATAGATAGGAGAGGAGCCTTTGTCTCTGTGTTTCTTTTGAGCTTCCTTCTTACAGGACTGAATTCTTTTCCTTTCAACGCAGGAGGCAGAGCTCTGCAGCTGGGAAGGGAGAAGTGGGGCCATGCTGGGAACTGAGGGGGGGTTGCTGCTTTGTGGACTTTATGAGGACCCCCACCCCAGACTCCCCAGATTCCAGATTGGAAGCTGGTGAATCTGCCTTCTTATCTTTTCTCAAAGACAAAAAGAAAAATACAAAACAAAGCACATTAAAGGCTAATGGGGTGGAGACCGGAGGATTGGAGGCCTGTGACTAGACCCACTTTTCCTACCAGGTTTTAAGTTCCTGGTTTTAGGGGTTCAGCTTCTTTTTGATTGAAGGTGAATGAGTGGGGGCAAGAAGTACTAGAGGAACATTCTAGAACATGCTATTCCTTTGTAAATAGTTTGACTTTCCAGGGGCCTCTTTAGCTACCAGGTACACCATTTGTAAGCATGAAAAGCCCCTTCCTTACTTTGGGTCAGCATTAATAAAAATGCATGTTTCTCAGCTAGGAGTTGGCAGAGCAGGACTGGCTTTAGACAGAACTGTGGCAACACAGGGTGTATTTAGGACCACACAGGGCCCATGTCGAGGGTTCTGGAAACAACCTGGCAGGTGTAACATCACCTTGGCTCTCCACCCACTCATCACTCCTGTAGTGCAGACCTCCTGAGCTAAGCTTTGTGTGCTAGGTGGATGAGTGTGGGGGGAGGGGTGGGATGATAGGGGGCAGGGAGGGGCCGCTGACCTTGTAGGCTCTAATGGGGGACACTGTCTTCCTCAGAATGTTGAGTCTGGGATGGGGCATGCTGAGGTGGACCCCAGTTCATTGTCGGGGATCCCCTTTGCAAAGATCAAAGACTTCCTTGTAGTAACAGCTCAGAAAGAAAAGCACACTGTGTCAGAGGCCTGACCTTGGCAGAGCAGAACCTCCACAGCGAACGTGGTCCTCGGGGATCATGCATGCCACCCTCTGTCCCTCTCGCATCTGCTTGGTGGCACTCCACTGCCCACCCCAACCCCTAGCAAAACCACATAATGGAAATATTTCAGACACAGTATGGGTGCTGAAACTTCTCCCTCTCCCCCGCTTCCCTCTTCCCCTTCTATTCCTGGCTAGAAGTGGTGGACCCTGGCCTGTGACTTAATGGTTAAAACAAGGCCAATCAGGAGGGTGGGTGGGGCTAATGTGAAACAATTGTAGATGGTAACAGCTGTGCTTGGCCTTGGCATCTGGTGAGAGTCTTAGCTCTCCATCACTGGGACAAAGGGAAGTGTGAGGAGAGGGGCTCAGAACCCTGTGACTTCATAGCCTCTCATTAGGCCCCATCTCCTAAAACATGCTTGGGGATTAAGTTTCTGACATGGTGTTTGTGGACTATGCAGAGACAAGGACTTTGGCTTGTGTCACAGGTCACATCATATGATGATTCGGGGTCTGGCATAATCCCCTGAGTTTCTTCTACTACGTTAGACCCTCTGAACTTTTTGGTTTGTTTTCAGTTTTTGCTTTTTATTTTCAATTGTTTTTTATTTTTTTCAAAAATTGTAACACATTGTGTGTGTGTGTGTATGTGTGTGTGTGCACTCAAGCAACTGTATATATACACACAAGTATGGAGAGCAAAGAATGTGAGCAGTTGGTTCTTTCCTTCTGCCTGCGGCTCCTAGGGATGAACCCCAGTTGTCAGGCTTGGCAGTAACCCTCTAACCACTGAGCAATCTTGCTGTCTTTGTTTTCCCATTTATTGAGGCAGAGCTGCACTCTGTGACCCAGGCTGACATGGAACAAGCTATGTAGCTCCTGCTGGTCTCACACTTCCAGCAGTCTTCCTGCCTTAGCCTACCAGTGCCGGGCCTCGCTGTTACACCTCCAGTGGCCTCGGCACTGTTGTGGACCCTGTGGGCTATGCATTAGATGAGTGAGATTAAAAGTCATTTGCAGTGTGGCCGTATTTGTTTATGCCGGCAGCCATGGGTGCACGGAGCATCCTTTTTTAATATTATTTGATTTGTAATGGCTGATCTTTAAGTTTTGAGTTTGGGCTTATCAATATGTGATATATTTCCATCATTTTGAAGTTTAGGCTATCAAACAGAATAGGGACACAAAAGCCCAGCTTTCTCCCTCTCCTCTCCGCTCTCTTCTCCTCCCCACAGGCACAGGTGGTTCTTACCCCCATCCCCTTCTCTGGGCAGGGAGATGGCTCTGTAGGCAGAGTGCTTGCCACACCAGCGCAAAGACCTAGCTCAATCTCCGGCAACCACTAAAGAGGTAGGCATGGCAGGCCACTGTCTGTAACCCTGTTGTTGAGGGGAAAAGACTAGTTTGCAGGCCCACTGAGCCAAGGCTGAGCCGTAGGCTCAGTGAGAGACCCACATACACACACACACACACACACACACACAAATGTGATACTCATAATACATAATTTTAGAGATAAAGTTCTATCATGCATAAGAGTGTTTTAAAACATACGTAGTTTATTGAAGGTCTTTACTGTCCAGAGTATGTACAGCAGTTCCTATGTCACTAGCAAGACAGGGAATGCTTCTGCCTCTTTTTATAGTGAGGAAATAGGCTGAAGCCACACAGTCAGCAAACTTGAATCTGGGACTAGAAGTTGGGCCTTGTCACAGCTGTACCTTTACATAAACCATATCTTCTGTGGCTTTGGAAACTGCCAGTCACTAAGTTTGTGTTGGAAACTCTTGACAAATTGCATAAAAGATAGCCGTGGGGCTGGAGAGATGGCTCCACAGTTAAGATCACTGGTTGCTCTTTCAGAAGACCAGACTTTGGTTCTCAGCATCCGCATAGTGGCTCACATCCATCCGTGATTCCAGTTCCAGGGTATCCGAGGCAGCAGACACGCATCCACAAAAAAACACCCATTCAAGCAAGACACCCATACACAATATGAAATATATCCACACCAGGTGTTACAGCCCCACTTGTAATTCCATTACTCTGATTGAGGAGTGGGAGTCACTGTGGGCCCTAGGCCTTGGCCAGACAACCTGAAGGACATTAATTTGCATCTCATAATCAATAAAAGAGGAGACCCACATGGGGGTTGTACCTGGACCTGCTGCCAGTACTAAGCATGTCTGGTGACTTTGTGGTCCTTGAACTTGATCACCCTTAAGATGGGCAAGATCATCCTCTTCTGGTTCCCTCCATAGGAAGAGGGGCTGAGAGTGCTCACTGTGGTTTTGGCTTGCAGTGCAAACTTGAGTGACTTGAGGTTTCTCTGCAGAAAGCTCCTTCCTGGAAGCTGGAGGCTCCCTGCTGTGGTGCCCATGCTGGTGGCATCCATGTCTGTGGAACACCCGCAGTTTAGCAATTGCCTTATTCTCTCAGGTCAGGTGCTTCACAGAGTGAAAGCATTTAAAACAGGCTGGCAGCCAGTCTCTTGGGCCTGGGTGTGGGCTTTCAGTGTCCATGGGGGTGAGAGGAGACTCATCCCCTGCCCACAATGCGACCCCAGTGCCCAGCAGCTCTTTCCGGACATCGTTACTTTTTCCTTTGTGTTGAAAGAGTCAAATAGTGCACACCACAGTGCACCATGGCCCCACCGGCATGCACACTCCATACTCCAAGCACAGCGGGGATGCTGTGTCTCTTTGTAGAGGGAGATGTCACAGGGCAGGGGCCTGCTGGGCTCCATGTCTTCACAGCTCCAGGAACTCATCTTCTGGGGAAGCACCCGCAGGCCCCCAGGTCAAGCGAATGTTTGCTCTCAGTGCGCATGCCAGAAATGTGGACGGATGACAGCACTGCTTGTGGCAAAGGGAGCCTTCTTGCCATTCAGTGACACAGGTGGATAATTGTAATAGCACCTTCGCTCTAGTCAATCATGCTCCATTAGAGTTTCTGGGAATCATTTCTGAAGCTTGCTGTGCTTGCCGCATGAAAGGTTGATGGTTGATGGTGTGTGCACATGCCGGCACGCGTGTATATGTGTGTCTGTGTGTGTGTGTGTGTGTATGTGTGTGTGTGTGTGTGTTGCAGATAACTAGGACTTAGCTGGCTTTGCAGTCTGGAAATGCCACATGCTTTTCTTCTGTGTGACCATGTGACAGGTCAACAGTGCATGTGCATGTGTAGAGGAGGGGCTCGTGGGTCTGGGCTTCCACTTTGTTCCTCCTGGACTGTATCCACACCCACCTGACCTCTCCCTGACTCCCACATTAAATCTGGCATAAAATGCCACAGGGGCCTGGTTATGTGGGTGCTCCTATCCATATACCAAGGCAGTGGACTGAGGTTGTTTATCCCTCTGATTCACAGAGGGTTTGCAGTGGCTTTGCATAAACCCGCATAAGAGGGGATTAGCGCTCCTGCACACTCCTCTGATCCTTTCCTGCAGGACTTCCTAGCTGAGCCTGGCCTAGGAGCTGATTGATGAGCACAGTGGGAATGGGGAAGAGCATGCAAGAGCATGCGCACACATGCCTGCTGTTCCCAGGGCTACACTCCCAAATCGGGGGTGGGAGAACATGCAAAATGAAAAAGGATGTCTGATATCTGATGGTCACCAGCCAAATGGCCAATCCATTTTAAAGTGTGACCTTGACCACAGTTTTAAGTGCAGCCAGGCTGAGTATCCTTATTTGCTGGTCTTATGCAGGCTGTGGGTGGGGTGGGCACCTCCTTTGTCACAGTCCAGAGGACTGTCCTCTCATTCATCCAGCTTGGCAGGCAGTGGGTGAGCGCTCTCTCTGGGTCCAGCAGGTTTCTTGTGTTCTGCTATGAGGCCTGTTGCCCGTGACTCTTTTCTGGATTGTGTGGGCACACCAGAGTCTCCTTCCAAGTGATTAAGGACAACTCAACTGGTTTGAGGTGATGTCAAGAGGGCCTAGAGTCATTTCATCAGGTCTTCTTGGTCCAGTCTGAGCAGAGGATGGGGGTGCAAGGCCTGTCCCGGTGTGGCTCCTATCCCTCCCAGCAGCTCCCAGGCACTGACACTGAAACTCCACTGCCCACATGCCTTGATGCCTATTCTCGGATTATTGTCCCTCATTATCTGTCCACAGATGGCACCGTGAATCATAACCAAAGGAATTAAAATGTGAGGTGCCAGTATGTAGTTGCTAAGGGATGTGTGTGTGTGTGTGTATGTGTGTGTATGTGTGTATGTGTGTGTGTGTGTATGTGTGTGTGTACAGAGTGCTGACATACACCAGCAGATCTGGAAACGGTTGGTCTGTGTCCTGGAGATGAGAGTCCCAGCCGGCAGCTAAGTATCCCCAGGAGACCAAGCGCTGGATTTAATAGCAGACTTTAGTGTTTGGATCAACTCCATCAGCTCTCAGAGATGGGTTTGTCACGTGGGCAAGCAGTACCCAGAAAGCTCCGGGGATGGAAAGCTGGCAGCTGAGACTACCAGGTGACCCTCACATCCCCACACGAACTCTTACAAGTCTAGAAAAACTACCCAAATGGGATTTTTACCAGGGAGGGCATCTTGGGAGTGAAGGACACACGGACTGGGAGTCAACTGTCAGTCACTGAGCTGAGGTCCTTTCCTGGAGCTGAGACTCAGCCTCCAGTGCTTGCTTTCAAGGCCCTTACAGTACCAATGGGCTTAGCTGTGGCAGCTCAGGGTCCCTGGCCTTCTTCTGCACAGAAGGGCTCTGGGATGGGGGTAGCTGTGGGGGAATGGCATCCCTCAGCCTCTGACCAGGAAGTTGGTAATAAACATTGTTCTGGCCTCACACAGATTGTGTCTGGGAAGGCTGGTCTCAAAATGCTTGGATTCTCAGCCAGGTGGCTGGGCTGACCCCCTCCTTAGGGCAGCAACAGGTGTGGAATCAAGGTCTCTGGGGAAGGTGCTACAGAGCCACTGTGAGAGGCTGGGGTCTAAGCACTGTCCCCAGCAGCCTTCAACCCAAACCTCCACTCTGTAGTGTTCTGTGTCAGCTCCATGGTGTCGATGGCACCATTAAAAAGTGATTAGGAGTGGTAACCGCCCGTGTGGCTGCCTGAGATATCTACTGGTGCCCAGGGCTTGCTCTGCTGAAGTGTGGTTCACGTTGCCTAAGCAATCAGACAACAGGAGGGGCAGAGTAGTGGCCCTTGATGGAAATTGAGGGACATAGATCCAAATGGAAGAGTGACTTGAACCCTGAACTCTGCCGAGCCGCACTGCTCCTAATGTCAGTGCTTTGACACTCCTCCCACAAATGCATGCAGCCTCCACATGCACAGGGGCTTGCGATGCCTGCGTTCAATGGCAGTGTCTCCCTCAGTCACTCTCCACCTCAGTTTTTGAGGCAAGGTCCGTCACTGATCCTGGAGCTCACAGATTCCCGGAGACAGGCTGGCCAGCACACTCCAAGGCATCCTCCTGTCTCTGGTGTACTCACCTGATTTTTGAACTGGATCCTAGGGAATGCAAACTCTGGTCCTCATGCAAACACTTTATCTACAAGCCATCTCCTTAGTTACCCCCCCCACACACACACACACAAAGGATGCCTATTTAGGGGGCTTCTGTATGAAGTTGCACGTTTTAGAACCAATGTCTAACCCCTGAATCATCTTTTAGCCGCCAAATGTCAAAGCAGGAAACTGTGAATCCTTGACTGACATTTTTAGTGGTTTTAACTTATTTGCAAGGACATTTTTAAAAGCCAATGATACCAGTTGTCCCTACAAATGGGTGAAGGAACTCAGGCAGCTGCTTTTGGGATGGGTTTAGCAAAGAAAACACCTTTTGATTTTTTAAAAAATATCCTTTTAGGTGTCAAAGTGAAATTTTCAGTTATTTAATTGTGTGGCATTTACATTGAATATATTCATTCCTGCCCAGGGTAGGTGGGCCCTGGGGATCCAAATGCCTTCAGAGCAGACCAACTCACAGTGACAAGGGAAATGAGGAAAGGGTTGGGGGCAGTTCTGTTACCCAAGGAGTTTCTACTCTGGCTCCGGGGCTCATTAAAGGTGTGATGTCTTTTTTTTCCCAAAGGACCCCATCTCTCTGGGATTTATTTATAAATACTGGGGTTTTGCAGAGATGTTGGTGATACGGGAGGAGGAAGGAATGGGTTTTGTTTTATTTTCTTTCACTTTGCTGGAGAGTGCAGAAGACATACTATCGACAGAATCAGGGAGGCTTAGAGTGGTGAGCCTGTCAAACTTGCACTTGGGAGTCTGAGGCAGGAGGATGACAAGAGTTTCAAAGCAAAGACAAAAGGGAAGCAGAGTCAGCCAGGCTAAGTTGTCTCTGGTTCCAGGACCTGCAGCTGCCAAACAGCCACGGTTTCCAGGGGTAGCCTTGGCTTTCGTGGTCCAGCACAACTTTAGTTTATAGCTTAAAGGCTGTTCCCCAGTGTGGCTTGTGCATGATGGTGATGTTTATGAAACTGTTTTTTCAGTTACTTATAGAAGAAGCGGAGCCAGTAACAGCCCCTCAAAACTCCAGGTTGTGTGTCCGCAGGTGGACCTGATTTTAGGCTGCGAGGCATAAGCCTTTCCTCCATCGCTAAATGACGTGAACTAGTTCATGCACATGTAGTGTGAATGGAAAATAGTGGGAATCGCTCCTTGTGGGTGATTTTAGTCACCTGTATCTGTGGCTTGGCACTGTCTGTGTTTTTAGGCACCCATTAGGCCTTGGGGCACAGTCCCCAACAATGAGAGAAGGATGGCTGCAGCTTCTCTATCTTTGTGCCCTGAGCACCATGATGTCAGGGCGGGAAGAGCTGTTGATCAAACGATGGTGGTGTTTCTGCAGTCGCAGTGCCGAAATGCCTGACAGGAGTAAATCCAGGAAGGAGTCTTAGTTTGGCTCCCAGTGCACAGTCTATCACAAGAAGGCATGACTGTGGAGGGTGCGAAGATATCGAGTGGGGGTGGCAGCTGGTCACACCCCACCCTGGAAGCAGAGAGAGTGCAGGCTGGTGCTCAGCCCATGCCAGTCCAGGACTCCAGCTCATGGGATGGTGCTGCCCATGCTCAGGGTCTTCCGTCCCTCCTCAGTTGAACCTACCAGGAAACACCCTCCCAGACCTGCGCAGAGACGCGTCTCCTACATGATTCTAAATCCAGTCAGGCTGATAATGAGCATAAGCCATAACGTTCTCAGCCATGGCACTCTATCTCATGGCTCGACAAACTAACACATTGTGCACACATACATGTATGTGAGGGTGCGCACACACACACACACACACACACACACACACACACACACACACCACTGATCTTAGCTGTCACTTAATGGGACTGTTTTCTACCTCTGAAGCTGATCTCATCAGGTGCCTCTTGCTTCCTCAAGCAGAAGGCTGAGACTTGCCCCAAACACAGAAGTTTGTTCTGCAGTTAGAGCCAGTGAGGCCATGTGGAGGATGGCACCTCCCTTTCCCCCTCTTTTCTTTTTCTTGTTTTGTTTTTTTTTCCCCCGAGATAGGGTTTTCATGTGTAGCCCTGGCTGTCTTGGAACTCATTCTGTAGACCAGGCTGGCCTGGAACTCAGAAATCCACCTGCCTCTGCCTCCCAAGTGCTGGGATTAAAGGTGTGCGCCACCACCGCCCGGCTCTTATCCTCTTAATGTTCAAATGGATGAGGTCTGCCTTTAGGTTTGGAAACCCTACTTTCTCACCTGTCAATCATCCTTCTCATGCTGTGAGACCGAGTCAGACCTGCGGAGTACATGAATCGCCATTGCTGTGTCCAGTACACCTTCATGGCCACAGTGTCAGAGCCAGTCTGGAACCAGTCCTGTCCCTGACTCAGCCTCTCCCTAAGTGGGAGCTGCCACAATTACCTCAAGGCCGAGTGGGGGCACCCTAGTGTCCTGGGGATCCACAGAGAATTCCGCTAGCTGATCTTCCATCAAGCCTCCTCTTAGAGACCTTTCTGGAAACACTGGCGAGTTGAGGGATCTCTGTGGGAAGTCTGAAGAATAGAAGGTGCCCTTCAAAGCCATCGTGGCGTCAGAGGAGAAATTCACATTTTATCGCTAAATATGTAGCTACATTTGGGTGATATAATATATGATGATAATTAGAATAAGAACCACAAGGAGACTCTACATTTCTCTGATGCTCCCCTCCCCCACCTTCTCTCTCTCTCTCTCTCTCTCTCTCTCTCTCTCTCTCTCTCTCTGGTCATGAGTACACATTCACACATGTGCGAGTCACATGGTAGAGCCCAGTGGCTAAGCATGGTATGGCGCATCCTCATTATTAGCCTTATTAGCCTGACTGGATTTGGAATCACCTAGAAGACATCTCTGTGCAGGGGGAACCTAACAAGCAAGTGCATGATGTGCCTGTGGAGGCAGAGGAGGGACTCAGATACCTCCTTATACTAGAGTTACAGAAGATTGTGAGCCACCATGTGGGTGCTGGGAATGAACCCAGGTTCTCTGTGAAGGGCCAGGACTCTTCTGCCCTTAATCACTGAGCCATCTCTCCAGTCCCCCCACCCCCTTTGGACACAGAGCCTATCACTGGACCTGGAGCTCACCATTTCAGCTAAGAGACTAACCATTGAGCTTCAGGGATCTGCCTGTCTCTGCCTCCTTAACTCTAGGATTATAAACATGGGCCACCATTTTTCAGTGGTTCTAGGGAACAAGTTCAGGGACTCACATTTTCATGGCAATCATTTCAATGACCAAGGCAGACGTGGATGTTCCTCTGATGTCTCTTACAGCATTTTACTTTGCCACAGATTTTTTTTTTATGACAGAAAACTGTATGCCAGTGAATGGAATCCCCCTATGCACAATGGACCAGGCGGGTGGCCGCCCTCCAAGGAGATAGTTGGCAGATGTTCTCCTTGGCCCAGCTTTCCCTGTCTCTGCTGGAAACTGGGCCATGGGATGAAGGTAGACCAGTTAGACCACTGTCCAGCTTTGCTTGCTGGTTAGGTCAATGTAGAAGACTGCTTTTCTCCTCAAATGGGATCCCCTAGCCCCAACTTCTGGGCCAACAACCTGGCTCCCTTGTAATTAGGAGCCTGGCATGGTACCCAGCATCCCTGGGAAAGACATCCTCAGCATCCGTGCTTACTGAAAAGCTGCCTTAACCAGATAGCGCTGTGCCACCTGAGAAGTATGGTCTTGGACTCCAGCTCCAGAGGACATGCAACTTTTTTTAAAAAGGGATTTAATTTTAACTTTAATTGTGTGTGTGTGTGTGTGTGTGTGTGTGTGTGTGTGTGTGTGTGTGAGTGACCAGGGACTTTTAGTTCCCTAAGATGGCCCATCTAAGCCACCACAGCCTAGGCTCTCTCCTCAGTCCTGTCCCAGTTGTCAGTCCAAGGACATTGATGTCTACAGACCTTGCAGGCTTTATCCTGGAGATGGGCAAAGATTCCTGTGGAGTTTATCTGAGGTGGTCAGCAATCTCCAGTAATCTGCTGTGTCCCCAGAACAAGAGAGGAGATGTGGCTGCCTTGAGCTTCCTTTCCATAGATGCTTTTTCTCCGTGATGGGAGGGGAGGTGGGGATGGCGAAGCCTCCTTCCTGCCAGCTGAGGCACAGCTGAGGCACAGCTGAGGCACATCCTCGGAAGCTGGGGCAGGAGAGAGTAGAGTGGCTTTCCTCTGTGCTCTGCCTGTGGATCTAAGAGGGGGCTGTTGGGAGGGCAATGAGAAGCCGTCAGCCAAGCTTGGGCAAGCTCAGCTCCACCATGCAGAGCGAATGCCCCCTGGTGCACAGTAGGGAGGCAGTGACCTCAGGGTGCCAACTGCCCTGCAGCAAGAGACCAAGGGAATGAGGGGGCAAAGCCAAAGGTGGCCGTCTCTCTTATATCTTCGTTGGCGCAAAACTCTTTGCTGCCCCTCCCTCTCAGCCACAAACAGGTTTGCTTGTTGGAGTTTCTTGGATCTCTGCATTCTCTTAGGCAGCATGTGGGGCAGGGGGATGTCACCCGAGAGACTCAGAGGCTTATGAACCACACACAGTGAACTCTTGCAGCTATTTGAGGCTGAAGTCCAAGGTCACAGTGTGACTTTGATAAGCACACTCCTTAAGGGTAGCTCAGCACGCACACTAGTCTAGGACAAAGCAAGTTCCCAGTGACCCCAGCTGGGAAACAGGCAGGTGCCCTGGGGTGGGCTAATGTGGCAGCTAACACATCTGTGGGGTCCTGAGAGAGAAGCTCTTCTGCCTGCTATGCTTCCCAGCCCCTGGCCCACAACACACCTGGCTCCTGTGCATTCGGCAAGGCCTCCTGTGCAAGACCCACACAATCTTCGGGTGCTCTCCATGGTGCCCAGACTCCTTCCACTGCCTCATCCTTGAATCTAATTCCAGGGTTAGTGGGGTACACTGTATCAGGGACATCAAGAAGAACAGGACCTCATATCCCCCTCAAACTCTTCTGATAAGATGGGCACAGAATCCAGAAGGTGGAGACTCCTTGAAACCATAATGACAAGAAAATTGAAGTAAGCGTCAGCCAAGATGGAGAGAGCTGGGACTTCTGGGTGGTGGTCCATCTCCTTGGGTAAAGTGTTAAAGTGCTGCTCTGGTGTGTAAGGAGGGCTTGGGTTTGATGGGATGCAGGGCTCTGGGAGGACCTGCCTGTGGCATTTCCCTGAGCTCCATTGAACAGGCTGGGATGCCCGTGTGCTGCCTGTGATAGCGATGTCATCCTTCCCAGGCATGGTCTGAGCCTTGTGGGTGAGGTTGAGTCTCTTCCCGTGAGCCTGACTCTCGTAGGGTGTGATTGGCAGGTTATGGATTTAGAAGCCATGCTTCAAAGAGCGTGAGATGAAATTAATGTTAAGTGTAAAGTGTTTGAGGCGCCACAGAGAAGACGCTTGTCAGTTTCTGAGGTATGAAAACAGATGACATGTCTCTCCCGCCCCATAGCTGGAGGATCCGGTGACATGAGAGCCGTGCCTTCTCAGGTGATTCATTTCCTGCACGCTCTGCTGGCCAGTCGGCTCTGTGGGCAGGAGCTGCATAAGCACTGTTTCCTCCTGAAACGGGATCATGCTGGAGAAGGACATGTCCCTGTTCACTGTGTGTCCTGAGTCCTCGAGGTTCCAAGGGCCCTGTGAGGGTAGAACTCCCTGGGCTCTGGGATTAGATCAGATCTACCCTGGCTCTCCATAAATGAGTCCCACTGAGGGTCTCTTGGGAGGCACCTGGAGTTTCCTCAAAGGGTCACCACCCCCACATCACATGCATTGGCCTCATGTCAGGAAAAGACAGGACAAGGAGGACTGGTGACTGGGAGTGAGCACCAGCCTGTGGCTCTTCCATCCTGACTTGTTAAACACATGGTTGGTGAAATGTCTTAATACCTCCTCTGCTCTATCGGGAGCAGAGGAGGATCTTAACCTTATTGGCTTAAGCCAATACCTTGGCTTTGACACTGTCTTAGATTCTTTGTTGCTGTGATAAAACCATGACAAAAAGCAACTCAGGGAGGAGTTAGCATACAGTCAGTTACAGCATACAAGTTAGCATACAGTCAGTCATTTAGGAAATCAGGGCAGGAGCTCAACCCTGAAACCAGGTTCCAGCAGGAACCTGGAGGCAGGACCTGAAACAGAGGAACCCTGTGTATAGGCTTGTTCCCCAAGGCTGGCTCAGCCTGCTTTCTTATATAACACAGAACTACCAGCCCAGGAGTGGCATCACCCACCGTGGGCTGGGCCTTCTCTCATCAACCATTAGTCAAGAAAATGCATTACAGCTGGGCAGTGGTGGCACACTCTTTTAATCCCAGCATTTGGGAGGCAGAGGCAGGCGGATTCCTGAGTTTGAGGCCAGCCTGGTCTACAGAGTGAGTTCCAGGACAGCCAGGGCTACACAGAGAAACCCTGTCTCAAAAAACAAACAAAAAACCAAAAACAAACAAAAAAAGTGATACTAAGAAAATGCATTACAGCTTGCCCATAGACCTATGTGATGGAGGCATTTTTTTTGGTTGAGGTTCCTTTTCTCAGATGATTCTAGTTAATGCCAAGTTAACAAAAACTAACTGGCATAGGCACAACCGGCTCTGAGATGGACAGGTCCCATGATCCCATTGTCTTATTTTCCCTCTTCTACCCAGCAGCTCAGAGCAGTGCACGGAACAAGTGCCTATGACATTTGCACTGCTCCTGAGTTATTCCTACTAACAAACATGGCTGAAATCAAAGAAGACGGCATTCTCCTGCCTTCTCTCACATCTAGCCCTATAGCCTCAGTAGACTCTAGAGCTCTGGCCCTTGCTTCCCTCCCTCTGAAGACATCTTTGGAAGCATGGACAGGCAGTGGTGGAGGGGGTTGGGTGGCCACTGCTGCCTGGAGGTTCCCCAGAGAGAAACAGGCAAGCAATTCATAAATATTTACATCGACTTCATTTGCATAGCAGACATAATTGCTTCACACAGAACCATGTGGAGGCTTCGGCCTTGGTAGCCTAGATGGCAGCAGGTACATCTCTTCTGTCCCTGTCAACCTGAGTCCTTTAGGAAGTAGCATTGCAGCCATGTACTGACTGTTCCTTACTGCAGGGTGAACAGGCCTCACGTTCTGCCCACTAGGACAGGCTATGAAGCTGCTATACCTGCCATTCTGGCTTGTGGCCCCTTCCTGTCCTTTGCCTGTCACCCTGAACAGTGGGAATGATGGTTGCCCCTCAATGCCATGCCTAGAAACTTCCTCAGCTTTAATAATCATTGTCATCCATTGCTAGGTCTACCTTTTGCAGAGTGCTAGAACCCATATCCAGCAAGTTCTGTGCCACTTTAGGGCAGGGATGGGTTTTCCAAGCTCCCCTAGCCCTCCCCTCACCAGCTGAGAACATGCCTCTGTCGGCATCTTCATCAGTGTGACTTAAAGTAATGGGTTTACTGTGGTGCTTCACACAAATACACATTGTAGCTTTGGTCCTCTTCACGCCACTTCACAGTCTTGTTCCCTGGGCTGTTCTCCCCTCCCCTTTCCAGACACCCCTACTGTATTAATTAGGGTTTCCTTGATGTGAACAGATACTATGGCCAAGGCCACTCTTATAAGGACAACATTTAATTAGGGCTGGCTTACAGATTCAGAGGTTCAGTCCATTATCATCAAGGTGGGAGCATAGCAGTGCCCAGGCAGACATGGTGCTGGAGGAGCTGAGAGTTCTATATCTTCATCTGAAGGCTGCCAGGAGAAGACTGGCTCTGATGTGGTTAGAAGGAGGGTCTCATCGCCCATTCTGACAGTGACACACTTTCTCCAATAAGGCCATGCCTCTTAATAGTGCCACTCCCTGGGCCAAGCATATCAAACTACCATATTCTATCCCCTGGGCCCCATAGGCTTGTTCAAACTCATGAGTTTATAGGAACCATAGTAGCCATAGCATATTAAAAAATACATTTAGTCCAACTTCCAAAGTCCCCATAGTCTATGGCAGTCTCAACAATGTTAAAAGCCCAAAGTTCAAAGTCTCCTCAGAGATTCACCCAATCACTTAACTGTAATTCCAAAAGCAAGACAGGAAACCAGCTGAGCAAACTCCAAACTCTGCATCTCCATGTCTGATGTCCAACTCCTTTCAGCTTTGTTGACTGCCACAAACTTCTCTTAGGTTGGTTCCACTCCCTGTTGGCAGCTTTCCTCAGCAGGTATTCTGTGGCTCTGGCATCTTTAACATTTTGGGATCTCCAAGTCACCTTCAGCTTCACAGCTTTTTGTTCAGTGTCTGGGATCCACACATGATCTTCTGGGTTCCTCCGAAGGGCCTTTGTGACTTTTCCAACTCTGCCCTCTGTAGTATTCTAGTTTCTGGTTGACTCCACTCCACTGCTGCTGCGGTTCTTGGTGGTCATCCCATGATACTGACATCTCCAATAAGATGGTGTCTTCTGTTGCAACCAGGCTTCACCATAGGCTCTCTTCATGGTGCCAAACGCTTCTTTGCATGACCCCTGCACTCTTGAGTTGTCAATTGCGACTGAGGCTGCACCTTCACCAGTGACTTTCCCTGGCCTCTCACAGTGCCAAGTCTCAACTGCTTTCCATGACCCCTCCATACCTTCCAAACCAGTACCACCTGGGTGATTCTTACACATTACCAAGTTCAGCTGCAGCATGAGGTACACTTGACTATCTCTGGAACACAGCTTCTTTGTGATCTCAGAAAACACTTCCCAGAAGATTTCACCTCAGTAATGCTGGTCTCTTTTTAATCACCACTAATTTCTTAGCTCCAGCTAACCAGCATCAATAGTCCCATTAGTTCCTTTTATTCTTGACTCTAAAACCAGAGCCACATGGCTAAAAGCTACTGAGTGCTGCTTCTTGCTGGGGCTGGAACATTCCCCTGACTCCCTGGCCTATTCTCTTACCAGCTTTCTGTTTTCCAGCTCCCTCACTGCCTAAGCTTGACTGTCCTGGAACTCACTCTGTAAACTTACTCTGTAGATTGACCTTGAACTCGGAGATCTGCATAGCTCTGTCTCCTGAATGTTAGAATTAAAGGTCTCTATCACCATGCCTGAGCCTAGGCTTAGCTGGGTAGGAGCATGCCCTAAAGTCACCACTCCCTTAATCTGTTTCTGCCTTTGAACATAGGATTCAGCTCAATTTTGCTTAGTAGTGCCCTTTATTACTTGAACCATACATTTTATATTGTCCTTTCTCAGCTTGCTCCTTTTTATTAAAATGTTCTTCATAAGAATGAACTTTAGTAACCACACAACAGAATTTATACCAGGCTGTTTTGAGGCTTCTTTTGTCAAAGCAATTAATCTAAATTTTTACCTTAGCCTCAGGCAGACACTTTGAACAGTGGCAAAAAGCATCCATATTCTTCACCAAAATATCACAAAAATAGTCTGTATGCCACATACTAACATTCTTTTCCATTGAAACCCAGTTCCTGGTACCAACTTCTGTCTTAGTTAGGGTTGCATTACTGTGAAGAGGCACTGTGGCCAAGGAAACTCTTATAAAGACAATGTTTAACTTGGGCAGGCTTACAGGTTCAGAGGTTCAGTCCATTATCATCAAGATGGGAGCACGGCAGTGTCCAAGCTGGCATGGTGCTGGAGGAGCTGAGAGTTATAAATCTTCATCTGAAGACTGTCAGGAGAAGACTAGATCCCACATAGTTGGGAGGAGGGTCTCATTGCCCATACCCATAGTGATACACTTCCTCCAACAAGGCCATATCTGCTCCAACGAGGCCACACTTCCTAATAATGCCACTCTCCAGGCCAAGTGGATTCAAACCACCACACCTACTTTCATGACAAGTATGTATCTATAAACACAAAGAAAGACATGCCAACTTTATATCTAAACATACATATACACACATGTTTAAAGTGTATTTAATATATAATGCACATATTGAGTACTTGTTTACTTAATATATTGTTTAGGTAATACAGATGAGAGAAAATGAATCCCTTTAAAAGTTGTATTTCCAGTTCACACTCCAAAGCCTTTACAGGATGTAATGGTTTCAAAGACATTTACACTACATTCCTAGTCCTAACATCTGTGTTCATTGGGGTTCTTAAAAGGGAGAACAAACCACACACACACACACACACACACACACACACACACACACAAAATGTCAAGGAAGTGTATGGTCTTTTCTGAGTCAGGGTCTCATTGCATAGTCCTGGCTGGCCTTGACTTCAAGAGATCTACCTGTCTCTGCCTTCTTAGTAAAAGAAGGGACCCCACCCCACCTGGCTCTTTCTCTCTGTTCTATCAAAAGGCCAGACAAAACAAAACTCCACTTAAAATAATATAAAGAAGCAACTTGGAAGAAACTTAGATTCCTCTAGGGTCAGATGTTCTTGAATCAAAGTACTGCCCAAGGTTTCACTTTCTGCTGAAAATCACACTCTACTCAGCAGCCTTATTGCTTCAGATCAGCCAGTCCTGTAGGACTGTAGCAGAGCTCTGACCACCCAGAGCAAGTATAAGAATAGTTACACTCCCCTTTGCCGAAGTAAAAGTTTCTGCCTTATCAAAATACTTAAGATTTTGAGGTCATTTTCTTGAGACCTGTCATAGTTAGGGTTACTATTGGCATTATGTAGCATAATGACCAAACACCTTGGGGAGGAAAGGGTTTATTTGGCTTATACTTTGTCAAAGGAAATCAGGACAGGAACTCAAACAGGGCAAGAACCTAGAGGCAAGAGCTGCTGCAGAAGCCGTGATGGGGTACAGCTTACTGGCTTGCTCAGCCTGCTTTCTTATAGAACCTGAGGAATCTGGAAACAGGTCAATGCTGCATCCTCGAGGATTGCTTCTTCCTGGGGAGACCCACCCCCACGGGGTTCCTTTACATTGCTAGGTGATATCAGTTCAGTGTAGGTGTGTATAACTCTGAGCCTCCATTTTATGGTCTGTTGTGGGTGTACTTATAATAGCTCCATTACAGGGCCTCTAGAGCAGTGTAGGCATTAGCTAAGAGTCTCTATTTGGGGCACTAGGACCATTGACTGGGTACTTGGTGTCACTTGCTGGGTGCTTCTGACTGTCAGGTGGCAGGCAGCAGGGCTGCAGAGCTATGCTGAGATGCTTTCTATCTGGGGCTCCTTCTTTCTCTCTTCTTTTTCCCTTCCTTACTTCATTCCCCCTTCTTATTGTAGGGCATATTGTAGCTTGAGCTGGCTTCAAACTCAAAATAGTCAAGGATGATTTTGAACTTGAGATCCTCTTGCCTTTACCTCCGGAGTGCTGGGATTTTAGCCCGTTCCTCCTCATCTGCTTTAGAACTTAGGGTGCTTTGGAAGGTGGGGCTCAGGGACTCTTGCCTTTAAGCATCCCCAGACCCCAGGCTATGTGCATGGGTGCATGGGTGGAGCAGTTTGTGCTCAGGGAGCATTAAGAGCATTTGGAGGACAGAATACCGGACAAAGGCGATGTAAGGAGGGAAGCCTCCATTTTAGCTCACAGTTTGAGGACACAGTCCACCATGGTGAGAAGGCGTGGTGTCAGGGGCATGGTGTCAGCTGGTCACATTGCATCTGCAGTCAGAAAACAGATGCGTGCTGGTGCTCAGTTTTCGTCCTCTCTCTTTATTCAGTCTAGGATTCCAGCCCATGGGATGGTGCTCTCCACATTCAGGGTGGGTCTTCCCTCCTCAATGAACCCAATCTAAAAACTCCCTCAGACATGTCCAGAGGCTCGTTTCCACAGAGGCTCTAAATTCTCTGTCAGTTGACAATCATAATTAAGCCTCACAGAAGAACTCCTGGAAGTGGGTGGGATAGCAGCTCAGCCTACTGATATGTAGGACACAGTCTGCAGTGAGGAGTTCAGAGACCCTCCCAACCCCTGCTGGGCTGCAGACTGACCCCCATGCCTCTGGACAGACAGTTGCCCCCACACAAAGGTTGCAGTGGAGCAAAAATGTCATGATGTGGCTCCTGAGTATTGATGACCAAGCATCCCTTGCTTGGGCCTTTGTGATGGTTAACTTTAATTGTCAACTTGACACACTCTAGAATCACAAGAATTATCTAGATCAGGTTGGCCTATAGGCATTATCTTGATTCTTAATTGATATGGGAAGATGTAGCCTATGGAGGTATCTTAGTCAGGTTTTCTATTCCTGCACAAAACATGACAAAGAAGCAAGTTGGGGAGGAAAGGGTTTATTCAGCTTATACTTCCACATTGCTGTTCATCACCAAAGGAAGTCAGGACTGGAACTCAAGCAGGACAGGATGCAGGAGCTGATGCAGAGGCCATGGAAGGATGTTACTTACTAGCTTGCTACTCTTATTCAAAATGCTCTTCATGAGACTTAACCAGAGAATAAAGTTTCTGCTGGACTTTGAGACTTCCTTTGTCAAAGCAATTAATATAAATCTCTTTACCTTAGCCTCAGGTAGACTCTTCAGACAAGAACAAAAAGCAGCCACATTCTTCACCAAAATAACATAAAAACAGTCTCTGTGCCACATAATGAAATTCTCCACTCAAATCTCTTGGGCCAATTATCCGCACAATTCAAATCACTCTCCATAACAAAGTCTTCCATATTCCTGCTAGGATAGTCCATTAAGCCCCATTTAAAGCATTCCTTAGCTTTCCAAATCCAAAGTCCCAGAATCCTCATTCTTCCAAACAAAAGCATGGTCAGGCCTATCACAGCAATACCCCACTCCTGGTACCAACTTCTGTATTAGTCAGGGTGCTCTAGAGTCACAGAACTTATGGGTATTCTCTATATAGTAAGGGAATTTGTTGATGACTTACAGTCTATACTCCAACTCCCCAACAATGGTCGGCAACAGCTGTGAATGGAAGTCCACAAATCTAGCAGTTACTCAGTTCCACAAGTCAAGCAGATGAAGAAGAAACTTCCTCCTTCCAATGTCCTTATGTAGGTCTCCAGCAGAAGGTATGGCCCAGATTAAAGATGTGTGCCACCATGCCTGGATTTGGGACTTACTTTGTCCCAGATGACCTTGAACACAGAGATCCTTTTGCCTTAGTCTCCTGGGATTCATAGCCTCTATGTCTCAAGATCTCCATGCCTAGATCCAGGTCAGAAACTTTTATCTCCCAGCCTCAAGATCAGGATCACAGGCAAGTCTTCCAATTCTGGATTGTAGTTCATTCCAGATATAGTCAAGTTGACAACCAGGGATAGATACTACAAGTAGGCAGCACCATTCCCTAGTCAGGGAGTCCTGAACAGTGTAAGAGTCAAGAAGTCTACTCAGTAGAAGCAAGCAAGCAAGCATCCATGCATTTATTCTCCCTCTGCTCCTGACTGTGGATTGATGCTTTTAAGTTCCTGCCTCGGTTTCCCCTCAGTAATTGGCTGTGTGGAAAATATAAACAAATTGTATTTTCTTTTCTATCAAATAAGACAAAAGTACATTTTAAAAAGTTGTAAAGAATCCAATTGGTAGAAATTAAAATAGTTGGCTTGCATTATTTGAAATCAAAATATATGCTCAGGTTTTATTTCTTCCTAGAAACTGCACAACTATTAGCCAGCCAGGCAAGTCAGAATGTAAGGTGAGCTCTGGCCACTTGGGTAAGGCACAAGGTGCAAAGGGTTACATTAGGAATAAAAATCCCGTGGGACCCCTGCTGCCCACTTGTTTTGGTGGCTGCAGCTCCCCACCCCCCCCCACTGAAGTGCTTTGAATGTGTGGTCATTTTCTTGAAACCCATTTCTTACAAATGCAACCTGGAATTGTAAGGCACATAAACCCTTCCTTCTCTAAGTATCTGTCACAGCAACACAGACACAAAATGAGGGCAGCTTTTGACAGTGTCAGTGCATAGAGACCATGGTTGCTTTGCTGATGGTGACTTCTGTGACTTTTCACTCTACAGGTGGCTATAATAGCGGGGAACTTTGAACTTGCAGAGTACATCAAGAACCACAAGGAAACAGACATTGGTGAGTAGGCTTGGTGAGAAACCACAGCCATTGTCCTCTGAGATCCTCCTGGGACTGCTTGCAGAGCTCTCAGCCTTGGGAGTCCTTCCCTGATAGTAGGGAGGGTTGTGAAGACCTTTGGGGATGAGCAATAGACTTCCTGTGATGAGTACCACTCTCCTGTCTCCTGAAAGTGCCAGCTACAGGCACATGTAAGTGGGGAATGCTTGAATTCTGCTGGGGTTTGGTCTAGGATTCCCACCTGGTTCAACTCTCTTGCTTTTTCCCGAGATTGATTTAAAATGTATGCCTGTAGCTGTGCATTTCTGCAGATGGTGAGGGTCTAGCAACATTGGCAGGTGATACTGATCCCAGGGGAGATGGTACATGGGGGGTGGGGAGGGCTGGGGGATAGCTCTATACCTTCCTCTCAAGTTTGCTATGAGACCTAAACTGTTCTCAAACAGTCTTAAAGAAAAAGTCTACAGAGACAAGTCAGAGAAACTGTCTGGGTACTAAGGAGGAAACGTACTGGGGAGCTGGCTTAGATGTGTTTATTGGAAGGCACAGACTCGTGTGTAGATGGGTGGCAGCCGAGAGGGAGGAAGACTGTGAGGTCCTCTCTTCTGCCCTCCTGTCATCTCTACTTGGTGTCCCCCTCCCCTTTCTAGTACCACTTGCACCAACCAGGAGGGCCATCTTAGGGGCCCCTCCTTGCTCCCACCGTCCTGCCATGGGCTGGGCCCAGTCTTGCACAGTGGATGAGCCGGCTGGCCTGCGCCCTCCAGCACTGGGCTTCCACAGGACCTGCAGCGGGGAGCAGCCCCACTGGAACAGCGGTGGTGAGCCCTCGAAGGTGGAGCTGTCCCATGGAGGGGCTCTGGGATGGGGCTTCTCGGGGCCTTAAGAAGAAGCAGATGGCATCTGCCTCTCACTGCCTATGCCCTCACCCTGCTTTTGGGTGTTGGGACTGAGCGAAACTGTGTCTCCCTTTTACGTCTTCATCATGTTGAATGTGTGTCTTGCATCGATTGTGGCTGGGGACCTGCCTTGCTGGGAAGTTGGATGGTGACGTAGAGCCAGACGATGGGCTTGTGTCACCCTGTACCCTGCTCTGAGCATCAGCCTTGTTAGAAGAGGGATGTGTGTAGAGCTCGAACCAAGCGGAGTCCCAGGCTCCCAAGCTGTTCACTATGCTTGCCTGCCTCAGCCTCAGTTCAGCTGTGAGCAAATGTCAAGTGCCCCACCTGATCTTTTCCTCTCACATGCATTCATCTTCACCTTGACCAAGTGAGTTCTTATCCACAGTCCTATATTAATTTTAAACTTCCTCTGTTATTTTACCACTTCAGAGGGAAATGGCTTCCCTTTGAGAGATGGTAGGCCCAGGAACTTCTTCCCAGAGTATATCCTATGAAGTTGGAGTCAGTGCTGTTCCAGTCAACAGGATACCTCACAGGTGGGGGTGCAACTGATGCTGCCCTGTGGAGGCTGAGAGGGAAAGATACCTTTTGAGGAAGGCAGACATTGCTCAGGGCTCCTGAAAGGGCAGGTTTGATGGCTGTCTAGAGCCCCAACAAGATCTTGATAAGAGTCTAAGATTCCAACCTGGTACAGGGAGCTTCAGACACAATGTCTCCTTCAGCAATAAGGGAATGTCCACAGGGACCAGAAGTATGAGGGGTCAGAGATGTCTGGGTCTGAGCTTACCATGCCCAGTGTGATCTCTGACCACCTCCTCCTGGGAAGACTCTGGCAGATTAGTGGGCCCAGAAATCCACTCAGGCTCTTTAGAAGGTGGGGACCTCAGAGACTGATGGCTTCTGTGGCTCCCCCCTCACCCAGGCTCGAGGGGTGATGTCAAAAGGACTGAGGATGTTCTGTCCCCTTGGAAGTCATGTGACTTGGAGATCAGTGACTGCTTACTGTGAAAAAGACACTTGACTTTTCAGAAGTTCAATCTTTGGTACACATTGTCACTCTTGCTGTTACAATGCCTCCTCCTCCTGAGTCCTGGTCATCCTTTGTTCTAGATGGGTTTTTTTGATGTCCCACCACCCCCTAGCTCATCAAGTTTTCTGCTGTGTTAGCTTGGGGGTCGCATCTCCCTCTCTGTAATGGTCTATGCTCTCCACTCACCTGCATGAGAGAGCTCAGTCTCCTCAGCCAGGGCTACACAGCGTGTATTCAGTACAGGGTGTACTTGGGCATTCTGTGAGCTTATGTGAAATGCAGACTCTCTGGCAACCACCAAATGTGACTCCACAGGTCCAGGTGCTGATGAAATCACTATGCTAATGTTTCCTGGCGGTTCAGAGGGTGGGCATCCACCTTTGTGTCCCAGAGTCTACCTGGGCATCCCCATCTCTCCTGAGCTCATTCAATAGGATTGGCCACATATCAGTTCCCAAGGATGGCAAATGATGGCTAGCTGAGCCGTTTAAAATAATGAGTTTATTCTGCCATTCTAGGGGGCACGAGGTCAGAATCAAGACACTGGCATCTGGGTTGTTCCTCAAGGCTCCGGAAGGGTTTACTCCAAGCTCTTTCCTGTGTTAGGTGCTGCTGGTGGTCTTTGGCCTCCATGGGTTTGCGACACATGATTGCAGTCTCTGGTCTGTGATAACTTGACATTCTCTATAGTTATGGGGTTTAGAGTCACCATGGAAATGAATCTCTGGATGTGCCTGTAAGATTCTAGTTAGTGTGGGTTCACTGATATATAAAGACCCACCCTGAATGCGTGGGGCACCATCCTTTGCTCTGGGGTCCCAGACTGAACAAAAAGGAGAAAGCAATGTGAGCGCCAGCGTTCATCTCTCTCTGCATCCAGAGTGTGGATACGATGTGACCAGCCACCTCACACTCCTGAAGTCTCACACCCCACACCTTCCCTGCCGTGATGGATATGCCCTCAGGCTGAGAATCAAATAAACATGTCCTTCCTTAAGTTGCTTCTTATCAGGCGTTTTTTTTTTTTTTTTTTTTTTTTTTTTTTTTTTTTTTTTTTTTTTTGTCCCAGCAGTGAGACAAGTAACTATCCATTGTGTCTCAATGTCCTGCCTTATCTCTGGACACCAGTTTGGTCCTTTATCTAAGATGACCTTCCACTGAAGATCCTTAAACTGACCATGTGTGAGAAGACCCATTTCCAAGACCATAACTGCAGGGGCCAGAGTTTAGTGTTGCCTGTCTCTGGGCCATTGCCTCCTCCAGGGCAACAGCATTGGACTCTGCACATCCCTCAGTACCTGCCCCCCAGTGCTGTGTAGTATGTGCTGAGTGAGTGACCTTCCCCCACCATGCTGTTTGCCATTCTGTCACCTTCCTTCTCAGCATAAGCTCTGTCTTCATACTGATCTTAGGCACAGAGGAGTGGCTGATGCACTGGGTCCTGAGTGTCAACATTAGAGTCTTTTGGTTGTGTGTTTGTGTGGTGATGGCGGTGTTGGGGCGAGGAGGGCAGATGTGTATTTGTGCTCATTCATTTAGAGTTCTGGGGACTATTTTGGGCGTTGCACCTCAGAAGCAATTTACCTTTTATTTGAAATGGCCTGTCTCTGGCCTGAAGGTTTACTTGTTGGGTAAACTGGCTGATCAGAGAGATCCAAGAAGCCTCCTGTTTCGGCCTCCCATGCATAAGCCTCTGTGGTAGCTTTTGACGTGGCTTCTGGGGATCCAAACTCAGCTGCTCACACTTTGAACTGAGCTTGTATTCCATGTTGTCGTCTCATGTTTTAAGCTTCACTACCACTTAGGAGGGACAAGGAAGAAAGAGACCCGTCCCTAAGTGTGTCCCCCATTCCTGAGTCTGGCACCCCTCACTGTTCAAGAGCAGAGTCCTGTTTGTCCTAAGCTGAGTGAGGCTGAGCGGCTGTCCTCAAATCTCAAGTAGGAGGAAATGAAGGTAGGAGCCCCCAACACAAACCTCTGTCGGGTCGGGTCAGGTCAGGGCATATGTCTGAATGTAGGGTGGTGGGAAGTTCTCCACAATCCAACTTGGGAGTCATTAAAAGTGAGTAAACACATCGCTAGCTTTTTCCATGGTTAATCAGGGAAATCCCTTCCTGCCGAAAAATCAAATTGTTCCCGCTTTTGAATGGGTGAATCTTTGTTTTCTATACTTGCCAGTGTGCTAGCAAAACCAGAACACTTCAGAAGTGCAGATGTGGTTTTGGGGAAGGCAGCCATAACCCTGCAGTCAGAGCCATTTGGCAAATGGACACCCGGAGTTCATGTGGCTGCAGCTTGCCTCCCCAATAGGCACGGCATCTTGGCATGCACATTCATGTGCGAGCCGGTCACAGTGTGCGTGCTGCTCTTGTCGGATTCTGCGCTGCTGGTTTTTTTTTTAAAGCACCCCCCCTAAAATATTAAACGTGACTTCCATCAGATTATTTTATCTGCCAGCTGGGGGAAAGTGCTTGTTGGGAGAGGCTGCGAATAGCGAAGTTAATCCCTGCTTGCTGTCACCCAGCGTAAGCTGTGGCTGGGCAGATGAGCCAAGCCGGCTTCAGGTGCCTTGGCCACAGAGTACTTAGGATGACTTCCATAGGATGGCTTCCATTAAAACCAAGGCCAGGGGTGAGCTGGGGAGCCCACGTCCGAAATAAGCATGCAAGTATTAAACATGTGGCGCGCTGATAAGCTGCGGACTCGGCTAACCTGTTTTCCCCAATCTTTGGTGGTTTTGTTCTTGCCTGGCTCTGAGGGGAGATGCGCTGTCAGATGGATTAAATGACATGGGTTGTGCTTCTTCAGCGGAACAAGGTTTGTTTTCCTGTCTTGTCCTTCCGCAGCTATGGAGAGGTGTGTGTGTGTGTGTGCGTGTGTGTGTGTGTATGTGTGTCACAACGCAGTCCATAGAGCTGAGGTGTGTGTGAGTTTGGTGCCTGCTTAGCTGACTAAGGAGCACTTGGATACGGTTGCTAGGTTTCAAGACCGGGAGCCTGTATCATTACTCTGTGGATTTGCATAGATGATGGATGGAGGGAGATGTTTTCAGATTTCTTAGTGTAATATAGTGTGTGTGTGGGGTGTGAGAATGTGAAATCTGAGCTTGTTTTGACTGATGGTTCTTTGAGAATATACCTGTTTGGAAGATACCACCTGCTGGGAAATTAAATAATTCCGACCTGAGAGATTTCTGTTTTCCTGGCATTTTCACTATGAAATGAGCTACTTCCAATGAAGCAGGTAAGGCTCTCTGAAGTGAGCCGTGGGAGCCTTTGTATTTGCCAGAGAGACTCTCCAGCAGGTCCTCAGGAAAACCCAAACGGTGACCTATTTCCTTAAATTTAACCAAAGGGATCAGGGCCCCCACTGTGGAGTCCCCCTCTCTGGTTCTCCCCAAGGAAAGGGAGAAATGATACTACAGTCGGGCAGCCATCACACAGCTGTCGATCGGATTCCCACGGCATATTTTCAGAGCAAGTAGCTCAGCAGGGGAGGGGGACAGAAAGCTTCCCAGACACTGCAGTTTCTAAGCAGATGGTCTGCTACCTGGCTGGGGAGGGGCGGGGGGGGGGGCGGGAGGGGGCTTACCCTGTTCTTGTCGCCCTTTGAGGGAATTAGAAAGACATGTAAAATTTTATCAGTCTGGTGTGTGTGTGTGTGTGTGTGTGTGTGTGTGTGTGTGTGTCTTTGCACTGGGTTGATTGTTCTGATCTGTCTGTGCCTGGGGTCCTGGTTGCTGTCAGCTGTTGAAGGCATTGGTCTAGTGGTTTATTGTGGTTCTGTGTTCGCTGCCTCTTCTCCCATCCAGGAGTTTTATCCCCAGTCATAAAGCATGGTTATGCCACCTGAGTGACATGGTTTTGTTTGTTTGTTTGTTTGTTTGTTTGTTTTTCCCAGTGACATCCTTGTGCTGCAGCTGTGTTAGGTGGGGGTGGTGTCTTGACTTGGGGATTTCTAACACAAGGCCTAGGTAACCTTCCACTTCAGATCTACTGCCATTCGTGGCCTGTCCTATGCGTGCGCTCAGCTCCTAAGGTACCATGGTTTTGTTCCTAGTTTGATATGGCAACAGGCCTTGGCCTTCTGTCTTGTGAGCATCTCCATGTGACTTGTCTTCGTGATCTCCACCTGTCCATGTGCACTCCCAACCACGTGCACTCCCACGTGCCCCCTAAGCAGCTCTCCATCTGTTCTAGCTTGCTGCATCCTCTCTCCCTTCAACCAATCAGAGTGCTGCTTGAGAGAGGGATGGGTGTGGACACAATGTACCCTGCTTTGGTCCCTCCTTTCCAGATCACCCTGCTTCCCCTGCAGTGGACATTCCTGGCTGCTGGCAAGTATACAGAGCACCCCTGCTCTCTCCTGCACACACACAGACACCTTTCAGTTCTGGGTTGACCTGGAACCGTTCCTGGCCTGTGACTTCCAGGTTCTGCACACTCTGAACGCAGGAAGCTCCAGAGGTGTGTCACTGTCCTCTACCCTTGTCCCTGCAGTCTCTAGCAGTTTCCATCAAATGAAACACCCGGCTCCCTGGCCACAGCGCATAAGGATGCAGCCCCTTCAATGGCTCATGCCAGTCAGCACAACCATCCTCTCCTCAAACTCAGAACCAACTGGATGTGCTTAACTAGCTGTTGAAAGGTTCCCATGGCCCCCCCCACACTGCTCTGTAAAAGGATAGTGCCCGGGTAGACTTTGCTGGGTACCCACTGAAGCTGTCACAACAGGGTATCCTGACCTGTAGACCCAGGACTGTCACCTGCCGCTTGCTCCCTCCTCTGTGGTCACTATCCACTCCAAAGTCTCTCTTGCTGTTGTGGGGGTTACAAAGGTGAGAGACAGCTCTCAGTAAAGGTCTGAACCAACTAACAAGCCTTCTGTCATTTATGTGGAAGGGCGTCGAGTTTCTGGGGAGTTCCTGGACAATGAAAGACCTGGGAAAGTAAGTGGTGGCTGTTACAGGTAGCCGCGCTCCAGAGCAGAGGGCTACAGGGCTGCAGGAGTCTGATACCTCATCCAGACCTTGTAAAGGATAGTCTGCACAGAGCTAGACTGAATTCCTCAACCTCATGCATCTACTGGGAATTGGAAAATCCATGGAAGTCTTGAAAGCCAAGATTGTTCTTGTTCTTGCCTGTATAGCGTTCCACCACCATCACTTGAGCCAATCCATCTTTTCCCAGCCCTACATACCTACTTTTTTTTTGAGATAGGGTTTCTCTGTGTAGCCCTGGATATGCTGGAACTCCATCTGTAGACCAGGCTGGCCTTGAACTCAGAGATCTGCCTGCCACTGCCTCCCAAGTACTGGGATTAAAGTGTGCGCCACCACAGCTGACCTCTACCTACCATTGTTTATCAGCCCAGTCTCATCTGAGGGCCAGGCTGGTCTTCAGTTTGTTTGTGCCTTCTCTGTCTGCAGGCTCTGCCTCTGGCTTGGGTCCATAGGGGAAGGCAGCATCCTCGCAGGCCTGGTGCTCTTACCACAGAGCTGTCCCACATGGTTTGCTTACCCTTGTGTGGGTTCCTGGGTCCTGTCTGGCCTCCTTCATCCTCTCTTGTTCTCTTAGCCTGCCCTGAGCCCTGGATGGGCAGGGAAGGGAAGGGCAGTCAGCAGGTACTAGAACTTTCCATTATGTCTTAAGAACTTTGCAGACAGATGCTTCATGGTTGCCATAGGTAGCCAGGGAGAAAGACTGAGGTCTACGTGAGAGGTATGGAGTGTAGGCCGCCTCAGAAGGGAGGGGCAGTGTGCCTCCCTCATCTAACTGACATGCAGTCGGCTCCATACATGCTTCATCCATCCATCCATCCATCATCCATCCATCCATCCATCCATCATCCATCCATCTATCCATGAAGACTGGGTCTTACTCTATAGCACAGACTGACCTAGCACTCCCTACATAGCCCAGGCTGCCCTCAAACTGGTGGCAGTTTTCCAGCATCAGCCTCCTGAGTACTGGGACTTCATTGCTTTTTATCCGACTGGAATGGCACTGTCCTGTCAGTCACTATCCCCAACCCACCCTGCATCCTACCAGTAAGTGACCAGGGCAGAGGGAGGCTCCAAGACTGCAGATCCTAGACTCAGCTATGGGTGAGAGCCGGAGCAGGCTGTGGACAGAGGTCTGTCAAACCAAGTGGCCCTAAACCCTTGCCCTGCTGCCTGACCTCAGACCTCAGACCTGCCTCCCCACAGCCTACCCAACACCTGTGGGCCTCGGTGGCTGGTCGCAAATTTAGCAATGGCTGGCCACTGACCTGGAGCTGCTGGCCTCCTCCCTCTCAGGAGCTCATTCCTCTGCAATTTCCCTTCACACCAGCCTGGGAAGGGAGCACAGAGTGGCCTTTCTGTGGTTTCTACACCCTGGGGTCCCTGTCACTCATATCCATATCCCTATTGGCTGAGTTTACCAGGACCCTCTGCCTGCTTTGTGCTTCTCCTTTGCCTACACATGCCTCCCTGAGTCCTCATGCCCCCAGGCCCCACTGCAGACACTGTCAGCTGCTCGGCTCTCACAGCCTAGGCAGGAACAGGTCTTCTAGTCAGAGGGCCCTTCAGCTGCTTTCTCAGGTCTTCGTGTCTGGGATGTTAGGTTCGGGAGAGCAGCCTCCCTGTTGAGAGTGTGTAGAAGGCTCAGTGGCTACTGCCTGAATCCCAGTCTCCAGCCACAGCCTTGGGCCTTTGCTTGAGGGTCTTCAGGGGCTCAGGGAAAGTCAGTGAGGCAGGGCAGCCATCTTGCTCCCCTCCTTTCCTGTCCGTTTCCCCCTCCTTTTGTTTTTTATTCCTTCTTTAACCTTCTTTCCCGTAGTATTTGACCTTCACACTGGCACTGGTATCCTACCCTAGGCCTGTACTTGGCTCTGCCCCTCTGGAAGGCTCAAGAGGTTCACTCCCAGGCTCCCACTGTTCTTGCATATAGCCAAGTGTGAGAGGCTCACTCCTGTAATCTTAGCATTTAGGAGTTTTCAAGCAAGGAGGGTTGCTGTGGATTCTAGGCTAGCCTGTGAATTTTAGGCAAACCTTTGCTACCACAGTGAGATTTGCCTTTTTTTTTTTAAAGGTATGTAATTAAGTATGAAAGAGAACATGTAGTTGAAGGAATTCTAGTCCCGGCCCTTGCTGCTCACTGGTCCTGAGATCTTCATAAATGTCTCTCCTGAGCTTCCATGGCACATGGAGGTGAGCCATGGCTGTAAGACTCGCCCTACCCCAGCAACCACGATGAAAGCAGTGGAGATGACCTCAGCATGACCTTTGGGTCCCGACAGGTTGTTCTCCCCATGATCTCTCTCTGGTTTGCATTCATTCTCCCAGTCCTTATGATATCAGAGGCAGAAAGAACTGACTCAAGCCACATAGAGAACATAGTGTAGCCCCAGTCAGGGCTGGAGATATGATTAGATCCCTTTCTGACCAATCAGAAGCCTATAATTTCAACTCCTGCTGATCCTAAGAGGATCCATCTTCAGTGACCTTCCAGCCCACTGATATGAAGGTTCAGCTTGACAGGAGTGTGAAGCAGCTGGTCACATGGGATCCACAATCAGGAAGCAGAGGATGACCAGAGCCCTGCTCCCCGCAACCCCACTTTCAGCAGAATAGCTTATTTTAGAGAAATCAGCCATTCAGTTGTCCAAGGCAGAACGAGACTAGGGGTCCGGCTATGAGTGCTTCCTTGCTTCAGCTCCTGGGCTTTGTGTTGAAGAACAGTTGCTTCAAAAATAGGTGTCCGCTTTAACCCTGGCCTAGATGTGTACTGGGGACCAGCTCTGATCACTCACTGATCTCAGCTCCTGGGCTTTGCCCTGAAGAACTGCTTGGCAAATTACTAGGCAGGTAGGACCAGTCCTGATTGCAAGCTGGCCGTAGCATCCTGAGCATGGTTTAGGATCGGTCCTGGCAAAATCCCAAGATCCTTGTAAGCTCTGTTTCACCCTGACCCCCTCACCTATGCCTTCCCTGGCAATGAGTCCAAGTACAGGCCTGGAAGTGATCACAGCACCCATATTGGCCACAGTAGAGCTTCCTGTGCCACTCTGTGAGGACTCTCGGCCCTCAGTGAGCCAGGGGATGCCTATGTTCAACACCAGATCTTGAAGATCTTCCTTTAAAAAGCCTCATATACCCACAAGGGCTTCTGGGTAGTGGAACTGAAGAAAAAGCATTAGGCCAAGGACTGGAAAGGGTGAGATTCCATCTGGATTATTTTGGTGATCTTGGACTAGCCATGTTCTCTCTGGGCCTTGGCAGAGGGTCTGTTTTTCCCCTACACCCCTCAGTGCTATACACTGGACTCTCTGGGTCAGAGCTTATCCCAAATCCAGGAAGGGTTTTGACAGGCAGTGGCAGGGTGGGGGCTCTTTCTTGGGACTCTCTAAGGCGGTCCAGTTATTCCAGCCACTCGATAGGGGCTGCAGACTTGCAGGATGTGTGTGGTGGAATTAAACAGAACAGAGAGGAGTTTCCTGATTCTGCTCTAATAAGCAGCAATAGCAGGACTTCATCTGGGCTCTAGTGAGAAGAGGGAGGGTCCCCCATGTGTGTACCTCCATGGGGCTCACTCCTACCCAGTTGGAAGGGACAAGTCAGAGCGCAGGGAAATGGCAGGAACTATCAGAAGAAAAACAGAGGTGAGCAATCAGGTCTTGGTTCTGTGGCTCTGCTGGGTCCTAGCTTCTGAGGCAGCCAGGACAGGTATGAGAGACCCTCCCATCACTATACCGCCATGTCCCGAGGCCATTGCTGTGTGGGCTTTACTGTCCAAGAGACGCCAGTGTAGCTGATGAAGAGCCCTGAGGGCATTTTGTTTCCTCTAGACCAGATCCATGGGATGTCCCTCATGATTCTTAGGAAGAAGCTGAGTGCCAGGTGGTCTGAAGGGACAGAGAGCTCAGCTAGAGCACCAGGGAGAACGTGAATGAATCAGGAGCCTTTTGCAAATGGACTTTGTCTAGTGGCCCCGCCCAGGCTCCTGCGAGCCAGGTGGAAAGCACCACTTCCAGCCATGGGAAGTTCTCAGAATTGGGAGGCTGCTCCGGACAGAGCAAGGGAAACTTATCTGCTATGCCAGAGGAATGTTCATCAAAGGAAAGGCTGCTCCCCCCGCTCAAGGCTACCCTTGGCCAAGGCCACTGCGGTCATGTGGTGTGACACTGCACTCCTGGGTAGGAAGGTAGGAAATCCTGTGATTTCCAGAGCGTAGTCTTACTGAGAGGGTTAATCCTCTAGAAAGTGGGTGGAGGCGGCCAGCTGATGAACAGTCACCGAATCCTTATACACACTCCTGCCATGTTCTTTTCCCAGCATGGGGGAGAGAGGGGAGTTGAGATTACAGGAGAAGGAAGATTTAGCTTGGGGGTCTGGCTTTGTTCTAGTCCCTCCCAGAGATCTACTTTGGGAGTGACTTGCTTGTCTCCAGAGCACTAATTCCATTCTCCCTGAAGTTCTACCAACCTCCTGGCTAAATACTGACTGCTGTGTTTTCTGTGTAGCATGAAACCTGACTGAAATACATCTTGTGGCTTCAGAGAGGTATAGATGGGATGGCCTTCCCGACATCTCCTTCAGTCCAAGCCAGCAGGACTTTCTCCTACTGCTTGGGCAAGTGCTCAGCCTGGCTCTCTACTCCCCCGCCCCACTACGATGTCCACCAACTCTCTCCTTATTTGTCTGTCTGTCTGCCCTAAGACTCCAGGCTCATCAGCCTGCGTTATGTGCTATTCCCAGCCAAGATGGTACCCAACACCCTCAAGGCTCTCGGGCAATATTAATTGAGTAAGTTGCCAGCTCATGTTAGAGAAGAAGATCTTCCTTTCTCTGTAGTGACTGTTCACAGAACATAAATCTTTTCTTCCATGTCAATGCAAGTGACTTCACTCAAGGAGAACCCTGGTCCTCGCTGCCAAGACCGGCATCTGAATGCCTTCTGGGGAGATGGCGTTGGCATCAGCCCATCTAAACTAGTCACAGTGGCCAGAGACGTCCATTTTCCTTTCTTCTCTCTCTCAAATCTGAGAAAGGCCGAGGAGAGGAGTGTGTCAGAAATACTCATCGTGAGCATACAAGATGGCACAGTGGGAAAAGGAGCTTTCAGCTAAAAACCTGAATTTGCTCCCCAGATTCCACATGATGAAAGTCACCTCCCAGAAGTTGTCTTCTGACTTGGCACACACACATACACACACACACACACACACACACACAAACACGTAACTTAAAAAAACTCCCAGCTAGATCTGGAAGCGTGGCACATGGCAAGGCTGGAGGGCTGTGAGGCTGGGACTGGGCCAGGCCTAGCTCACGGTGGCTTTCTTCCGTTTTAGGTCAATGGCTAGTGCTAGGCCACATGGTCACCCTGTAGCCTGCCAGGCAGAGGAGACTGCTGTGCCCAAGAACAGGACAGAATGGGTCAGGAGGAAGGCAGGGGACAAATGCCAGCAATCACAGTGATCTGAGGAATCGTTAGCTCCTGTCCCAGGAGTTCGGGGAGTTCCAGGAAGAGCTCAGGGTTCAGGCCCAGCTCTTGGCTCTGATCTCGTGCACTGCATCTTCTGGTTGCATGAAGAGGCTGATGGAAAGCAATGGGAGATGGCTCAGTGGGTAAAGAACTTGTCACTTAAGTACAAGGACCTGAATTCCCACCCCCAGTATCCACCTAAAGCCAGATATGCTAGTGCGTATCAGTCATTCTCATGTTCCTAAGGCAAGATGGAAGGCAGAGATAGGAGAGTCCCTGGGAGCTTTTGGACCTGCTAGCCTGGATCACATCAGTGAACAAGAGACTCTGCCTCCGAGAAGGTAGGAGGTGAGGCTTGACCCACTAGGGTGCCCTCTGACCTTTATGTGTACATTTGGCAATGAACATGTGTACACACACACACACACACACACACACACAAATATATAGAGAAAGATAGCCTGTCAATAAGATGTGTCCTGTCACTAAGTACCATGAGTTAGTGGTTCCTAAGGACCTCAGTTACCCAGTCAGTCACATGTGGCCCTCAGGCACCCATGGTCTCAGCTATAACCCTGATTCAGGTTTAGCAGGATCTGTGCCACAACCTGTGGCAACTCTCCCATGCTCCTGCCATGGAAAGAAGCAGGCCTGCTTTCTTCAATTCCACCATCCTGGGGCACCAGGTTAACCAGCAGCCAGTACAGATGGCAGGGTAGGAAATGTTCAGCGAGTGTGGGTTTCAGTGCATGTGGATTTCAGCACTTTCGAAAACCCTATTACTGAATTTGGATAAGACCTTTAACATTGACATTTATTTTTTCAAATGTGTCATTTAAATACAAATACATGAATTAAGAAAATAACACTTATTACGTGACTGTTACTAAAAGTAGTCTTGCTGTGTGAAGAAGCAATGTGAGACATGCCCTTCATGTGTGGCCCCATGCAGGGAACGCCTGTGGTTGGAAATGAGGGAATAAACAGAGGGTGCCTGGTGGTGCCTGGTCCAGTACCAGGAGATACGAGATGCCATCAAGTGACTGTGTTGATGCTTGCTGACTTACGATGTCTCAACTTGGAATGTTTTCACTTTCCAATGGTGGGAACCGGAGGTCCTTCACTAGAAAGCCAGGCTTGGATTTGGGATGTTCTCCTGCGATGGCAATCTGTATTCTAATCATCTCTTGGGGTGCTGGGTCATAGCAGAGCTCTTCAGTACCCACCATCCCTGAGGTGACGAAAGGGCACTCTGTACTGTGCTGTGTGGCTAAGCTGTGGCATGAGGCCGGCCATGTGCAGTTTCTTTTCTTTTTTGACAGTGTCGAAGATGGGACCCAAGGTTTTATGCCCAGTGGACAGTCCCTCTACTGCTGAGCTAGCCTCCCTACCCTGCAACCTTTAGTGAATGTTCTACTGAACAGTAATGTCAAATTGCAATGGTTTTATCAGGCTCAGATGTCACTATGATCTAGATTTAAAAAAAAAAATCCCATTCAAAGCCCTGCCCTCCGGACCCCCTCCACTCTGCCACCTCCTGGCCTCTCATGCCCGTGTTACTTACCCAAGGGACATTTTTGGAGGGACTGACCCAGCATGCTGGTAGCGAACCTCTGAGCTAGGAGCAGAGCCATCTCGGGCCAGCGTCTACCGCCTGTGTGTAGGGGATCATCCACACAGCAAAGGTGTCCGTGAACCTGTAGGAGTGTGGGAAAGGGAAATGCAGTGCAGTGAGAAGGAGGCCTTGTCCTGCCCAAGTCTTTCCAGCGGGGGTCAGATTAGGTGATTGCGGTGGGCTCAGGTCTTTTTGTTGACTTTGGAAAGGTGAGGCCTCCAATAGAGCTGCTGTGGGCGGGTCTCCCATGATGCTGCCCCTTATGGTGGTCAAAGGTGGCTCCAGCCATGTCCTTCTTTCTCCTTCCCTCCCTCTTTCACTCCTCCTCTTCCCTTCCCGCCCCTTCCCCTTTTCCCTCCTCACTTCCTTTTGTCTCCTCTCCTCCTTCTTCCTCCTCTTTCCTTCTCTCTTCCCCTCATCCCCCTCCCTGTCTCCTTTCCTTCTCTTTCTCCCTCTGTTTCTCTGTCTTTCTCTAGTTTTGGCAGTGAAACCCAGGGCCTTGTATATAGTGGTGTGTGTGAGTGTGTGTGTGTGTGTGTGTGTAGTCCTTGGATCATGAAGCACAGATCATAGTGTGAAAGGTATTGGTGTCTTCTTGTGATTGCATACACTTCTCACATTATTAACCCTTCAGTGGGATGCCATCTCACACGAAACTACCATGATAGTCACTTGATCGTTAATGCTTTTGGTCTATGCCTCTTTGTGTTCATCGAGACTTTTTGTTCATGGTAATATAAATACTCTATTTGTTTTCATCACAGTCAAGTCTGTAACATACTATTCCAGGGATAACAATGATAATAATGATAATTCTAAAGCCTTTAAATTACCTGTATTATTCATCTCTGTATAGTGTATGTGGATATGTATGTGGATATATACATGGATATGTGCACTGATATGTGTGTGGATATGGCTTTGACATGGCTATGTACGTGGCACAGTTTTGTGTAGAGGTCAGCAGGAATTATTTCTCTCCTTTGCCACCTCTTCTCTGTGGATTGAACTCAGATCTTCATGCTTGGTGGTGTTTTTACCTGCTGAGCCCTCTCCTGGCCCTGATAATGACTTATTTTAAAACTAGACATTCACTTTGCATCTCAGAAGCAGCTGTGACTCTGGGGAATGATGGGTGCCTCTCTCCTGAGCCTCCCCATCCCTCCCACTCCTGGGATTTCATCGAAGGTTAAGGCATTCAAAGCAGAGCCTACCCAAGTCATTTGAGAAACAAAATTTACTGTCTACTGTCTCAGAATAGGCTCTAGCTCTGGATGCGGAGGTTGCCGTGGCAACACTTCTTTGTTTTTGGGAAACCACAGACACTAGCCTAAGAACTACAGCAGGCCAGATGTAAATTTTGCCTCTGAGGTGAGTGAGGGGCAGGGAGCAGGGACCGTCTAGCATAGCTGGTCCCTGATGCACTTCCTTCAAAGTCATGACATCATCAGTATTCCTATGTAGCATCCACACAGATCGTGGACAGTGAGAGTCTGCACCTTGAGTCCCCAGGAGCTGATTTTCTAGGTGTCTTAGGTGTCTTTTCTCCTAGCTGTCAAGGAAGGCCAAACCATGCCAGGCCAAGTGACCACAGACTTCACACAGAACATAGGAGGTAGGATCATTTACTAAGATTGGCCAGACTGACCAGCCAGTGAGCTCTGGGCATCTGCCTGTCTCCATCTCCATAGCACTAGGGTTATAGATGTGTGTGCACCATCACCTCTGACTGGCTTGATTCTTTTCTTTTCTCTTTTATCTTTTTCTTTTTGGCTCATTCTGAAGATCCCAACTCAGGACCACATGCTCAAGTGAGCTATCCCATCAACCCCTTGGAAGAACAGAGCACTCAGCAGATGCCCAGCACAGGGAGGGGGCTTGCCAGGCTTGCAGTGTCCTGTTGTATGTGCCTCATGGACCCCCACATACTCCTGCAGTCACTGTCCATGTAGGCACCTCTGACTGGGCAGGCAATCTTCCCTGCCTCCAGCCACAGAGAGCATTTCTACTGCTATGGACAGGATGTGCTTTAAATTTTTCTTTCAAGTCATATGACTGGAGCTTGGAATCTCATAGTAGCAGTGTTTGAAGGTGGCCGGGCCTTTAACAGTGAATTTCCACCTTCTCCAGCTTCCTCCCTAGTGATGCAGTCTTTTCTTCTCTTGCCTGTCCACCATTGTAATGCCACCTGCCACAAGGCCCTTGCCAGAACCTCAGAACTTGCTAAGTGCTGGACTAACAGAAACCCTTCTTGTTTATAAAGTTACCCAGCCTCAGGCGTTTCATCATAGTCATGGAGAAGGAACCAATACATCTACTATGACTGTTACTTGCTATCAAAGAAGGGTCTGAGTCCTTTCCCCACCCACCTCCCAGCCAATCCAATTTCCCTTTGATCTTCATGGATGTGTCTACCTGGACCCTTCCATAAACTTTAAAGTCTGTATCTTGTCTTCCCTCCCCTGTGCCATCCCGCCTAGTCCCCATGCTGAGCATTAGCCAGTATAACAACCATCAGAGGGCTTCAGGAATCCCACATCTGGAAAGTAGAAAAGATTTTCCATATCTGTCAGCCTTGACCCAAACCAATTTTCAGCCATTTATAGTTTTTTATTTGGCATTTCAGGTGTAGTTTTATCTTTGCCTTCTGTGGAAGATCCCTTATGTGATCCATGATGGGATGCTGCTTGGACCCACTGGCTGTGTGACATGCCAGGGCAACACATTACTATCACAGAACATGGCTGACACACAGATGCCAGTGTACCTCTGGTTTCCAGGGTTGGCACCATGGGTCTGTGTTTGTTGACTGAACAAAAGATTTCTTTAAAAATAATCTTGGGTTTACCTTCTAGGGAATGCAGAAGTACATTTCAAGATAGTATTGTAGGAGAGTGGGTCAGTTGTACTTTAAATGTTAATAGAAAACCAGAGTGGGAATTGCAAGTGCCTTTCAAAGACCCTCTCAGCCAAGGTCTGACAGGACCTGTGGTGATTTATGGCTCCCCAAATCTTCCCCAATGAGTGCCACACGGGCCCTGTGAGTGACAGGAGTGTCTGGCCTTCACTGACTTGTCATGAATGTTTATGTTCTCCCTGAAAATCTATGGTCACTTCCATCCCCCCTCCTCTGTTCCATCTCTTTCTGGTTCAGCTTGTTTAGCAGATGTGCTAGGGGAGCCTTCAGGGTCCCCTCACAGCCCCATTGCAGTGGCTCATGGCTTTTCTGAGACCGAAGTGCCCAGAGACTCCTGAGGCTCTGCTGTGCTAGCCCATGGGCTCTCTGCCCTATATGATCCTCTGTGCTGGTGGTCTCCACACAAGTCTCTCCTAACCTCCATACAGAGCCTGGAATCCTCAGCCTCAGCTCCAGCAGGACCCCACCTGCCCACCCAACTGAGAGACCCTCATTTTGATGCCTGTCATGAGCTGAATGGTATCCCCTAAACTGTGTTGAAGTCTAAGCCCTGACTCCTCAGAATGGGCCTTTCTTTGGAAATAGGGTCTTTCCTGAGGTTATCAAACTAAAGTGTGGTGGCATTAGGGTGGACCCTTGTCCTCCAAATGGGGCCTCATGAACACAGACATGTGGGTGGCAGTCACGCAGGATGCAGGCAGAGACCAGACAAGGTTCCTGTGAGCCAAGAGTGGCAGCAGATCTGATCCCAGCAGCCACTCAAGCCGAGTTCTGCCCTGAGTTTACCCTCCTGCCTGAGAAGGGGTATAGAGGTTCCCCTGGGACCTGAGGGTCAGGGACGAGAGGCTCCGTGCCAACTTGACTTTACTTCCTTGTGCCATTTTGACTTTACTTCCTGAGAAGTCATTATGAAGGACCAGTGCTGCTTCCCTTGAAGGCAGACACTTTCTCTGCTGTCTGCACCCACCCTAGGTGGGGCTGGAACCCTGACCTGAGGACATTTTGTTTGTATCATGGCCTGCAGCAGCCTACTTCCCCCTGCCCTTGCCACAGATCTTTTTTTGTTTTTGTTTTTTCAAGACAGGGTTTCTCTGTATAGCCCTGGCTGTCCTGGAACTCAGAAATCTGCCTGCCTCTGCCTCCCAAGTGCTGGAATTAAAGGCGTGCGCCACCACTGTCCAGCAACCATAGATCTTGGTTCTTCCTAAGCAGCCCCTCTCTGAATTCTCCAGAAGGCGACTGTGTGCCTCAGCTCTCCAGTTCCACTCTGTACTTGTCCTCTGAAGGCTTTGGGAGGGGTCTGGGGTTCACACCTGAATCTTTCAGGAGTGTGGAGACCCATGCATGCCCCGTCTAGTGGAATAAGAGTTCTAGTCTTATCCAGGAAGTGGCCACTGCCTGTGGCCTTGCAGACTTGGGGACTAACACATACAGGAGGGAAGGTTAGTCTGAAGGATGGGCAAGTGGGGTCTCTTAGTGGAGAATGCCAGGCACAAGGCCCTCGGGCCAGTCTAAAAATCTGAGTGGACCCTTGGAGAGGGTAGCTGCTGACCTTGAAGGGAGTTTCAGGGGTCCTCCTGACTCTGCTTCCCAGAACCAGGATAATAAGCACACTCTACTGCACCCAGCTTTTAGTATTAGGGATCAAACTCTGGTCCTCAGGCTTGTATGGTAAGTGCTTTCCTGACTGAGCTGTCTCTCCAGCCCCGGTATTTGTGTCCTTTGAACAAATGAATCTCAAGGTGACCCTTTATCACACTGGGTGTCAGAGAGCATGTGTGGCCCCATGCCTATTGTGTTCTTTCCCAAGTTCCCTGGGCATTGCTACTCTGATGGATGCTCTGGCTTCTCACACAAGCTCCCTTGTGTGGACCCTGCCTGTCCGTTCTTTGCTGTACAGTTGCTTTGTCTGATGAGGAGAGCCAAACACTGGGATCCATAGTTGGGCATTAGGAATCGTAGCTCTCCTACTGCCTACGGTGGGCTCTGGATCTGATGTAAACATTCCTCAACAGGCATTTCCAGGGCAGCGTGAATACCCACATGATTAACGTCCTCTCTAGGTCTGCATGGATGAGAGAGGGTCTCAGTACATTCAGGCCATGGAAACAAAGTTCTATAAACCCACCATTCACCGACACCTCAGATTCCTTTCTTGTAGCACCGGAGGCTCGGAACAAGATTCGGTGCCAGCAAGTTCCATAGGCTACCATCCTAAGGAAACTGACGCTACTCAGTTCAAAACCTAAGTGTTTCCCAAAGGCATTCAGATTTTGGGGAACATAGCATGGTACCTGATTTATCACAAGAAAAGATTCCCCCAAGCACCCCAAGGAATCTCCCTGCTCACAGCATGGCTTTCCTAGGCTACTTCTCTTCAAACCTCAGTTTTCTGTCTGATGGCAGCCTGGACATCAGCCTGGCCCCACACAGTAGAAATTCACAAGCATGGGGACTCTCTCTAGCTTGACTAGCACAGACCCAGTGCACCTGAATATCTTCCTCACTAATACTTTTACCTTTTTCTCTGAAGCTTCTCTCTCCCTATCCCTTTTCACTCCCCCTCCAATTTCCAGATGTGCTAAACATGAAAATGCCCAGTGGCGTTGCCATAGCAACAAAAGCAGACCTGGCTATCTGAGTACTGCCCCTCTGAGGCACTTCTCTCCTTCAGCCTTCTGGATGACAGCCCAGGAAGAAAGTGGGAGAGAGTAGGTGGGACCCCGAGCTGCGGTGTCTCTTCTCTGTCTCAGCAAGTGCTTGGGGGTGGCTACTCTGCTCAAGCCCTCTTACCTAGATCTGCTTGCACTGCCAAGTCAAAGTACCATAAATTGGGGACTTTTATAGCCTCTTAGTTCTGGAGATCAGAAACACAGTGTGGCAGAGTGGCTCCTTTGGATACCTGTCCTTAGCTGTGGATGGTGGCTTCATTCTCCACCACCTAATTCTCTCATGGGCCCATGTATCCACCCATTGTACTGGATTCGAGCCACAGTTTAACCCATATGATAACCTTTTCTATAAATAAAGTCACATTCTAAGACATGAAGGTGAGGACTCCAACACAGGAGGGATTTTTGGTTTGGGGTTTGGTTTGGTTTTTGTTTGTTTGTTTGTTTGTTATTTGTTTTCAGGGAGAGACACAATTTAGCCTGTAGTACTTCTGATAATTGAGGGGGTCCCACATCTCATCTTTATGGTGATAGCCCTGGCTGCCAGAAACAGTGTCTGTATGATACCTGTGAGGGGAAGATAGACTGTGCATTCCCAGCCCCAGTGACTCCTGATACACAGCAGGTCAGAGGTTCCTGGGGACATCCCAGGGGACAAAACAGCATCCCCCAATACTGGCCCACTTGGAGGCCTCCCCCACCCCCCACCCTGCTCATCCCTGTTCCTCAGCTGCAGGCTCAGGGCCAGCCTAGCCTCCGTACTTACTGCTATGATTACTTATACCCTAAGTTTGCCCTCCTTAGGGGTCAGGAGCAACATCTGGCTTGTCCCCTGCCATACCATCTCCTGGGCCTGGCCCATAGGAAGCCTCAGCTAAACTTGTCTTTTTGGATAGAAGGACACAGGGCATATCCCATGCAGACCTTTTGCAGCCTTGATTTTGCTCCTGCTGGGGACCATGTAGAAACACAGGCTACACAGATCCCACGACCTACCGGGTGAGCATGGGGGCTGGGTTTGCACACTGTGGCACTGAGCCACAGAGGGTTAACTGACTTGGAAAGGAGGACGGCTTGGTGCAATTAAGTCTGCGATGCTTATTTGCAGATTTTTTTTTTAACACCAATTTCAGTCTAAAAAGCCTGCTTCTCACCAAATAAGATTTCTGATGAGAATTTTGATTGAATTCATATGTTGTGACGCAAGTTCAGGTACAGGTCGGGCCAGGAACACACAATTATCCCACCTCTTGTTTCAGAGCTGGTGATGGAAGGTTGGGGTGGTGGGGCGGCATCTAACTCCTTGTTGTAATGTCCTTCTGCAGCCCGGGCTGTGCCAGACCTCGTTTGCTAGTGTTTTAAAAACCACTCATCCTTTGCAGTCTATTTTTAAGAGGACAGGTTGGAGGAACAAAACCATTAGCAGATTTGGGACTCATTCATTTTCATGTGGAAATGGGCATAATAGGACTCTGGGTTAAACATGGTTTGTGGCTAGGGACACAGAGCTTACAGACCCAGGGCCTGATTAGTGCCCTGAATAATCTGCAACCTTGAGCTGACCATGCTTGTTGGCCCTGCAGGGTTCCCACTGCCTGGGACCTGGGAGGGCTTTAATCCTCATTTGCAACCCTGGGGGCTGAGGGATGACTGAGCTGAGCTGAATATCACACTCCAGGGGCCCTGGGTAGAGCTGCCTTCTGAGGAGGAACTTGTATGGTGCATATAGCCACTTTTCTTACTGTGTCTTCCCGCAAGTAGTGCTCTCTGGGAAGGCTGGTTTGTGCATGACTTGTCCCCATTCAGGGCCCTGGCCCATAGGGTGCTCATTCAACCACCCTAGATGAATGAAGAAAAGAATGTATTATTGATGTATTATTAGGTTTCTACTGCTGAGATAAAACACTGGCCGAAGCCAACTTGAGTAGGAAAGAGTTTTTTTCTGTCTTACAAGTCACAGTCTAAAGAAGCCAAGGGCAGTAATTAAAGGTGGGAACCCGGAGGTAGGAACTGAGGCAGAGACCATGGAGGAATGCTGCTTACTGGATGCTCTTCAAGGCTTGCTCAGCCGGTTTTCTTATATAACCTAGGATCACTTGTCCAGGGATAGCACTACCCACAGTGGGCTGGGCCCTTCCACATCCACCATTAATCAATAATATGCCCTACTGGTTTGCCTAATCTGATGGAAGCATTTTCTCAATTGAGAATCCTTCTCTTTGGACATGTATCAAGTTAACAAAAACCAACCTGCCCAGTTGGTGAAGGGAGGTGTAGATGAGGGGAGGAAGGAAGAGTGGACACAGGCAGGGAGGAAGGGTTCACACAGCTTCTGGGGACACAGCTTCTGTCCACAGTGGTGATGACAAGATGGAGGAGGGGCAAGGCTGGAGGAGAAATGCAGTTAGAGAATATGATGGAGATCTCATGGCATATATAGCACACTGCCAGCATCACACACCTACACACAAACACACACACACACACAGCACCTCACTCAGACCACATCACACCACATATATCACATGACCTCCACATCTCATATACCGCATACACACACCACCACACCAAACATATGCAACCATTTCATACACTCACACGTCACACACCACCATATGATATCACAAACATATACCTCACAGACCACACATACATCACAGCATACATGCTACAATTCCTGTGTGCATACCACACCTCACCCAGACTATACATACCACATCCTATCTACACTTGTATGCAAAACACATGCATGCATGCACTCCATAACATCACATGGCACACACTGCCAATACATGTCATTATGACTGGAGTTGAGCATGCAGGGTCATGACTTGAAGTCCTCACCGTGGTATCTTTTTAAGGTGGCAACGCCACTGTTTTACAGCCACTTTGCATTTCTCCATTCTCTGCACTGAGACATCAAAGGGCAAATGTCCAACCATTTTTCCAGAAAACCCAATGAAGACAGAAATGTCCCAGTCCCATTGTCCAGTTGGTGGACTATCAGGATTGGATTGTGTCCTAATCCTAGGGGACTTTGGGCTTAGCTGTAGGTGGGGATGTGGGACTGAAGGTGTTGGGGATATACAGATGGGGACACTGCTGGTATCTTGCTGGGCACAGTGAGCTGAGAGTTCTCCTTATTTCCTATTCCTTCCTGCATCCAACTCAAGTTCAGCACATTTGTATGTCATGGGTCTGTGGCATGGTAGCTGATGGGAGAAGTCTGAAAGGTACACTTACTGAATCATGGACTCAAAGGCAAAGAGACTGTGAGGGGACAGTCAGGCCACTGAAAGTTTGAGATTCCCCACTATAGAGCTGAAGAACCCCCTAACACAAGGACTTCCAGTCCCAGGGGTGGGGTACAGAAATAGATTAGCCAGCTGTGATGTCTGTGCTGAGCTTGGTCAGTGTCAGAGAGGCTTCTAGGACAAGATGATCCTTAAACCTTAGGAAGGGCTTGGACCAGGGCAGTATAGGAGGTAGAACTGGCAATATAAGCAGGGACTGAAGGGGATGCCTGACAGTCATATACAGAGCCAGCTTTGTGCAGTTGCCTGTAGGCTGAGGGGGAAGGGTATCCTCCTCTGATGCCGTCAGCTCACCATCACTGTTAACTGCTGATGGATCTGGGTTCTGTCTGGGACTTCTGTCCTTGCCTGTGCAGCTCCCTGACTATGCTGGGTGCTTGTCTTGGAGCAGGTCCCTGCATGGTAATGGCTGTTTAATAGGGTCTTTCTTCTCAGAGACGTTGACTGGCTGTCCTCTTGATTTAAAATCTGAGGGTCTTTTCTTCTGCTGGGAAGTTTCCTGGACCATATGTTGGGAGTGATTGTGTCTCTCTAGCCACCTATTCTTAACCCATCTTTTCAGCTGCTCATGTACCCACCCACCTACTCACCCACCCACTCATCTAACTCCCTACCCATTCTCCCACTCACTATTCACGTATCCACTCATCCATCTACCCATGTGCTACACACACACACACACACACACACACACACTTATCCATTTACCCATTAACCAGTCCGCTCATTCTACCTACTCACACATCTGTCTGTCTACCTTTGTACCCGCCCATCCAGCCATCTGCACATCCATCTACCCACCATGCCATCCCTTCATCCACCCATCCATCCACACAGACACATCTGCCATTTTATCTGCTCAGTAACCCATCACATACTCACTCCCGGCTCACTCCCTACTCCTGTCCATTTATCTACCACTATTCCTACTTACCCACTGCCTCATCACCTCATCCAGCCACCCAGACAGAAAACTAGTACAGTGGTGAGAAGAAACTTCAAAGGTCACAGGAAACAAAATCTCCACCAGCAGAGAGCTCAGGGAAGGAAGGCCTTACTGAGGGCTAAGTCTGGGCTGTGAGCTGTGCATTGGGAAGAACAAGCCATCTGAATGAAGACAGTTGGATGGCCTATTCCTGGACGCAGACTGTCAAGCCACTATGGGTGGGGGGAGAACTTTCTAGAGATCTCCTGGGCCCTGGGATAGCAAGACGGGTGCATGGTCCATGAAAAGAGGCAGGAGTGTCAGGCTGCAGCAGGAAGTCAGGTTCTTTGAGCCTAATAATCAAATAACCAAGAGGTGGGCTCTTTCATGATTTAGAAGTCCTTAGGGGGTTTGAGCAAAGATAACTACTGCAGTTTACTTGTGTGTGTGTTGAGGAGTACACATGTGTGTACATGCACGGTACACTGATGAACCATGCGTGTCATTCCTCAGGAGCCATCCAATTTGCTATTTGAGGAAGGATCTGTCACTGGGACCTAGCACTGTCTCATTAGGCTAGGCTGGCAGGCCAGAGAAACCTCAGAATCCTCCTGCCTCCACTTCCCCAGTGCTGAGGTGAAAAGTACACACCCTCATACCTAGATTTTTTTTAATGTGGTTCCTGAGGATCAAACTCAGGCCCTTAGGCTTGTGTGGCAAGCTGAGACATTTCATCTCAGAGCCTGCAATGTGCATTCCTACGATGTGTGCTTTGCCTGTGGTGTGAGCCTTGCCTATAGCGGGGGTGAGGGAGGCAGGGCTCCTCAATGCTGGGGATAGACTATTCTGGGTCATATCTGGGTGTCTGATGTGGTCTAGTGAGTCAGTGTCCAAGACAGGAGGAAGCAGCAGGCTCTGAGGGGCTTACAATTTCAGTACCATGAACTTGTCTGTCACCTACCTGGCATAACTGATTTCAGACTCAAATGTGCCAGCAGCCCATCACGCAGCACTGTCCACATGTGATGGCAGTTGCCGTGGGTACTGCACATGCTCATGCCAGTAGATTTTGATGGCCCCATCTGAGATGGTTTATGAATGGGGACAAGGAGAAGATGTTCATGGTGACCTTTGTACAGACCAACACTCTTTTCTCAACAGAGCACAGGTGGGGTGCAGCCTTCTCCCTCATTTTAACTCCTAGCACATTTGGACTGGGATAGAAGCCGTGAAATGGAAGTCACAGCATGCTGTGACTTGAAGAATTCCCTTTCTGAATAGTGCTTTGCAATCAGACACAATCTGGAAAATCCACCATGTGCAGAGCAGGTGTTTCCAGATAGGGTGGCAGAGGCCTTTCTGGCAACTTCGGGTTCTGGTTAGCTTAGATCTCAGATTAGACTCATGAGGTCGAGGCTACTGAAGTAATTCATGTGCAGCTCCCAGAAATGACTAATTGCTGTCACCTCCTGGGAATCCTGTTATTATTGGCCTTCTGAGGAATTAGCTCTTTGAAGCTGTGACATTGTCCTCATGTGGACAAGTCCCTCTCTCTGGGACTCCATCAATTCCTGTTGGAGGGGACTGCATCATGTGTAATTAGGTCCCCTGTGCCCAGTGTGCCCTGAGTAGTGGGAGGTGGCCATTGTGTCCCATGATGTCAAAGCCAGGACCACAGTCACCTGCTGGTGTTTTCTAGGGCTCTGAGCAGCTCAGCTTCCCTGAGGTCTGCGAAAGACGTCAGGGTCCTTATGAGGAAATGAAGCTACTGAGAGGAAGGTAGGACTCAGCAAGGCTCAGTGTTGTCACTGAGGGTGAAGCTCACAACTTTCTTGTGACCAGGAAAACATGGATAAACAGTGAGCTCTGCCTCCAGCCTGCTAGTCAAATCCAGATGCTTCTCTGGCCAGTGGCAAGTGACCACAGCAAGGTATTGTTCATCCCCCAAACAACTGTGTGTGGGTGCTGCTCACGCCATCTGTAATCTATGGGAATCCAGCCCATCCACTGTCTGTCCATCTCAAGCCCACAGAATCTACCGAGGATTTTGTAGAGTATGGCCACCAGCTCTTGAGAGTGGACCCTAGCCTCTTCGCCCCACTGCTGGGGAATGCTCTCTTCTCTTCATCCTTGTAGCAAGAACTGACCATAGGCACAGGTTACTGCAAAGAGCCTAAGTTGTCAGTGATGGCTATAACTCCAAAATAGATCTGACTTCCCCGTCAGACAGAGTCCATTGACAAGGTAGTCAGTAGGTAGAGCAACCTGTGACTATTCAGAATACTAATGGTGCTGGAGACTGGGAAGGCAGGCAGAGCAGGGCTGGGCTCAGATGGACAAGCTATGTTTGGATCTCAGCCTCTGGATGGGGCTCTGTGTAAGGTTCTTACAGTCCTCTCATTCAGCAAAACAGGATTTGGTGCCTTTCTTCAGGATTGTTGAAGTGTTCTGTAAACTATTACCTAAATGAGGTATAGACTCAGACCAGACAGAAGCATGTGGAAATGAGCTACACAGATCAAAAGAGTTTATAAACAACTGTTCTATGTGTCAGACAATTCATCTACCCATCCCTTATCTATCCATCCTCCCTTCTAGCCAGCATATATATAGCCAAGCTAGTCATCCATCTATCTATCTATCTATCTATCTATCTATCTATCTATCTATCTATCTATCTATCTATCCATCCATCCATCCATCCATCCATCCATCCATGCATCCATCCATCCATCCATCCATCCATCCATCCATTCAATCTAATCCATATATCCAGCCAGCCAGCTAGCCAGCCTCCTATCCATCTATCTACCAGTCCTCCCATTCCCATGCAACTGGCCGTTCATCTGTTCATCCACTTTCCACTCACCCATCCATCTTTCCATTCATCAGCATCCACCTATCCACCTATCCAACAGAGCCAGCCAGCTTCCTATCAATCTGATACATGTATCCAGTCATCCTTTCCTTCTCTTCTTTACTATTTTAAGTCTTTTGGGGGATGATCTTGTCAGATCCTAGACATCACACCACTTGAGGAAGCCTCCCTGCCTTCAGAAACTGCCTTTTATCTACATCCACTGTCTACTGCCAGGCTGGGGGCAGGAAGGATTTGGGTGTGATTGTTCATGCATAGCACTCCCTGGAATCTGCCAGAGGCTCACAAGGGTCTGCACTCCATCTACTCACCCCTGAGGAAGCTCAATTCCTTTCCATCCAGACTTGAGTTTTATCTACATTCAACATATTGGGGGACATGATTCCTAAGGCCTTCCCAACCCCTGAGACCTCTGTGTTGATCATAAGCTTGTCTGCCAGCATGCTGAGCTGTCCCTTTCCCTGCCTTGGGTTTGCAGCCTCTGGTCCAGATGAGTACCAGGTTTGCTCCCATCTTGCTCTGTGTATTGGCACCACGTAAAGGGACAGGCTGAACCTCTGCCATGGAGGAGGAGCAGGGATGGGTGGAGGGAATCTGTTGACACTGTTGCAACATACCAGGGACTCCCTCGTGGGGTCTGCAGCATCCTGGGAAGGTAAACTCTGGGTCCTGGGTGAGTTTAAGTTCCAGTTTTCTGCTAGGAACCATAAGCCTTGAGAACTGGAGGGGTGGTCCAGGGCTGTCCTGGGGCTGGGATGGCCAACATCCCACCTAGAGGGAAAATTGCCTCAAAGCCTATTGGTGACTGCCACCATCCTGGTATATAGATCTGGGATTGCCACCACTTGAGAAAGGGAACACAAACATTCTTAGCAGCAGAGAGAGGAGTGAGCATAGCTTGTGGAGAGATTCAGGTGGGACAGTGTGTAGAAGAGACTCATAGGAAGAGAGGTGGCACCAGCTTTGGTGTTTGATTGCAGGCTAGAGGACCTTAAAGTAGATGCAGGTCAAAAATGTATATACCTGGCTACAGGGGACCCCAGTCTGGAGGAGGAGGGAAAGCAGAGAGTTCTCATGTCCTCTGTGACCCAGATGAACCAAGACATTTGGCCGATTGTTCGGAACACCAGCCTTTCTGACCTGGAAGCTTATGGAAGCAAAACTAACTCCTGCGTTCTGGGCCAGTTCTCTCCATGAGGAACCAGATTGGGCTTGGGAGGGACATACTGCAGTGTGCGTTGTTTTTTAATTAGCCCTTGTGGTAAAGTCGCGAGGAGCTATGGAGCCTGCCAGAGCCTCCGGGCACCTGTTGGTGACCGGCCAGTTGGCTGTCCTCTCATATCACTGGGTCACCAGGAGTACCATGGAGCCAGGACTCAGACGTCCTCACTCAAATGACAAGCTATGCCTGTTCTGTAGGCTATGGGTGGAATAGCCTTCTCCATGGTAGATGCAGGGTTTGTCTAGGCAAGGAGGTCACAGCCAGGGTCCTCATGTTGGGACGTGGTATCTGTCCTTATTAGCACATATAAAAGGGCCTTGTCTTCCCCACAATGCTGGCTATTGACACAAACACTCTTCTTCCCAGAGTCATCCAATAGCATGTTGGAATGTAGCTTGTTTAGACGTAGCTTTGTGGAATCAGTTAAATGAGTTCATTTTGGATTAGAGTGAGCCTTATGTCAACAGCCCTGTTCTTATAGAGAAATGGAGTGGGGGCACTTTAGGTGTGGGGACCACAGAACCCAACGGGGAGGAGCCATGTGAAAATGGAGACAGCATTAAGATGCCATTGAGGATACGTGGAAGCTCTGGAGATGGAGGATGTTAGTCCTTGATGACAACACACTGTATGCTCCAAGTCTGACACTGCCAAGGTCCTCAAGAGACCACCACCTCCTTCCTGGGAAATGCTGAGCCCCTCTTAAGAATGCTGTGCATGTCTGCTGGGCAGAGGCTTGAGCCCCTGTCACTGTGGCTTGCTGGACTCCTCTCCTAGAGTTCTATGCAGGTTAACAGCCAACCAGGTGCAAGTGGCTTGGGTTTAGCCTATGTTCCAGATTCTGAGGCTCTTGTTCCGAGTTTGCGCTTGTGCCAACTGCCATTCAAAGCTGGTACATCATTCATAATTGGGGTTCATGTACCTCTGACTGAGCCCCCTAAGTTAGGTTCAGACCTACTTGCTCTTGACATTCTAAGTTCCAGTAAATTTCATGGCTAATTCTGAGAGACACAGGTCAGGCGTCAATTCTGCCCAACCCTATTCCAGTGCTTCTAGGTGCATCATGGTGTGCTTGACAATACTCAAGAATCAGATAAGTCTCATAAGAAACCTAACCTTGTATGCCCCATGGAACCTGAATTACACCATGCCTCTGGTGTCCAGGATCCCATGGAACCAACTTTGAAAAACTACACTAAGGCCACCTGTAACAGGCTGCCTTGAGAACACTGAGCTTGACAGGCATGCCCTGATAGACAGGGATACTTATTTGTCTTCTCTAGGCACAGCAGAGACAAACAAGTCCTAAAGATGCCGATCTTTCAAACACCCAGCTCCAGTTCCTGGTGGCTTGTGGGCAGATCCTAAACTATAAGTAAGGCACATTTGGATTTCAGGAAAAAAAAAGAAATGATTTACTAGTATTTAAAAATTGAGAAATTTCACATGACGATCCAGGCTTCTGCCTGCCTTTTTTAGGAAGCGGGAAGGATATTGCTGTCACCAAGACTGTGCTGTCCCAAGAGAACCTCCTTCTCCTGTCTCCTGTGGGAGACTGGTGAGCTTCACCTCTCTTAGCCACAGCAATGGGCATAGACCCACCCTTCCTGTACAGTCCCGTCTCCTAGCATGACAAAAAAGCCAAACCTAACCTAGCTGGCTAGAATTCCAAATTGGGCCACCCTAGGGTCACCTCCGTCCAACCTAGGTCTTTCTGCTAAGGACAGACCCTAAGCCTGCCCTGGACCCCTCCTGGAGGCCAGATTTCAGGAGGACGTAGGCAGTGCTCCTCTGAAGTCCACAGTGACTGCTACATTGATGGGGCTCGTGAGTTGGAGTTGTGAGCTGAATTAATCAGAGGTTGCAGCTGGGGGCTGGTGACTTTCAGGGCACAGAGGAGACGTCTGGTAGAGGCTACTGCTGAGCATGAGGGAACTCTCTGGCAGGTTCTCAGTGCTGTCCCCTTTCCAGAGCAATTTAAAATTAATTAAAAATGCTGGTGTGAGTGGGGCTCTCACAGGCAGCCTGGCAGCCTGGCACAGTCCCCCCTATTTTTAACACTGACAGCAGATTCGAGGATTGACGGCTGTGCTTCCTGGCATTTCTTTTCTTGCTTAAAAACATAGCAGCGGCCCTTCTGCCGCCAAACCTTCTACCGCCCTGCTAAGTGAGGCCACATTCAGGGAACCCTTCCTTAGAGTTTCATCAGAGTCCACTGGAAGGTGTGAACATGACTGTACTTACATTGGCTAGAGGGACAGTTGGCCTTGGCACAGGCTGAGACCCTAAGATCAGGCTCTGTGCTTCTATCTCCCCAGGTTCTTAGAGGCCTACACTAAGCAGCGGGGTACAAGACACACAGTGGTCCAGAGGAAGTCTGGTGAGCTTGTATGGGAGCCTCAAGTAAAGCCATTACATTCTGGGGAGAAGTGTGTCTATTTCACTGAGTAGGTTGGGCTCCATGCCAGTGGCGAATTCTTGGTCATTTTCACGTGTGCAGAACTGTCCTGGTCCTTAGGAGTTTCTTGTTCTATGTAAAAAACGCCCTCCAAGGGTGGGTCCCATTCCAACGGGATGGTAGGAAGGATGGTGGTGTCGTGGTGTCCCCAAGAGTAGAATGTAGAGTTGCAGGTCTCAGCCAAGCTATTTAACCTCTCTAAGCTAAGGTCACCCCCTGAAGTCATGGCACAGTATTGTGTCCTCCCTGTCTATGTTGATATAGGCATCAGACAAGATGTTACATGTGTGGATCCCAAGACAAGCAGTTCGTAAATAACTGGTCCATGTTGGCCAGAACATGTGGCCAATATTTTCACTATTAACATACAGATTACTAATCTGAGATGTTGTAGTTACAGAGTCCCCTCCCCACAGAGTACCTGGGAAGGATGGAGCCTTTGCTTTTTGCCTTCTGTAAAAGCCCCCACCGTCTCCTTTGCCACCTTTGTGCACAGTGACTCTCTCAACCTAGGCTGCGTTGCAGACTCTAGCTCGCCACCCTGCCCTGCTTCCAGAAGGCAAAGGCCCCGGTGCTGGTGTCCGTCTCAGTCATTCTGCATCTGGCGTCCTGAGGTCACCCTCTGCCACAGGCTTTCCCAGGATGTGTGTGTGTGTGGACTATCCCAGTGTCTTTTGAGGTGAGGTCTCCCCTTCTCAGTGGCCCTCCCATCCTCTGCTCTTGATGCTGTCTGACTGCAGGAAGCTCACAGACGACCAACTCCGCCCTGTGGGGTCCAGTCTTCTCCAGTGGGTATCTATTTTCAGCCCTGCAGCGAGCAGCTGGGATGCTTGTCTCTCCGCCTTTGTTCTGCTCCTCCTGCTTCCCCGCTCTGTAATTATGGGAGATGTTTATTCATTCACTAAGGACCTGCCTGTGATTCTTAATTTTGTGATGCCCCTCTCTATTACTGAGTGCATAAATCCTCTTCTGTATGGGGATCCAACCTCATCGGTCCTACTGTGCTACCTGCCATCCTGGTTTGAGCCTCTGGGAAGAGACTCTAGGAATGGTAGGAGCTTACTGGATCCCATTCTTGTCCACGGTTACCAAGACAACATCACCCACCAAAAACGCGTCACAGTTCTCCTGAGGTCACCCAAGGGGACTAGAGCCAGAAACCAGCCAGTAGATAACACCCTTTAAGCTGGTGGCTTGCTGCCCATCGGGGGAAGATCCAGGAGTAGGGAAGAGGAACGCTCGCCTGATATCACGAGGGTTATGATCCGTCTTCTGCTGGAAGGATGACCTCTGGCTTTGGCATTGTTACTGAAGCTCTTAGGGTTGGAACCTCAACTCTCTCTAATGGTCTCAACAGGCCAGGCTTGGTAACTCATCCTTAGTAGGCCAATTAAAGAGACAGCTAATAGTGAAAAGCAGAGAAAGGAGTCATTTGATATGGCCACATTAGGAAGAGGGACAAAGAAGTGAAGTGACTCTCAAATCTATCTTCAGGGTCCTGATGTGAAGTTTAGGTTTAAACAGAGGGCAGGAAGAGCGCAGAGCTGAGAGTCCTGGTCAGGGTGTGGCCCTGCCCGGCACTGACCCATCACTGTCAAGGCTCCAGTCTCTCCTGCAAGGTGGTCTGACAAGTTCCCCAAAATCTGGGAGGTCTCTAGGAGACAAGCTCCCCTCTGTCTACCCCCAGACTTCAGCCTTTCCCTCCCCAGCATGAGACTCCTGAGACAATCCAATGCCTTGGGGCCTACTGTTTCCATGGTCTGGTAGGTAAAAAGAAGAGCACACGTGTCTCTCTATAATATCTTATTTTTTAAGAAAAAATTTACTCCTAGTGGCTAATTAGTTCTTCCTGGAGAGCGATTTGCAATAACCATAAGCACATTCAGACCCTTTGGCCTGCGGCTTCCTTCTGTGAGAAGAAAGATCTCAGAGAAGCAAGTGCCACAGGCACAAAAATGTCTGGGCCATGCTACTGATCAAGCAAAGAGTCCAATTGCATCTTTCCCAGCTCTGAAGAACCTGGCCTGAAAAGGACAGCGAGAAGCCTCCAGGGACATTATATAATGTCACAGGGGACAGCACAGAACTGTTGCACAGGGCCAAAAAGCTGTGAGGGACGGAAAGGCAGACTTCAAGATCTGTCCCTCTGCAGAAACTGGAGTTGTACCCTGCTGCACGTGGGCCATGGCAGCTGTAGAAGCTCACACAGCATTTTAACCACCTCCTGGGTAATACCAGAAGGATCAAGTTCAGGGGCAGGAAACTTCATCCCCTCCCCCACCCTCCTGAGATAAATGTGTGGCTGGCCACATCGCGTAGCAGCGAGCAGGGAGAGTACACTTCCTGGATTGTGCTGCTGACCCAGATAGAAAAATGGAGCGCTCCTTGGGTGTTGGTAAAAGTAGACTACAAAGGGATGGGACTGATGTGGTAGCGGGCCCATCAGCCAGAACAGGGGGGCTGGAAGGAGAGCTGGCTACACACAGGTGAGGTATGCGGGCTTACACCCTTGGGAGCTTGCACCCCTTGGGGACTATTGGTGGACTTGGGAACTGTGCTATTGGTGCAGAAGCACTGGATTGTCTTCAAGATGAGGTGGAAGGAGATAAGGCTATCTACCCAAGATGTCCTTCAAGACCCCAAAATAGCTCATGAAGAGGAGGCCCAACTTCAGTCTTCAGTGCTTAGTCCAGGACCAGAGTTTCACTTCAAAGGCAATGGACCACACCCCCTGTAGGAATGTGTGTGCACTCCTCACTCTACCTGAGTGCTAGGAAAAGCACTTAGCTGGGGCTTCGGTGGCGCATGTCCCCCATTCCATATCCCAAAAGTCCAAGATGGAGGCTTGTAGGACTGGCTCCTCCTGAGGCCTCTCCCCTTTGCCCATGGTGTTGTCTCCCCATGTCCTCATACAGGTATCCTCTGTGTGCTCCTACCCTGACCGTCTCTTCATATAAGGACCCAACCATGTGTGACAAGAGCTTAAGCTAGTGACCCATTCTAACCCAATCACACCGTGAAAGGGTCTTCTTCCAAAGGTGGAAACCAGAGATGGAATGTGGAGGTGTTGATAATTCTGTGTATAACATCACTCCTTCCACATACCCTCCCTAGACCACCCGAAGCCTGCTCAGCTTCCTCTGAGGGCCTCTCCAGCCCCCATGAAATGTCACCTTCAACCCCACCAGTGAATCACCACTTGAATGTCCCATGTGCCTCATTACCTGAGAGCCGGAGGCTCTGGCCCTGCTCTGAGCGTAGACTGGTAATCTACAACTTGTTGGATCCAGCCCTCCATGTTCAACATCTGCTGGAGCATGCTCAGGATCATGGAACGGACACCTATCAGGATTCCAAAGTGATTCCAGGAGAAGTGGCAGAGGCCACGTTAGCCCAGCCATTCTATAAAACCCTCAGTGGAGGGTGAAATGCAGCTGGGGAGATAGAAAGTCCCTCCTGTCTACCCACACCTCTAATTACTTTCAGAGGGGGACAAGATGACTGCAGTCTCCACCTCTGTTACTTTCCATGCCAAGATACTCTCCCCACCTTATCCTACCCCTGTGCAAGTGAGCAGGACCCTATGCCAGAGCCGTCCCACTCAGACTCCATCAAAGTGACCTGGCCTAGATCCAGTGCCAATGCTCCAGTGAGTCCAGGACAACCTCTGAAGATGCCCCGTGGGGCACACCCTTATAGACTTCAGAGTGTCCCTAGGTGGCACACATCTTCCTTGTAACAACTGCCTGTGGGATTCTTCTATCTGGCTTTAGGCCTTACTCCTGGACTCACCAAGGAGGGCTGGTGAGGAACATTTGTGGTTGAAGGGAGAGCCTCTGGTAACATCACATGGAAGGCATCCTCTCCTGACTGTTGGATTTTGCTGGCTACCTCTCCCTTAGGCGTCCCAGAATTGTCACTTTCAGTGTTAAGGATCTCTTAGGTTCTTCCTCTAGCTAAATGGAGGAACCAGATGCTATAAAACTCAAGTTATATGCTCTGCAACCTTAGAATCCCATTAGCTGTTTGGGAAGAGGTGCCTATACCCCACCAAGGAACGAGAGTGAGCTTTTGACACAGCTCTGCAAACCCACTGCTGTGCCTACTTCTCCCTGCTTCCTAAAGCCAGAAAGGACTTCATAGAGCATGTCATTTGAGTCTCATTTACCCATGAAGATGCAGAGACCCACAGGGAATAAGTAACATGGTTCAAGAACATAGGTATTCCTTGACACATGACAAACCTGTATAGGTATCCTGAAAGACCTCCTCAGTAACTTTCTTGGCCTCCAGACTATCTCTGGAGCTCTTCTAAGGGATATAAGCCCCTATGGAGGCTTCCACAGCAATAGGTATATCAGGAGGACACACAAATGTCTGTCAACTTGCCTGGGAACCATAAGGAGTCTACCCAACAGTCTTTCTATGCAATGGTTGGTACATTTCTTGGCTTAACATACCATGGTAATAGAAGTGAGTCCAACTCTATTGTGGGAAGCCATGGCAGGGAAATTGCGGTCAGCATTTTAATAATAGAATCCATCCCCAGTTCATGGCAAGGGCTCACAGCACCACCCAGTGTGGGTCTATGAGCATGTGGGCACGTGCCCTCCATGCCTTCAATCTCTGGCTGTATACACTGCTCATCAGTCCTTCCAGTATTCTCTGTTCCTCTCTGGGCTTCAGGGCTTTCCTGATCCCAGTTGCGTTTAATATTAACCAGACCATGAGTACATCCCTGAAATTGATTTGCTTTAAGGTTAAATCAGCCACGGTGCCTCTCTAGTTCCCAAAATACAGCTGGGTATTTGGATCCAGCGAGAAGAAGTTTATTCGAGTTCTAGAATCAGTTCCCAGCAACTCCAAGAGCATTTCATGTTCTGGGTGTCTGTCTCAGACTCATTTATCCCAGGCTAGCTGCAAACTCTTTGTATAACTGGTTATGACCTTGAACTCCTGATCTTCCTGCCTCTATCTCCCAAGTGCTGTAATTATGGGCATGTGTCACTACACCTGGTTTATACTGTACTGGACATAGAACCCAGGGCTTTGTGCATGCAAGGCAAGCACTTTACCACCTGAGCTGTACTCCCTGCCCTACTTTATTAGCTTTGATTGACAGACACAGTAAACGGCAAACTCTCCTTTCCATTAGCCTTCACTTCTGGTCTCCCAGGGCTCTTGTGTAGGAAACAGTTGGATTTGTTTATTGCAGCAAAATCCCCTCCGTGGCTGTGCTCTTTCCCAGTGGTGTAGGAAAACTCATGACAAGAACAGAGGTTCTGGGAAGGCTGTTTCCCCTCCTGCCTCTATGGTAAGAGGCCATGTCACTTGTGTCAGATAACCGTCCTGCTAGGAACAGTGATGAAGTGTGCATAGATGCCACTCCTGAGTGGCCCAAAGCAGATAGAAATAGAGGTTCTGGGCCCTGAGGGAAGGGAAGCCCCAGGAAAAGCCCTCACAGATAGTGGGATCTCACTGGCTAAAAGATTCCATTTACACATTGGGGTCAGAGTTTTCTAGATGGCTAAAATAGAAGAGGGAAGTTCTTATAGAGAGGAACACCTGAAAAATCTTCACCCAAATCTTCCTCAAATCCCTGACAGGTTCCTGAGCTTCCAGATGTGTGCCAGGGAAGAACTGAAGGGTCCAATGGAAAACAGTAACTTAAAGGAGAACCCAGGGGAGATGTCAGGGGTTTCCATTGCAGAGGCAACGGTGGAGATTTAAATCCTGACTTTGTGGAACTTAGCAAGTACCTTGGGGTGTCTATAGGATCCCTGGAAGGGAGATTAGAGTCAGACCTCATTCTAAGATCAAAGCAATAGCAATCCCTCTAAAAGAACCCTATAACTGGCTTCATGTGTTGTTCTGCCCATGATTTTATTTATTGCTAGAAAATTCAACGCTCACCAGATAACAGATACAGTTGTGCAGAGTCTGTATCAGAAGTTAGCAGATATACCAAGAAGGAGAGCCTTTTGCCATGTATGAGCATTAATCTTGATCATCAACATGACTAGAATCATCTAGGACACACCCCCATGTGTGTCTGGGAAGGTTTTTTCAGAGTTGTTTAACTGAGCTGTGAGGACCCACTCTCAATGTGACTGGGGTCCAGAAGTGAATGGAAAGGACAAGTGCGCTGAGCACCAGCGCTCATCTCTCTCTGCTTCCTGATTGTGGATGGGATGTGAGCAGCTGCTTCATGCTCCCACTGCCAAGCCTTCCCCGTCATGATGGACTGCACCTTAATCCGGGGAGCCCAGATAAGACTTCCCTCCCTCATATTGCTTCTGTTAGGTCCCTACACCCATTGTTAAGCTCTTACTATGCTGGGCAGTGGGTCTACCAGAACAAGAATGACTGTGACTTTGTCCTCTGCCCTAGACCTCCCAGAAGGTACAGGAAGGAGTATTCATGGTGTGAGGAATTCTAGAAACAGTTATCTTATGTAATGAAGTAAAGCTAAGGGCGAAGCGTGGGGTGGGAGGGAGAACCTTCATTTTTATCTACTTGTTTATTGGAGGAGCATTTGAAGGCATCTTTGGAGGGAGTTCTCTACTGTAGTGAAGTAGTGAATAAGATAGATTTTTTGCTCAGGAAGATACGTAGTATGAATTCTTAAATAATACGACTTCATAAGGCAATGTCAGGGAAGCAGTGGCTGTGTAGGTCAGGGCAAGGCAGAGTCCTTTCTAGAGCTCCCGGAGAGTCCAGCCAGAACAATGATGGACAGGAAAAGTTGATTCTCCTTAATAGCTAAGAGCTGGGCCTGTGTGTTCACTATGGAGAAGCTTCCAAGCCAGGTGGCGATCAGCTCTCTACCATGCATGTAGCCTAGACAGGATGCAGACCTTGTTATATGTTGGCTGTGCAGAAGAATACCTGCCTGAGTCTCTGGAGTCCCCATATTACCTCCACCTTGTAAGACTTCCGGCCAAGGAACATGCCACATGCTTATGATAGGAAGAGGCTGAGCTTAGCACATGCTCCCTATCTCCAGGAAGGCTGAGAGTGAGTCCAGTCTCCCTGGGTCTTAAAGCCCTTCCTAGGCTCTCTGCCCCTCAGGATGCTCAGGGACCTCATGAAGCAGGCAAGGGCTTGCTTCTCTTTAAATGAGGAGCTGTATCTTGGAATCCCACTTTGGGCCACTCATTGGCCCAGGATGCCCATCTGCTAGCTCCAGGCTTAAATTTCATGAATTCCTAGGAGCTGGACTGAAGGACCCATCAGGGCTGGAGGCTGGGGAAGGAGGGGGTGCTGCATGGACTTGGCTCCCAGGCCGAGGACTGTACTCTGCTAATCAGCACTGCTGGTAATTGGCTAACTCCCTGCAGACAGCTATCTTTGTCTCTCTGAAGTCTACAGGGGACCTTCGGGCGTCCTTCCATCTTGGGGGAAGGGTTCTTGTAGGAAGGCAGGACTCTAGGGCTCTCTTGGGGGAGCTGAACAGGTGGGGTCTTCAGGTCCAGGTAGAAGCCAAAAACCTGATCCATGCTCTTCTGTCCACCAGAAGCTTCCAGAGCTCAGAGACAGGCCTAGGTGGGAAAAGGCGAGGTCTGAAACAAGGGTGCTTGCTGGCTGAGTCTAAGGGGAAGTAGAGGTGATGTTTGAGTCCAGAATGAGATCAAGATGTGGGTTTTACCAGCCTTAGGGGTGGAGAATAGAGCAGCCAGTCCTGAGCAGGCAGAGCAAGGTGGGCCTGGCTGGTGGGGGCAGCATCTGACACCTAGGATCTTTCCAGAATATATTCCAGTCTCTCTTACCTCTCTCAAGCCTCCAGAGACTCTGTACTGGCTGTGGTCCTGGACACATAGCCAAGGTTACTGGCAAGAGGCTCTTAACCAGTTCTTACCCAGCCCCTCGGCATTAGTCCAGTGCAGCCAGGCCCAGGCCAGTTCTGAAGCCTGCTCCTTGGCAGTGCCACTCACCCTGGGTGCCACACACCTTCCAAAAGTTGAGCCCCTCAGTGGCTCCTGCCAGGAATGGTGCAGACGCCGCAGACGCCGACACCCACGTCTTTGTGCAAAGCGAACCCCATGCTACTGCTGAGACGCCTTTTAATATCTGGCCTTATTTATATGGGTAATGACTCATTCCCCAATTACTGTGAGATGGAGATACTTTGCCTACTAATATTTAAATTGCAGTTATCTGAAGCTACTAGGAAAGGAAGTGAGAGGTCTGCTGGTTTGAGTTTGGTGGGAATGGGCTCAAAGAATAGGGCTCTTGCCTCTACCTGCCCAGTTGCATCTGCCTCTGCCTCCCTGCCATAGTCAGACCCTGCTGGCCAAGGGCCCTACACCTTTCTTACATTTGTTGGAGTTGGGGTCAGGTGGGCCACTGAAACCCTTTGGAGTTTCTCACTCTCCTCTCAGCTCCCCATGGACCTCTGTTAGACCAGGAGACAGAGCAGCCTCTGAACCAGTGTTGAAAGCAGCTCAGGTACTCCCCTGCCTCAGTAGCCCCATCTCTCTCTACCTTGTCCTCCTCCCCTGAAATAAGGGTCAGTGGAGTAGAAGAACCTCAAGAGGCTTAGGAGGAAAAAATAAGGATCGCCTCAAGGCAAACAGGTGTGCTACGCCACAAAGCCTGGGAAGTTTGACTAGCTGCTTCTAGAATCTCCCATTTTCTTCTTTCCCACTGTGGTGGTACCACTTGGGGTAGGGGTGGGAATGGCGGCTTTGTGCCTTGAGGTATCTAGCCATAGCTGAAAGGAAGCGTGGGACCTCATGAACACACATAGCATGCCCTCAGTGCCCACCCTCAGTGTATCCTCAGAACACAGCCTGTGCCCTCAGTACCCACCCTCAGCGTATCCTCAGAACACAGCCTGTGCCCACTCTGGCAGGTCTCTTCTCTATGAGAGGCTCCTGAGGGGGGTCTAACACGAACTCCCGAATGTACAGTGACTGAGGGAGCGCCATCGTGACCTAGGTGAGTGCCCAGTTAAACTGCCTCCCCCACCCATTTACAAATGCGCTTCTGCTTCTCTTTCTGCTGCTGCCTCACTGGGTACTCCCTCCCTTGGATCAAAATGCTCTCTGCAAATCAGATGGGTGAGGCCAAGGGACATCAGAAGCTAAGGACAGGCTCTAGCTTTCATCCAGCAAAATAAGGCTGCAGGGAACCCTGAAGACACCAAGAGGATTCTGGGAACTAAGTTCTGGTGCTCCTGTTCAAGTGACAATCCTGTCAGAGCCCTCTTGCACAGTCCTTCCCTGGTCCCCAGTCAACTAGTTAGTGTGTCAGTGTGGCATGTCTCAGCATAAGCCCTTGATAGGGGTGGGGCAGCCCTGGGTAGGGGTGGTGCTAAGCAGTGGGCTGGCTGTTGCCTCATGTCACTTAAATAGGACTGGAGACAGACCAGCCTGCTGTACCTGGAACCCAGTGGGTGGGGACTGGATTCTTTAGTCATTCATTTAGTTTCCAGCATGTTGGGAATTTCCAGCTCCTGGTTTTCAGGGGAAAAAGGAAACACTGGCATAACCAGGCTACATGAAAAGCCCAAAGGACTGACTGTGGCACTAGGAATCCTGACAGACAGTGTCTCCAATGGCAGGGTCAGCCCCCAGGGAGTTGTCTTGGAGGAGGTAACACCCTGAAAAACAGGGCATGCTAAGGAGGGTCTGTGTAGGGGAGGGGATTGTCCACTACCTCTCCACCTGATGACTTGTAGTTTGGTGTGTGCGTGGGTTCTTCTTGCTGTTGTTGTGAAGCAGGGTATCCTGTGGCCCAGTCTGGCCTCAAACTTGCTGTGTAGTTGAGGATCTTAAAATCATGATCCGCCTGCCTTCATCTCCTGGGATTGCAGGTGTAAATTATATCAACCGTGCTTGGTTTACGCTGTGCTGGGGATTGAACCTAGGGCTTTGCGCATGCTAAGCAAACACTGTGAAATGAGCCGTGTCCCCGGATTCCATTACACATGTTCTAATGGCACATATTACTCAGCCAGTGCTGACAGTACTGTTGCAAATAGAAACACTTGAACTCCTGCCACCTCTCATGAGGCAGCTCCAGAGACATCCTTTTATACAGAAACACAAGTACAAAGAGGAGGGGTAGCTTTTCTGGGGTCACAGAGCCTCACTCCCCACTAAGTAGTTCTCCAGAGTGCTGGGGGGGGCACTTTGTTTTGCCCTGAACACATGAACTCGGGTAACCCCACAGCCAGTACTGCCAAGTTCTTCCAGTTCTGCTGGTGGGGGAAACTGAGGCAAAGGGACTGCCTGAGCAGCTAGCCCATGGCTGCAGAGGACAGTGCCTCAGCCCACACTGCCCAGCTCCCACACACTGACACCACAGCAAGGGGAGACACGCTTGCTTGTCATCAGCAGTAAGCACTTCCGAGTCTCACCACGTGCTGGTAGCACCTGCCACGTCCTCCCTGCCAGGACTTGAGAGCCTCAAAATGTTCTGATGCACAGAGAGCCTTTTTTTGTACAAGAAGTAAAATTATTTTCAGCCTGTTGTCAGGCAGCTGTCAAAAGACATGGAAATGAAGGGCTTAGTGAGTCTCTGAGAGGGAGTCCCATGGCCAGGGTGGGTGCAGGGACGCAGGCTGTTGGCCATGCAGGTTGTGGAATGGAGAGAAAATGGTGTCAGGCTCATTTGAGGGTCACTCTCTTTCTGGAAACTGGTCCCGGGGACATGATCTGATCTTTTTCCAAGCAGACATAGAGATTGCGTGGTCCCAGATGCTGACAGAGCTCACCTCCCTCCAGCGCTGGAGTCCATGCTTAAATGTCTAGACTTGTGCTCCTTGCCGGCTGTACATCAGATACTGCCCATGTCCTGTCATCCAGAATAAAATCAGGTGGGGGAAAAGCTTGTGGATGTGGGAGTGAGTACCCAAGAGGCTGAGGCAGGAGGATGGTAAGTTCCAGGCCAGGCTTAGCCTCATAATGAGACCCTCTCTCTAAGAGAAAAAGAAAGTGAGGAAATGGGTGTTGTTGGTTTTTGGACCATGGCATCTTCACACCAATAATGTTAAGGCGGGGCGCCCTGGCACCTCCAGGACCCAAGCACCTTACACAACCTCTGCAAATCTCTAGAGAGTTCTATGGGTGCTCTCGGGGAACCCAGGACGGGGATACCCTCACGTAGTGGTTATTCCTGGCTGTCAACTTGACTATATCTGGAATGAACTACAATCCAGAATTGGAAGGCTCACCTGTGATTCTAATATGGAGGCTGGGAGATAAAAGTTTCTAATCGGGATCTTGGCATAGAGATCTTGAGGCATAGTGGCTATGAATCCCAGGAGACTAAGGCAAGAGGATCTCTGTGTTCAAGGTCATCTGGGACAAAGCAAGTCCCAGATCCAGGCATAGTGGCACACACCTTTAATCTGGGCCACACCTTCTGCTGGAGACCTACATAAGGACATTAGAAGAAGTAAGATTTTTGCCTTGTGGGACTGAGCAACTGCTAGATCCTTGGCCTTCCAAGCACAGCTGCTGCTGACCATTGTTGGGGAGTTAGACTACAGACTTTAAGTCATCAACAAATTCCCTTACTATGTAGAGACTACCCATAAATTTTGTGACTCTAGAGAACCCTAACTAATATACCCCAGAACAGTCCAGAAATCTCAAACTGTCTCGTGAGAAAGCACTGTGAATAAAGGATCTCTAGCAGTCTTGAAGAGAAACAACTTTTGGATTTTATCTCTCCCTTAATTTTAATTTTTAATCCCCGCTCTATGGTTTCTGGTGTCCTTAGGGATGCTACCAGTATTTCCTAGGGATCTGTAGGTTTGCTGCCAGCCTCAGTTAGCACCATCCTAACTTTCCAGAGAAACCTGGGTTGGTAGTAGGGATCCCCATGGTCACCAGAGTGGAAGACCCCAGGGAATGGTGTAGACAGGTCATGCTGGGAGAGGAGGAGCGGAGCTCACTGTCTGTGGACAGATTGTGAGCACAGAACCGCGGCAGAGTAAGCCAAACCACAGCTGCTTGCATGGGACAGTCGTTCACACACAGCTGATGTTCTGCCAGCCATGCATGCTGGGAGACCACAGGCTGCAGTAACATGATAAGATGAGAAATAAATAAACACTCCTGTGTTTGTTTGTTGTCTGAAGCCAAGAGGAGAGATTCATTGGTGGGGGGTTGGGAGGTAGGGTACAGAGCTAACACCTCCGTGGGGTAGGGTGCCATGACCTGCCCTTGACAACAAGAATCACTGCGTGCAGGCAGAGACCCCTTTGTTGCTGGGGGTGTTCAAGGACAGCACCTTTGCGGGGTTGTATCAGAACGGGCCCATTCCCCCAGCAGGAATTCTCAGGGTATAGCATGGGGCACCTCCACCTCTCCATAGCGGAGCCTATCCCAAAGCGACTATACAGGATTCTGACCGCCCAGATTACTACAGATGCCCTCCTGCCCACAATCCTGCTTGCCACAGTCACTCTACAAGGTCACCCCACTTCTAAGCTGAGCTGTGCTCAGCCTTGTCAAAGAAGCTTCATTTAGCAGCGGACAGTGGCAAATGCAAACTCATAACTTGTCAGTTCTGAGAATTAAGTGACTGTAATTAACAATCCATCCCTGAGTGGGACCTCTGTAATAACTCCTCTGCACTGCCCGACCACCAAGGCTCAGGGAACCGCACAGAAGTAAGAGAGGAGAGAATGCAAAACTGGAGGATGTGTGGAACCTTGTGAAATGCTATCCTGGGCACAAGACACAGCCATTGCTCCCATGAACTCACAGCACTGTGGTTTCCTGTATAAGACCTCTATAAGCCCAAAGCCAGCCAGAATTCCAGTATGGATGGGAAGGAGGTCATGAGCGCCCCCTCCCAGTGGAAGGTCTATTGCCAGTGGATGGCTACCGGGGGAGGGAGCAGCCACTGGTAGGTAGCCCATATTCCAGTGGATGGCTCTATACCCCTGTACTCATAGGCAACACTGGTTGGATTCAGTGAGCTTTAACGAGGACCTGAACTTTGCTGCCTAAGAGGAGGTGGAGGGGCTGTTGGGATGAATATGACCAAAATATATTGTATACATGTTAAAAAAGAAAAAGACTGAAGGTGTCTGAAGAGAACACCCTTGGGTGGGATTATACCGTGGGGTCTTTTGTCACAGCATCATCTATCCATAGCCTGGTTGGTTTTCCCTACCTGGACATGCAACCAGTACCCTGTACCTGTTGCCGTCCCAGCCATCACAGCTCACTCTCCACTGCCCGATGGGACATTGGATTCAGGGTTGAGTCTAGTTGGCACGAAGGAAACTAGGGGGAAACATGGCTCCACCTGGGGATATTCTCAGCTCTTCTCATTGGATAGCTCGGGATTCTGCACACTTCCACAGAGGCTTCTATCTGTGAGCAAATACATCCAAAGGAGCAGCAGCCTCATACATGGCTGGTGGTGATGGCAGCTGGGCTCTGTATCTGGGTCATGTGACACTGCTGCCTTGCTGGAGTTTGGGAGTTTGGGGTTCTGCTCTAGGGAAGATGGGACAGGACCTGCTTGATCCTCACTCTTTGGACATGTTTAAGATCAGAGACCCAGTGTGGAAAAGGTTCTGTCATCTCCTTCATTCAGAAAAGGTGTGGGATGTCACACTGCCCTCCTGGGAAGAGGCCCCCTCCCACAACCTCCATCGAAGGTCAGTGTCAGATGTAGGATCTTCTGGTGGGAAGAGTGACTGTGGCACAGAGCCTGGCTTCTAGCTTTACCACCCAGTTGTGGGCACACATTCTCTGTACCACACACAGTGGCCAAGGAGATGCCAGAGCAGTGGGTGGCAGGGAAACTAGACTTGGGTGCAGCTTTGTGCTTTCTGGAAGATATTGATCCCCAACAGATGGCGTAAGCACTGAACATCACTGGTGTCTCAGAGAGTCCCCATAGCTCTGGCAAGTCCCCCCAGCCCATGTGGTTGTGGGCATGCCTGGCAGGGTCCCTGGCCTCTGGAGTGGGGCTTCCTGTATTCATGGACACTGGTGTCATCACCCCAAATGTGGCCAAGTGTTTCATGATGATCTAGAAACCTCCATGTTGAAGCCTACCCAAGAAAGGTATCTCTAGTTCATCCCTGAAAGACGGATCCTCGTGGGTGATGCCACAGGCAGAGGCCCTCCCGAAAGCTGCTCAAACTTGCCTAGAATGTCCAAAGGACCATAGAGGCCACATGCGTGACGCAGCAGTGAACGTTAGACAGCCGCTCTGTCTCTAAGCCAGCCGTTTCGATGCCACCGGCTGTGATACTACAGGGGAGGATGTCACACGGGCGGTTTTGACATTGCTGACGAACCGTGTGGGCCCAATGGAGGTGATGTTTAAATGCTCAGCCGACATGAAGCTCACAGACACACATAGTGAATCAGGCACAGTTTTTTTTTTCTCCCCAGACAACGCCTGGCACAGCATCCACCATTCTGAGCGTGCCTGGGATCCCAAGCATGCTGAGGAAGGAAGGTGCCACTGCTTGGGCACGCCAGCCTCCTCTTCCTTACACCGCCATTTTTGTTGACATAAACTGTGTCAACCATATGGGATTGAATTCAGTGTTCCAGTTGCTTCTTCCTGTCTCTTCCTTTTCCTTTTCTCTTCCCCAACCCCCGGGTTCGGGAAGCTGTTCTCTTGGCAACCGCAGAAGCGAAGCACACTGTTAATTGCTGCCCCAGTGGTAGATGCCCTGTGCAGAGCCTGACCCTCGCACTCCCTCCTCTGGAAGCACCTTCACTCTGGTGCGGGAATCATTCCCTGCCCCACCCACTGCAGGGCACAGCCGTGCACTCTCTTTGTTTGCTATACAGACAGAACTTTCTCAAGGTGACGTTTGGGGAGAGCTTCCCTTGCTTGATTTCTGTCTGGGTGTGAATGCCAGAGACACACATGTGGGGAAACAGCTCTGAAGGTCCCATTTTTGCCGGCTGCTCTGTATTGGGGTGCTTTACCTCTGACTACTTTGCCAATTATTATTTCCCATTCCCCACACAAAGCAAATGTAAGCAGCAGGGGGTGGAGTCCTGCTTTCCCAGGGTCATTATCAGGATGGGGAGGGCCAGAGAAGTAATGCCACTTGTGTCTAATTCTTTCAAAGGGAAATAGGTCACTGTCAGAATCCCTGAATCCTGGCATGCCTACCGGGGTGTCAGGCATCTTCTGGTGACTTGTCTGAAGCGTGGATATTTCTCCTTTTACTTTCTTACCACATCTGCTAGCTGACAAATAGACTTGGCTTCTTCTTTAAAAAAAAATGTAAAAAAAAAAAAAATAGAAAAAGCACAGTACTTTATATTTAGCCACAGGCGCACGGAGCGCCCAGCAGCAACCGGGTTTCCTTGGATAACTGGGGCTCCGGCTCACAAATGCCTCCCGGTGTCTCCTGGCGGCCAGCTCGCGCGCAATCGCCTGCTCCATGTTAACCCTGCGTGATGCTGCCTCGCGGATGCCCTGCTTGCTCTCCCAGCAGAGTGGCACTGCTCACATGAGGATCACCGCCAGAGGTAGCCGGCTCTGAGAGCAGCCTCAGTCTGCGCACAGTTGCTTCCCAGCTGACAGACAGAATATGGGGTGGGCTTTGTCACCAGCACGCTGGGTCTGGCATGCCCAGCAATGCTCGGGGCTGCAGAGCGCCCAGACGCCCGCCACTGCTCGCCGGGTCCCAGCCGCGCCAGCTCCGAGGGGCCGGGCTGTGCGCCTAGCCTTCCTGCCCGCCGAGAGGGTTATATAATGAGCGGACCGCTGCCAAAGTCACAGGGAAAATGAAGTCTTTGTTAAATGCCTTCACCAAGAAGGAAGGTAAGGAGAAAGCTGTAGGAAGCGTGGGGTGCCTAGTGAGCAGCTGTGGGCTGCTTCTCGGGGGAGAGGGGACTCGGGTGCCTCCTCAAATTGCTGGTTGCGGTTCACCGCTCAAGGAATAATTGCCCCAGCTTTGTGATATGGTTTGGCTCTAGTCAGGTCTGGAAGATTAACACAGATGAAGGTGCCTTTGTATTTTAGTGTGTTTCTGAGCTACCAGCCTCTGGCAGAACTGCATTCCAGAACATCTCATTCAGAGAGCTTATGCCAGGGGACACATTGGGAAACTAGGTCTTGGGGAAAATAAAAGAAGTTTTGGTTTTCGTCTTCCAGTCACCTGGAGGCTGTGAGCACCTGCTAAGGAGGGCCAGGGCGCATGGCTGGGTGCACCCAAAGCATCCTCTTCTGATGCCACTTGCCAGTTCTGCCTGGCTGTCTCCTTGGGTTGCGAAACCATAGGGTACATGAAGAATCCCGCTTTACCATACCTTGTATGATTTTTATTGTGGGGAAGGAAAAAAATACTGTATAAATAAATGCATGTAAGACGGCTAAGAAAATATCCACCCACCTAAGAGCTTGCAGATTGCCTGAAAGAAGGAAACCGTTGGGTGGCATATTAATCATTTTCAGACAGGAAAGGAGTTATTTTTAACACTTTTCATGAAAAAAAAAAACATCATTTGCGTGTATGGTCCCAGTCAGAGAGTTTTCTCAGATAGCAAGCTTGCTATCTTTTTGATGAAACCAGGTTTCCAAAGAGGTGACTTTAAGGAAATTAAGAAGCTCACTTTCTCCCCAAGCTTACTGTGAACTAAACACCAGAGATACTTCAGCAGCCTCGAAACTAATTTGCTATGAGGTTTGGTCGTTAAGCAAGACGATTTTCATTAAAACGTTCACTCTAATGTTACCTGTGTGGGCCCATTTGACTCACTTGCCTGGTCTTTGGGGTGAAATGTGTATAAAATGTCCCGGCTGTTTTGTTCTATGACCCTGCCTATGTGGCCTCGCCTGCATAAGGACATCCTGCCCACTCCTTCCTTCTTCAGACCCAGGCTCTTCAAAACGGGTATAGAATAGAACCTCTTCTTTTTCTGATGAGGCTTACCAAAATATGCCATGTGGGACTTCAATTTTTATAACCCACGGAAAGCATGAGTTGAAGCCATGGGTTAGAGTATTAAGTAATACTATCTCCATTCTACTTCTATGGACGTTTCTTTCCTACGGAGTCTATCTTCACAATGGGCAGGTTATCAAGCGCCCTCTCATCCACTTACTTTGCCATTAAGGCTATTAATACCTTACTGGTTACACAGTCAGAGATGCATGCCATCAACTGTACTCTTAGAATGGTTGACCTCACAGATGCGCAGTTGCAGGGTGCCAGCATGTCTGGGTCTTGAGGCTGTTCCGGTACCTTCCACATGCCTCACCCAGGGGATACTCCCAGAACCCCCAAGGTATAGGCACTTTTTATCCTCTCCATGTCTGCTGGCCTTTTGGCTTTCACACCAAGAGAAACCTCCAGTCCCTGATCTCAGTGAGTGGCAGATCAGACTGAGATTGTGAGGTCACCTGTCCTTTACAAGTCCTTTTAAATCTGTAAATCCCAAGATCACCCCAGACTTCCTGGTTGGCTCTATGGTGAATACTCTGAGACTTCTCAAGGCCCAGCTCTGGCAGTGTCCTCAGCAAGGCTTTCTTTGTTCCCAGCCAAACACAGTGGCCTGACCTGCTGTGGTTCTTTTGGAGGTGGGCTGCTGGTGCTGTAGGCCTAGTTCTTTAAGAACACAGGCTCTTGGCTTCAGGGAAGACTCTACCAGCCTTTGGTGTTCCTGGTCTGTCCCTGACCAGCCCCTGTGAGTCACATGCTGGAGAAATGGGATTGCACATAGCCAGGAGGTTTGCTGACCATCTTTTCCCATCTAAAGCTTGCAGAGAAAGCAGGGTGCATGACACATGCTGCTGCCCATTGGAGAGATGGGGACTCCCTCCATATACCACAAGAGCCCCAGGCCTAGCAGCTTTTTACCCTGCTATACGGCTTCCCAGCTTGGCACCTAGCTCTGATTCTTAGGAAAGAGGAGGCTTGTCCTGGTTCACAGCTGATCTGAAAGAGAACTGTCAGAACTACGTTTGCTATCTCTGTCTCTGTGAACTATGCTGGGGCTCTGTCCCCAGAATGTCTGCCAAGGCCACTCTGTCCCTCTGAGCAGTATTGATGCTAGCTCTGTCCCCATGAGTTCCTCCAGGACCCCCTCTATCCTTGTTAGGGCCACTTCTTGAGTTATGCCTGGGCTATCTCTGTTCTCGTGAGTTATTCCAGGGACACCTTTGTCCCTAAAAACTGTGCCTAGGCCACTTTTGTCCCCATGAGTTTCTCCAGGGAAACGTCTGTCCCTGTAAGCTGTGATGAGGCACTTCTGACACCATAAGATCTGCCAGAGCCATTCTGTTCCCATGAACTGTTCATGAAATACCTACTTTAGCACCACCCATGTCTTCACCCTCCGGCTGTGAAGAGGAGCAGAAAGCCATGGACTCTGATGGAACAGGAATCTTAGCTCTCTATGAGGTGCCCACCTCTGACCCCTGACCTTAGGCAGCTGTTGCCATAGGCTGCCCTAAACTGTAGTGCTATGTTTCTTTGATGTCAGGGCCCTTACTCAGGTTAGTTCCTGCAAGCCCTGTTTTTTTCTAGCTTCCTGGGGTACTGTTTATAGAATAGAACTCTAGGATTTAGGGGCAGAAATCTTGTAGCCGGGCTTCACTGGGTATCAATTAAGAGGCTATGGGTGTGTGATAACTCTGGCCATCAAGGTGAGGGTATCTATTGTGACTGCAGTATGAACACCATACCTGAAGCTGCCCAGGTTTGCCTTATCTGAGTCCCCAGATATATTGGGCTCAAGAGTGTGAGGACCCAGCTCTGTCTAGACCTTTCTGTGAGACACTCAGTAGAGTGGGGCCACCTGCTGCTGCCACACGATGCTAGGTTCCACTTGCTGAGAGGAAAACTAGAAGATTTTGGTGTGTTGTGGCCTCTTCTACCTAAGAGATTGGGGGACAGAAGTGGCTGGCTTTCCCTATGACCAAGGCTATAGGGCTGAGTGCATAGAGATGAAATACCCATTATTCCCCATATTGCATGCTGACTATCCAAGATTAAAATGTCCTGGAGCTGGTCCCCTGAGGTCTGTCTATGGTTTATAGATGATATCTTCTCTGTATCCTCATGTCTGGGTCCTAAATCTCTGGATCCTGATTATTGCTATCACATGAGGTCATTCTAGTCACTCATTTTGCCATAGTCGCTCCTATAAAGGACCTCTCCCCACATGTGGTCACATTCCAAGGTCCTGGGTTATATACACTAGTGTAAGAATTTTGGGTACAAAGCTCTGCCCACAGAGGTCATGTCTAGATTTTTAGGGGATGCTCCTGAGCCATGCATTGTCTAATGCTTGGTGACATGGGGAAGCCCATCTTATATGTGTTATGGCTATGTCTCCCTGCTGAAGGCATGGGCTGGCCTGATGGAAGGTCAGACCTTGAGTCCCTTCCATTAAGGTCCTGGTTTGAGCTTCCCTGTGCTGGAGACATTATCTGTCTCAGTGTTTCTCTGTGTTCATGTTGGGGGTGAGTCAGGCCTTGGGGAGCACGGCACTACTCAGATCCCACACCAAGCCCTCAGGGCCATCCCTGGCTTGTATGGAGTGCAGATGCATGCAGCCCTGGCCTTCCTGTGTCCCTGGCTCCTGACATTACTCATCCCTTTCTCTCTTTTTCTCCCCAACCCAGTGCCCTTCCGAGAGGCCCCAGCTTATTCCAACCGGAGGCGGCGGCCCCCCAACACATTGGCTGCCCCCAGAGTTCTTCTGCGTTCCAATAGTGACAACAACCTCAATGCTGGTGCACCTGAATGGGCTGTCTGCTCTGCAGCCACCTCCCACCGAAGCCTCTCACCCCAGCTGCTGCAGCAGACACCCAACAAACCTGATGGAGCCACTAAGAACCTTGGAAGCTACACCCCTGGGCCCCGCAGCCGATCCCCGTCACTCAACAGGCTGGGTGGTACTGGTGAGGATGGCAAGAGGCCACAGCCACATTGGCATGTGGGGTAAGAAGAAACTGGGTAGTGGGCAGGGACTTCCATGGGAGATGATTAACCATAGATGCTCCTCAATTCAGGCTGTCCTAGAAAACACTAAGGCTGAATTCTGTCTGCTGAGCCCGGGGCCTCTCTGCTTAGCCTAGTACTCTCAATGCAGGGGTGAGGAAGGCTGAGCTGTGCAGGGGCCTTATGTCCTTTCCAGGGCCTTGACTCCTTGTTCCTCGAAGTGAAAGGGCCTTAGGCAATCAGAGCGGAGAGTACTGTCTGTGCCAAGTGCTCTCCCAGCAGTCTCCTCTGTCATATGCACACTGTGTCCAAACCAGTGACCACATGCTTGCAGCAATGAGAAATCACAGCCTGGAGGGGAATATAAACCTCAGAGGGGGCTCAGAGGCATGTTAGAGCACAAGAAACTAGCCGTGTCTCCAGCAACCTTGGCTTATGCTACAAATAAAGAACTGTATCTGCCCAGCATGGCAGGGGCTCAAAGCCTCTCCATCTACCTCTGAAGTAGCCCCAAGTGATGGGGCAGGTTGAGGGGACCACTCAGGGTATCATGATCTGGACCTTCCCTAGGGAAGGGGCTTCTGACCTGCATAGCCAGGAGGGGCCTGCATTTCCATGGTCTGCTCCTAAGCACACCTCTGCCTTCCTGAGTTTCTTAGCCAAGAGAAGATATTCTCAGGGATCCGCTGATTATGGATACCTTAAGGCTATGTTTGACGGCCATCAGAGAGATTTGGGGCAGCAGGGAATGAATAGTCAGTTTTCCCATGATCCCTGTGGTGGGCGGTGGGGGATGGAGGGGTGTGGACCTGCCCTAACAGCGATATCTTCACTGGGGGGGGGGGGTTACTTCCACTCTCCTTTTCCTAGTATCTTTTGTCTTCCCTCCCCTTTGATTTTTCTCCTGCCCTGCTCAGCCTAATACAGGCTGGCCCAGAAAGGGTAGGAAGCGGTCTCTGCCCTGTGCCTACATAGCACAGGTCTGAGTCCCTGTGTTCACCTCTCCAGAGGCGGCACCCTCTAGTGGCACCTAGAGGCACAGCTGAGTCACAATCCTGGGAGACTTGGCATTTACCCTATGGGAACCCTGGGAGGTGGTTAGGGCATCCATCCATCCAGTACTCCCAGGGCCTCTCATCTGTCCAGATGTGGAAGATTGCTCAACATCACAGGGGGATCTGGCCATACTCCTCATGGGGACATTTCACTACTGTCTCAGTTGTTCTAAGTGACTTTAGCTTTGGCAGGGAGCAAAGGGGCTGGTGACACCCTAGAAAGACAGTGGTGCCATGGGTCCTCTCCAGCTGTGCCCATCTGAGACATACTGCCCTTTCCAACCCCACCCATCTCTGCAGTTTCAGGTTGTGTGGTGACGATGGTGACATCGACATCATCATCATCTATTACCCCAGGAAAAGCCAGTTCCTCAGATGGTATCACAAAAGGACACCCTTTAGAGACAAGGATCTCACATTGCAGAGCAGGGTGCCAGAGACTATAGAACATTCTGTATGTGCCGTGGACTTCAGAAGGCACAGGCTACTCTAGTATTTCCCCTGCAGGCTCTAGCAGATTCAGGGGCAGCCACATTGCCTGTGCTTCCCGACCTATCAGACATGGATCTGAGAGTGACGATTAGATGTCTCTGTGGCTCTATTCTTTGTCTATCTGTATGTTCTCTCTCTGGGTCTATAGGAACATGGGGACCTGCATACCCAATCCTGCAATCGGTGGAGAAGACATGGTTACCTCAGCAAAGACAGGAAAGGGTTCCCTCCCTGGCTTCTATCCTGGTCCCTGTCTGGGTTAATAGAGATAGGAGAAGAGGGAGAAGAGAAGGGGTGTGTGTGTGTGTGTTAATATTGAGTTTAGATCTCCCTAGACATTTATTTGTCACCTACACCTAATGTGTGATAGCATGTCACCAGGACACCAACAAAACAGTGTGGGTAAGACTACCTGGTTTATGGTTGGGGGAAGCAGGGCCAAGTGAAGGATATTTTCTATAGGAGCAGGTACACCCTGGCTACTTATGGAATCCAGGTCCAGATAGCCCTTCTCCTTGTGTAGTCTGCAGAGTGCAGTAGACTATGATTACTCTGGCAGGCCACAGCTGCCTGGGTACAACACAGTAAGGGTATTGTACTTCCTACCTGTGAGTTGGATGGGCCCCTCCCTCTATCCCCTCAAAGATATAATGGATCTGCCCACTGCTGATTGTTGTACCTTATCCTATGCCCCTCCTGAAGCTGTCTTTTTTTGTGCCAGTGCGATGGGCCCATTGGACGATGGCGAGTCCTTGTCACTGTCATAGCTCCTAGGGATGGGTATTTGGAGGCAGGGTAAACTAAGGTGCCTGGCATAAGCCTTGTGTGCTTGCTAGTTTGGTGTTCCTTTCTCTAAGTCTTCAGTAGCCAGAAAAGAAGAGGCTGGTATGTGTCGAGTCTGTAGGCATAGCAATTATGGGTTGTAATGCAGCCAGAGTTCAAGGCCCAGTTGCTGGTATGATATTGGCTATGCCCAAGCCCCAGCTAGGAGCTCTTGAGGCCTCCATTATCCCAGGCCTTTCCCAGAGAGACACTGATTTCTGCAGATGTCTGCCAGGTGACTCTTCCTGAACGTATCTGGAATTCTTTGACTCTACACATCAGCCCTGACTCATTTCTTCCCAAGACCAACTACAGGACCTCCTTATTGATGTTCCACCTCTGCCCTTGTGCCACTCTGGTCCCACCCTACTGCCACAGCCACAGTGCTCTAGGCTCTACCTGCTGTGTGTTCCTTCAGACTCCTTCTGTGGTCTCTTTTGCACTGCTTCAATCTCACCTTAGCTCAGACAAGCCTGTGTGCACTCTAACTTTGACTTTGGTTGTAGCCCTAGTCTCAGCAGAAACATTACCTGGTTGGAGTTCACTACAAAGCCTGGGCCTGGGCCTCTCCCATCTTCTGTGCTCAGATGTGTGTGTTGCCCTGTGATAGACTGCCTGGGAAGTTATGAATAAATGAATGAGTAACCGGTGGAAGAGGGGATGAATGGAGGGATCTCAGTGTGTGGGTAGTTCCCGTTCTACAGGGTAGCTGGGAAGGCCCAATTACTCCTTCCCAGTCACCCCACAGAACAGAAAGAACATTGCCTTTCTGGTACTGAATCTCCAGCAATCTAACCCTTGGACCAAAGCAAGTCAGCTGGTGCTCCATCTGGCTGCTCTTGGCCAGAACATGAAGGAAACACAAATGCCTGGGCTGGGAATTGCTGACCCATTCTCTCTCTGTGGATGCTCTAGCTTAGCCTCTCAGGCCTGCCTGTCTGAGGCTACCCCTTACCTGGGGCCATGGCTCTGCTGTTGCTCAAGGCTGTCATAAGGAGAGCACAGCCCCTGGGCAAGAGGACAAAGTTTATAGAACACCTTCCCTTGAGGTACAGCCTTTCCTGGTTTTTTTTTGTTTTGTTTTGTTTTTTGTTTGTTTTTTTGTTTTTGTTTGTTTGTTTGTTTTTGTTTTACTATACCACAGGATAGAACATCAGGATGCGAGGGTCGATATGACTCCCATGAGAGGTAAATTATTCATGGAAATCCTCTTGCATCTGGGAAATGGGCTCAATTTTTCTTCCTGCTGCCTTGGGGCACTTCATGAAGTTCAGGTTAATGGTGATAGGAAGATGCTTCAAAACCCTCACAGGACCACCCATCACCACTGAGCTTTACTTGTCTGTCTGTCTGTCTGTCTGTCTGTCTCTCTCTCTCTCTCTCTCTCTCTGTGTGTGTGCGTGCGTGCGTGCACACACATGCATGACCTGCTTCATGACCAATGATCCCCCTATCCCTGATCTTGGAGGCTTCTGGGCCTCCAGATTGATGACTCAGAGCTTGCTGTTCTGTAGAGTTGGTTAGAAAGATCCAAGACTATGTTTACATCGACTTCTGTGTGGAATAACACACAGGCACTGGCTTGAATTAGTTAGAGCACCCCAGAATTTTGTTACCTGCTTTGCAGTTGACACTGCACTATGTAGAGTGGATTCCTATTGATTTGTTCTCATGGTCACTCATGACGGGGAAACTGATACTTTAAAAGATTCATTAATTTTTTCCAATATCTAGTAATCAAGGGGTCAGCTGGGATTTAGGCAGTGTCTCTTGAAGTTTGGGTATGTGAGTGAAGAGATAGTATTCAGCTATACAGTAAGGTGGGCAGATGGCAAGGTAAATGGATGGACAGTGGATGGTGAATAGACATGTTGGTAAGTGGATGGATGGGGATGGGTGGATGCATGGATGGATAGCTATATGGATGGATAGGTGAATGGATGGATGGGTGAATGGATGGATGGGTGAATGGATGGATGGGTGGATGGGTGGATGGGTAGATGGATAGGTGGATGGGTTAATGGATGGATAGGTGGATAGATGGATGGATGGATGAATGGATGGATGGATGGATGGATGGATGGATGGATGGATGGATGGATAGATGGATGGGTGGATGGGTGGATGGGTAGATGGATAGATGGATGGGTTAATGGATGGATAGGTGGATGGATGGATGGGTAGATGGATGGATGGATGGATGGATGGATGGATGGATGGATGGGTGGGTTAATGGATGGATGGGTGGATGGATGGATGGATGGATGGATGGATGGATGGATGGATGGTGGGTGGATGGTGGGTGGGTGGATGGATAGCTATGTGGATGGATGGATGGATGGATAGATGGTGGGTGGATGTATGGTGAGTGGATAGATGGATGGACAATTATGTGTATGTATGTATGTATGTATGTATGTATATACGTACGGATGTATGGCTATGTGGGAAAATAGATGGATGGATGGATTCATGAAGCCCCAAGCTGTGGCTAGCAAGGCAAAGAGAGGCTATATAAAGAGTTGAGGCTGAGACTGTGTTCTGTCCTCTATCTCCACCTTACAGCTATCATCCTGGTGGCCACATGGCCCTCTCAGGCATCTGTACCTCTATAATTCTCTAATGACTGTATCCATGGTTTTAATTTAGAATACCTTGGGTATGTGTGGGTGTAGGTATACACTGCTAGCCCTAATTACAAGCAAACATCCCCCTCCCTCAGTGGCCACAGAGCCCAGGTATGTTTTTTAGGCCCTGCATTCATGCTAGAAGAAGCCAGGAGGCTTGGCCTGTTTCCCTCCTCACTTTACATGGATGAAGGTCAGATTCAGACTTTGGGGCCAGGCAGGCCCTGTGTATTCAGTGCTCATCCATTCTCTCCAACATTATAAATGAGGGCCTAAATTTAGCATGCCACAGCCCCAATTTCACATCTGTAGACTGGGCTTCTCAAAGACACCAACCCAAGTCTTGTGGCTAGATCTCACAGTCATGCCAGGTGGAAAAGTAAGAACTTATGGGCCAATGATGTAATGGATAATACATCTCACTATTGACCAGATAAAGGAAGAACTACAGTCAAATATAACAGAGCACACCTTCACAGTTCTGTAAAAGCACCCCAAGCCACAGGGCCTTTACACACGTGGGCAACATGGTACAAAAGGCCCTGGGAAGATAGTCTCAATGAGGGATTGCCTAGGTAGGTCTGGGTAGGCTTGCCTCTGATGGATTTCTTCTAACTGCCTTAAGTGTGTGGGAAGACACAGGCGACACTATTCTTCAGGCTTGGGCTCCAGGGCTGAATAGAGAGGAGAAAGCTAACTGGCTGTATTTGATTCTCTAAGCTGGATGGGATATGGCTAGCTGTTTGAAGTTTCGGTCTTGACTTCCTTTCTGTAATAGACTGTGACCTAGAATTGTGAGCCGAATAAACCCTTCTTCCCCCATATTGCTTTCTTGTCAGGGCATTTTTTATCATAGCAACAGAACTGAAACTAGGACAAAGATTCACCTCAACTAATCAAAGAGCATCCCATCAGCTTCCAGAAATTCCCCTGCATGCCGGTTTCCCATTGGTCCTTGTGTTAAGTGGCCCCTTCATTTCCTTGAAGGAAGTTTGAGGCCACTTCTGTGGGCCTAGAGGTCACAGCACTTAGGTTTAGAGACCAGAGCTGTGGATTTGGGCTCCTTGTCTAGGTTCAAACATAATTGCCATTCTGGAACCTTCTCCTGTGTTTTAAATGTCCACTCCTTTCCCTTGGCAGTGTTGTGAAGGTGCTACTTTCTTGGCCAGGAAGCTCTGTGAAGTAGTCCTGACAGCCTGACATGTTTTTGGTTTTTTTTTTTCCACTGTGGTCATGTTTGTGTCTGAAGCTTCCCTTTCTGCAAAGAGATCCCCTTGAAGTTATCCCTGATTAGGACTTGGGTGATCACTTGTCCTAGCATATGACAGTCAGTCCATCACCCATCGGAATTCCACTATGCTTCATAGTGAGGACACTGCAGATTGACCCATGTGAGGACCTTTACCCTACATGTCCCATTACTGGTCTTGATTAAGGCTTCTTGCTATTGGGGGAAGATGGGCCTGGGACACACATTCAGTGCAAAATTAGTAATGTAAAGAAAAGTCCTCTTGGGAGTGGCCAGCAGGCTGCCCATGGTCATGAGCACTTTGGTGACAGATTCCACATGTATCCTTACCAGCGTGGCCAATGCTCACAGTGAATTGGAAAAACATGACAAGAACTTCCCCGATGACCAGGCCTCAATTTGTTTTCATTCCTGTGGTCAAGACACCCATGAACTTTCCTATTCTCACCATTGTGTGTGCCCAGTTTGGTGGTCACTGAGCCAATTGTCCTGAAGCTGTTCCCACCGTGCATCTCCAGAATGTCCATCTTCCCAACTGAAACTCGGCCCCTGCGAACCACTGACACGCCATCTTATTTTCTGTCTCTGTGGATCTCATAGTAGGGGCCACCTAGCATGGAATCACACAGCTTATGACCTTGTATGACTGCCTTCATCAACCACAGTGTCCCCAGGGTTCATTCCTGTGGTGGCATGGATCAGCATATCCATTTCCTGAATGAATGATGTTCTGTTGCATGGGTTGTCATATGCTGTTCATCCAGGATCCATCTGTAGACACCCGGGCTGTACATGACGCTGTAAGGAACAGGATGTGCAGATGTCCCTTTGAGACCCTGCTTTACTTCCATAGGGATGTGGCCAACAGTGCAGCTACTGAGTCCTTTCCAATCTTTTCAGCCACAGACACTGTCCCTTGACCCAACTATGTCCTTGCTGTCTGGACACTCTCTGCTCAGCGTTTGTAGACCACATTGGCCATGGTTGGCAGAGTGTGACTTTCTTCTCTCTTCTCCCGTGTTGCCTGATCCAGGTCGCCCTTCACTCCTGGTGCCAACAAAGACTCCCTCTCGACCTTTGAGTACCCAGGGCCCAGGAGGAAGCTGTATAGTGCGGTGCCTGGGAGACTCTTCGTCGCCATCAAGCCATACCAACCCCAAGTCGACGGCGAGATCCCCCTTCACCGAGGCGACAGGGTCAAAGGTCAGTCTTTGTCTTCTGTTTCTGGGGAAGGCAGGCCCTCTCTGTCTCCATAAAACACCTAGGTGAGTCTTCTGGAACTGGGGCAGAGTCCAAAGCATCAATTCAGCAGGGCCCACAACTCTTGAGTCTTGAATCGTGACTCTTTGATTCAGTGGCCCCATTGCTGACCTTTATGGATGGAAAATGCCCTCACACTCCTGGGTGCATTGTGAGAAGTACAGGGATGAGCCAAGCTGGGGCCCAGTCAGTTAAGCCACTTTCCAGCCAGAAAACCCCATGAGAAAGTGGGCTTGGGGCAGCCGGTGGCAAAGGTGTGCATTCGATGACTAGAAGAAATCAGCCAGGGGAAATAAATTCTCTAGGTGAATTCTGAAGGCTTTTGTGAACAAGCTGTGAAGTCTGATATTGTCCCGCGGGTCCTAGGGAGCCAGCGATCAGATCACTCGTGTGTGGGTGAGAGGGGTCTGCGGGATGCTGGGAAAGCACGGATAATAAAAGTGTGGAGAGGAGGTGGATAGTGAGCTTCAAAGCTCAGAGCCACAGAGGGCATTGGAGGAGGGGCACGTGGGGACTGCAGGAGTCACCTAGCAGAAGACACGGCTCCCAGGGGGAGCCAGAAGCACACTTCACGTGCTTGGCATGCCCAGGCCCTGCCACTGGACGCAAGGACAAACAGTGGCTCTTCCCAGGCGGCTGGTGGCTTCTGACCCTGCTCCTGTCATCAGGCCTTTGCTCAGCCCACAGCAAGGGACACCTTTGTTCCTTGCTCTGTGCACTCACCTGGGGTCACTGTGGGGTTCTGCAGAGCATGTACCCCATCGTTTCCTAGCTCTGGCATCTGGCTTCCGTGCTGCTGCACTAACAAGTCCCTGGTGTCCTGTTCTCTTCTCCAAGTTCACTTACTTTTGCTTCCCAAAGCCCCTTTCCCCATCTCGTTCCTCCCGGGAGATACATAATTTCAAAAATTATGTTTTCCTCACTTTCTGTGCATGTGCTTTAAATTGCTTCTTCCTCATTGTGGCGCCTTCTTAGGACTCTGCTGGGGCTTCTATTCATTGGAAATATGTGCTGTTTTACAACACCAGCGCCATGGCTTGGCATATACACAGCTTTAAAAATCCCCATCTGATCATTCACCAGCAAGCACGTGTGGGAGGTTTACGCTCCATCCATCGCCTTTGTCTTCTCTCTCAAGGACACGCTCTGCTTGCCTCATTCACGCACCCACTGACTTTTGTTTGTGTTCTAGACATCGGCCCTTCCCTGGGCATCCCTCGAGGTCTGTGGGTCCAGTTCCAACTCTCTGATCCTTCCAGTTTCTCACTGTAGCCTTCTCTCCAGGCCCTCCTCCGCTGCTGGCCTAGCAGTGGGGAGTGGGCTCTGCCTGGGATAGACCAGAGTATGGTGTGGGAGTGGGGAGAGGGACTCTTGTAAAGGTCCCATCCTGCTCCTCCAGCAAGGTAGCATCCCCCAGAGCCTGGCTGCCCCTTCACAAAGTCTAGCCCCTCCCAAAAGTAGCTGTATGCGGCAGGTTTTAGAGCTGTTCTCCCCACTAGTGGAATCCTGGTTCACCATGCTCAAAAGGTACCAGGACAGTGCAAGTGTGGTTTAATGTAAGAGTTTAAAACTTCACATGAGATATGGTTCTAAATTTCAGCAATATAACCCAGCCATGGGCCAGGCTCTTTTCCTATCCAAGTAGGTGGTGACATTTGTTGATCTTAGCACAGGCGTGTGGTGTGTCAGACTCAGCAGTGATACACGGTATACAGACTTTGCAGGTGTGATGGGAGAGCAGCTGGGCAGGTGCTTCCTTGACCGCCTCATCTGCAGTGCTCACTCAGACCCATCCTAAATGGTGCTTATAGCATCCTTGCTTGGGCTGGAACTCCAACTATTAAGTGTTTGCTGAGCAAACATGAAGTGAGTTCAGGTCTCCAGTCCCTATGTAAAAAAAAAAAAAAGCCAGGTACAGCAGCACGGAGCTGGAATCCCAGCTCTTGAAGAACAGAGACAGGTAGAGGCCCCTTGGCCAGCCAGGCTAGTAGACTTGGTGAGCCCCAGGTTACATGGAAGACCTTGCCTCAAAAAGTAATGCGGGAGGTGAATGAAGAAGACACCCAATGTCAGCCACACAACCAGGGACACACAGGCATGCATAGATGCACATCTACATGAACACATACCACACACACACACACACACACACACACACTCACACACACACTCACACACATACACACTCACACACACACACACTCTCACACACACACTCACACACACACACACACACACACACGCACACACATGCACACACATATACTTACTTACTTACATTGTGACCCTCCCTGGATCAGAGTCCATTTCAAATCCTATCAACATAGCAGGTATAGAGAAAGCCATAGCTCTTGATAAATGCTTCTCACACCAGTGCTGTGGCCTCTCGAGATACATCTTACATCTCCTGACTTTGCAGATTGCAGAAGGGCTTTGTAGGGATGCAGTGGGGAGGCTCTATTTGTCTGACCAGCTAGTTAGTGTCACTGTGTGGCTCTTAGACCGCACATGTGGAACTGGCCAGAGGTGGAAGGGCCCATGAAGCCCCAGTTCTGAAGCTCTCCTTGGACCTTCTGCCCAGCAAACGTGTCCTGCCCAGACTGTGCCCCTTACTGCTGTTCTCTCACAAGCAGCTGGAGCCATTGCCAGGCATGGACAGTGTTTGGAAAAAGCTTAGAGTAAGCAGGTCCCTGGCACTTTCCCAGCTTGTTCAGCATTACCCAAGTAGCACTGGAAGCCAGCTGGAGGCAGCCACTGCTAGTCCTGGGCAGCAGCCCCAAGGCAGCAGCACCAGCTTCCCAGGAGGTCAGGGTGGCTAAACATCAACCTACATCCAAGCTGAAGATGGCAGAAGAATGGGATGGCCCAGGATGTGTCCCAAACAGGAAGACATTGTTCAGGCCCTCACTCTGAGGCTGCAGGCTGATTTTCACACAAAGACTGGGAGGGGAAACTCCACCCCTGCACATCTGTAGAGAGGAGGCCTCTGTAGTGGCTGTTGCCTGGCTAGTCAGGCTGGACCTGTTGAATGTAGGCAGGGAGGGCTGGAGAGATGGCTCAGCAGTTAAGAGCACTGACTGCTTTTTTCCAGAGGTCCTGAGTTCAATTCCCAGCAACCACGTGGTGGCTCGCAACCATCTGTAATGGGATCCAATGTCTTTTGGTGTATCTGAAGATAGCTACAGTGTACTCATATAAAATAAATAAGGAAATAAATAAATCTTAAAAAAAAAAAAAGAAAGAAAGAAAGTAGGTGGAGAGCTCTTTGTTCCCATCAGTGACTGTGCTGAGACAGGTTAGGAAGGTTCTTCCTTTTAGAAGGTTCTGGTTGCTAAGTGTGCCCCTTCTTAGGAGGGGGCTTGGCAAGCAGTGTCTTCATCCTATCTAGTCATGTCCTCCTTCTAGTCATCAGAAGTACTGACTCATCCGTGACTCTCCCAGGGCCTTTAGAGACAACTGTTCCTTGCCTTCCAAGTCTGCTCTCTGCCTCCAGATTTGGCCTGGATGAGCCTCCTTTGCCCAAGATCATTACTCCTAGCCCAGTACATTTTCTTGTTCTGATGTGTAAAGGAGCCTCCCTCATCTTTACAGATTACCTTAAACAAGGAGGACAATCTTAGCTATTCCGAATTAAAGCATTGATTTACAAAGAACTCCCTCTTTACTAGGCAAGGTGTGCCCACTCTCACACAAAAACACCTACTTCCATGAGACACTTCCACATAGACACACCCACCTCCATAAGACATTCCCACACTTAGACACCCACTTCCATAAGACACTCCCACACAGACACACCTACTTCTATAAGATACTCCCACAAGACACACCCCATCTCCATAAGACACTCCCATACAGACACACCCCATTTTCATAAGACTCCCACAAGACACACCTATTCTTGCACAGACTTGTCTACTTTCACACTGGCATCCTGTTGTTTCTTTGTCCCCATGTCGCTAAAATGTTCCAGAGAGCAGAGCTGGCAAATCCTAAAGTACCAGATGGTACCTCTCTGTGCACCTGCCTGTATTCACAAGCTTTTTGCTTCTTCTGGGGGCCTCATCCTGGTGAAACACCCAGACTATGTGCTTGAGGGGAGTCAATTGAAGAGCTACATGCAGTGATCTCCAAGAGCAGGCTGTGTGCTAGGATGTCCACAAGCAGGAATGGCATCCGTGTGCCTCTGTTGACTCAGTGGCACCAGGAGCTAAATAGTGTTCCTTTTTGACAAGCAAGGAAACTGAGGCACATCGTGATTAAACAGCTGTCTCACAAAGTGGCACAGGTAAGATATGGTAGATCCTGGGCAGAAGAAGATGCCAGCCTGACCTTACCATCTCATGCTTTGAAACATCAGTGTTGTTGACCCACTGGAGGCTGTGAAGAATGGGCATGGTGGTGTCTTTGTGGACCTCATGCACCACACAGCCCCTCCACCCAGGACTACACCCCGAGATGATCTTCTTGGATCCAGAGCTGGGAGGCTGAGCTGACTGTCCTTCAGCTGAGCTGTGTGGAGGGCAGGGGCTACATTGAGTCCATGCCTTGAGGAAATTGTTTCTAGCAGATATGATGGTATCAGCCAGTCAGGAAGTGGCTTATCTCTTTATTTGGGTCATTTCCTCAGATTACTGGGTAAGAATTTACAAAGCTAGAGTTTGCTGTTCTGTCCTTTTCAAAACCACAGGCTGGGTAGATCTTTATCTGCTGTTTGAGGTCAGAATAATGGGGAACAAATACTTGTGCCAGGATCTCTTTTTCTCCACCACAGGGCCTCAAACCTCAAGTAATTTAAAGGCAAATTGAGATGTGCGGACAGGACAGCAAGCTTCATCATGTAACCATGTTCAGACCATACACATCCCATTTTGAACAGGTCTTCACAACTTTGTCTTCATAACTGAAATCTTTATTCTAATAGGGCTAGAGCGTATGTGGCCTACCCAGGATCCCACCTCAGCCCCTGATGTCATTGGGCTTATGTTTTTAGCTTATGCCCAGCAGCAGAATTTAAAAACAAGGACCTCAGTGGGAGAGGATGTGCCTACTCCTGTTGGGATGAGATGTCCCAGGGTCGGGTGGTACCCAAGGAGGGGCTTCCTCTTCTCTGAGGAAAAGTAGACAGGTTAATGTGGGATAGGGGTTTGTAAGGGTGGGCATGGGAGGGAGACTGGATATAAAGTGAATAAAAATAAATTATTGAGAAACAACAACAGAAATAACAAATACCCAGAGCTGGAGAGGTGGCTCAGTGGTTAAGGGCATTGGTTATTCTTTCACAAGACTTGGATCCAAGTCCCAGCACCCGCATGACAACCTGAATCCATCTGTAACTCTGTTCTCAGGGCATCTGATGTCATATTCTGGCTCTGTGGACATCGAGCATGCACAAATCACACGATATACTTACAGGCAAAATATATATAAGATAAAAATAAATAAACTTTAAAAGGGTGATAAGATGGATGGTGTCACTGAGGATGAGACCCACAGTTGTCCTCTGGCACGTGCACATGCCTGCACACACACACACACACACACACACACACACAACACACACACACAGAGAGAGAAGAAAATAAAAAAAGGAAAAAAGGCTCTCTACTCTCCACCATCACCCACCAGGTGGGACAGGCCCATGGGTTGGGGCTGCCCCGCCCCTTGACACTGTTCTCTGAAGGTCACCGGGCCTCACCTGCTAAGCTGCTGACAGTGCCAGCCTTGCTTCCTCTACCTGTGGTCTGGTGTCCATTTGCTAGGGATCCCTTGTCTGGCCCCTGTACTGATACCTTTCTCCTTTTTCTCCCCTCTAGTTCTGAGCATCGGTGAGGGTGGCTTCTGGGAAGGCAGCGCCCGTGGCCACATCGGGTGGTTCCCAGCTGAGTGTGTGGAAGAGGTGCAATGTAAACCCCGGGACAGCCAGGCAGGTAAGGTGACCTCACAGGGCTGGGTTGTGCCATGGTGGGCTGCTCGGCTGGAGTGTGTGGCAAATGCCGTGGCTGTAGCCACACTGTGGAAGGAGGCCAGGTTACAAAACCAGGGCTTCTCTATACCACTGCAAATGGCTTGGATGGTTCTGTTCTAGTGGGCTCTGACTAAACCAAAACCATTTGACAAGCTAGAGCACAGGTTCTGTGAAAGGGCAGCTCTTTGTGTGTCTGGTGCAAACCTGGAGACCATTTAGGTGTGTCCTTGCCACCATCAGGAGAGTCTGGGGCGGAGCAAATGTCTTTTTTCTGCCTTCTGATTGGGTGTTAGAACACAGATGGCTTCCCAAGGAAAGGTGAAGCTCTCCAGACCCTCCCCAGGAAGTACCACACAGTGTTCATGGCCAAAGCTGTCCTGGCTCCACGTTTTAGAGCTATTCTGCAAACCTGTCCCTTCTGATTAAACAGATTGGTCTGACTATGATGCCAATGGCCACTTACATACAATGACCTGGGTAAGAAGCAGAGACACCTGAGGCTTGGACAGAAGGGACTTCTTAGTGACCTGTGTTTACCTGAGAGTTCTGTTTCCTTTTGTGTAAACTCCTGAGTTGACTGTGCACCCCCCACCCCCGCAAAGTAGCCACATGCCCTCTGTAGATATTGGCTGTGCTGTCTATGTGGGCCTGTGACCACTGAACTTGGCTCAGATGTGTTCTTCATGATATAATGAGGTTTGCTGTCTGATGCTCCTTAGGGAGTCCCTGAGTCCTGGTTAGGTCACCTGGGCCAGGAACACATGATATGTGAAGCATCTCCCACAGTTAGGCTTCTCAAGCCTGCCAAGCTTTGCAGTCTGTTGGGCATTCAGAACACTTCCTCTCTGAGAACTTGGCCTTGGGACAGTAGGGTCTGCATGTCCTAAGCCTCCTACCGTGGAACTGTTCAGGGGGCAGCTGATAGGTTGTGTTGTGAGTTATCTAGTACCACACCCACGCCAGGCCCTTTTGTTTGCTTGCTTTTGTTGTTGTTGAGATGGTCTTCTGTGGCCCAGGTTGGCTTCTAATTCCTCATATAGGTCCTGAACTTCCTGTCTCCCCACCCAAGTGCTAGGATTAAAGCACCACGTGGTCCATATGGGGCTGGGGATGGAGGGATGGAACTCAGGGTTTTGTGCATGGTATATCTCCAGCCCATCCAGAAAGATCTTGAAAGACAAGGTTGGAAGTGGTGTGGTAGAGGCTGGCAGATGGGCAGTGGGTTAGTGGGTGGTAGAAGCCAAGTTTTGCTGGATGAGGAACACTAGTCACCAGGTATCAACTGTTCTGTCCTAACGCCTAACCAACTTCCAGCCCTGGTCTGGCTCCAGCTTCTCTCTGGGGAGGGAGGACCTGTTTTCTGCTTTCCTGGCTTCCAGAGGCTTTATCCAAGGCTGCCCTGCTCCCTGTCTTCATTCCCTGTTTGGAATGGGGATATCACTTCCTCCCCTCCCATTCTTATCTTCAGAGCGACTGCGTCTCCCCAACCTGTGCTTTTCATTGGAAATGCTCTGTGAGCCACACCTAAACAGGCCATCCCGGGGGGGGGGGGGGGAGAGGGGAGGGTCATATGAGGGGTCATTGGGTCATCCTGCTTTCTCCATCTTGTGGAATAGTGGCTTAGGTGAAGGGCAGCTCACCCTGCTTTCCTGTCCGCCTTGGGAGAGATTGCAGCTTCTTTGGCCCCCACTGGCAGTGTCCTTACAGATGGTAGAGCCTGCTGACTGATATTCCTATGGAAGTCTTGTGGCAGGCACCTTCAGGAGTAATGATGGGATTCCTCGTGGGGCTCCATGCTCCCACTCGGATCCACACGGTGGTGTCTAGTCAAGCAGGGTTGTGTACCTGAGTTGGTGCTGGCTCCACAGTCCATCTGGGGCCCATCCTCACATTCTGAGCAGCCAAGAAGGACAGAATAGATCTTGACACTCTGTCCGAGCTGTTAAGAGCAGTGAGTGTCAGAGCAGTGACGTCTTATGAGTCTGTGTCACCTCTTTCTGAGCACCACTGCCTCCAGGTCTTACTGAGCACAGGAGAAAGAGTTAAATTGCATATCCCTGTACCTCTTAAAATCGTAAAAGCTGACAGGTTAGTATCGTGAGCAGCATAAATCCATTCCTCTGCTGTGTAGAATTCAGAAGACTCGGGGATCTAGCCTGGTTTCACTCTGGCCTTCAGTGGGATTGGCTCCATCTGCAATCTCTGGGGAGGGAGGCTTTGCTTGCTTTCCTGACTTCCAGAGGCTTTATCCTTGGCTGTGGCCCCTTCTCACGTCTGAGATGGCAGCTTGGGTAGTGTCACTCTCTAACTGCATCTTTTAGAACACCCGACTCCCTGCCTTCCTGTCACCACTTTTAGGGCCCAGCCAGGTGAGATCCAAGCAGCCTAAAGCAGCTCCGATTCTAGCTACAAGTTTTTAAGCTTCCATGTGTCAATAGGGTAACATCCCAGGTCCTAGGAATTAGGGCATGAGCATCTTTTGGGTGGGTGAGGAGCATCCTTTGCTCCAAGGTCATTGACAAATGTGACCAACATCACCATTTTGTAATGTAATAGGACACGAGTGCTGTCAGCATCCCGGGGAGAATGGTAAACCTTTCCTCCTTATAAACTGATTAGCTCAGGAATTTTGTCACACTGATGGAACATTCCTGATAGCTGTCCACCCATTCCTTCCATCCCACCAGAGACAAGCAGCTTTCTGAATTCTGTCACCACAGAGGAGTTATGTCTGTTGTTGGATTCCAGGCCGTCCTGACTTCTTCAGTCAGCCAAGGTCTACCATGTTGCATTGTGGTACCTTGTATGTTGCTGCCCAGCATTTCCTTCTTTATAATTTTATGTGAGCAGGGTTCTCTGCTTTCCTGAAGATTGCTGATTAACTCCTCAGTGTGAGCCGATGTAAACTAAACTGCTGGGCTCCTTTCCATGTAAGTTTCTCTGTAGATATCTGGTTTCATTTCTCCTCGCTTCCTTCGGTGAAAACCTGCTAGGTCACATGATAGGAACATGTTTAGTTTCATGAGAAATCCTTACATGTGCCTGGAGAGATGACTCAGTGAAGTATGTCCTTTGTGGACCAGAATTCTGTTCCTAGAACCCACAAACCAAAGCCAGCTGTGCTGGTTCATGCCTGTAACGCCAACACTAAGAAGGCAAAGACAGAGAGAGGTCATTGGCTAGACAGCAGAGTTCAGTGTGTGAGCTCCAGACTAGTGAGACCCTGCCTCAGAAACAAGGGAAATAGCATGGCGGGGGATAATACCAGAGGCTGTCTTCTGGCTTCTACATGCATCTGCACACGTGTGTCCTCCTGTGTAGATATACATCTGTACATACAAATATTGACTTACACAAAATTAATGGTAGGAAGGAAGAGAGGGAGGGAGGAGGAAGGAGGGAGGAAGGGTTGTGACATGATTGTCTGATTTGCCAGGCTGGCTCATGCTCACACCAGCAGTGCTGGAGCACTCCAGGTGCTCTGCCCCAACACCAGCATTTGGTGGTGTCAGCCTCTGATACTGTCAGTCTCCCATGGCAGTCTGGTGGTCACGAAGTTGCTCCTTACTGTGAGGGTCGCCTCGTTTCTCCGATGGCTTTGGTGGTTAAGCGCCTCCTGCAGGTGTGATTGCCACATGCAAAACTTCTTTTGAGAGGTCTCTCTCTGTTGGGGTTTCTGCTGCCTTTTGTAACCGGAGCTCTCACCCCTTGTGCTGGGTGTGTGGTGATTTTCTTGTGCGGACCCTGCTCGCCGCTGCTCTGTCCCGGCTGCTGTGAATGTGTCTCCCAGTCTGTGACTTGCCTTTTGTTCTCTAATTGTGTTTTTAATGAGTAGAAGCTTTTTAAATTTTAAATGAAGTTTAATTTATCCTCCCCCCCCCTTCATAGTTAGTACTTTCTGTAGCTTTTTTTTTTTTTTTTTTTTTTTTTGGATACTGCAAATTTGAATATGCACAGAATCTAAAAGATGGTTCAAATATTGTTTCAGTGTTTTCAGCCAGCCAGCTCTTTCCACACAAGGTCAGCTTTGTCTGAGCTGTGGAAGCCCTTTGTGTCTATATATGGCAAATTAGCAACACTCTTGAATATTCCACAAAATAGGAAAGTAGGTCAAGGACTGAACCCCAATGAGAGGAGGTGTACACAGGGCACTTTCTGCCTGTAGGTGGGACTGAGAATTTCTGTCACCTGGAGATGGTTTTCAGAGGCTGAGGACCGATAGCAAAATGAACAGTGGCCCTGGCATCTTTTAAAATTATTATTATAATTTTATGTGTGTGAGTGTTTTACCTGCATGTATGTTTATTTGTCTTACACCTCTATGTCACTGTTCATCATCAAGGAAGTCAGGACAAGAACTCAAAGAGGGAAGCAACCCGGAGGCAGGAGCCAATGCTGACGCCACGGAGGGGCGCTGCTTACTGGCTGCTCCCCATGGCTTGTTCTGCCTGACTTCTTACAGAACCCAGGACCACCAGCCCAGCGATGGCACACATATGGGCTGGGCCTTCCCACATTAACTAAGAAAATGCTCCACAGTCTTGCCGATAGCCCAATCTTCTGGAGTCACCTTCTTACCTGGGATTCCCTCCTCTCTGACTCTAGCACACATCAAGGCAACACAGAGTTAACCAGCATACTTCCTTGCAAAGGTTACTTAATGTCTTTGGGTAGATTTCTTCATGTGTCTTATGATGATGAAGGGTCTATGGAGATTATGACTATCTTATTCACATTTTCTGTGTCTGAGAGAGAACAGCATGGCCCAGTGTACAAACTCTCACTTATTCTCACATGTCATCCCATGGCGTTGGCAGCATGGAGTAGCCTGTGACCACAGTGCTGTATGCGTGGAAGGCAGCACTCTGGAAACTTTTGGTTAAGTGTGTATGTCCCTCTCCCATCTTCCTGAAGTGCAGGCTCCTCAGGTTGGGGATAGCACCTTGTTCTTCTTAGTTCTACAGGATGAACAAGGACAAAGTAACTGCCATCTGCTCTCTATCATCTATGGAAGGGTGCTGTTGCAATAGACCAGGAAACCAGCCAGCTGTTGTGTAGATCCTCAAGCCTCACACCTGTATCAGGTAGCACCATGTTAGCTGCTGTAACAAATAGGCCCACTACCTTGGTGTATGAGGCAGCATTCCCCACCCCAGACTGCCTCCATCTACTGAGATGTCAGTTTCCTTGCTTGTTGACTAGAAGTGATAGATTGGGGACAGCTGGACCCTTGCTTCTTTCAATTCTAAGGTGAACCTAAAAGCAGGGATGCCCTAGAGTTGGCTCTTGGATGAGAGACTAAGATAAAGTCCACCAGTCTTAGTAGCACACACATGGAATCCTGGCACTTTGAAGGTGAGACAGGACTGTCACAGGCTCAGTGGCCAGACAGGGTTATGCAGCAGGTTCAATGTCAGCCTGGATTGTATAGTGAAACCTTGGCTCACAAAGAAATAAAGCACTCTAAAATTGGCACTCAGTTTCTGGGAATGAAACATTATTGGAAGCCAGCACTCACCACATGTGTGTGTCATTTCCCATGATGCATCTTGCATGTAAATAGAAAACCCTATCTGTCAACCCTGGTTCTTTCCAGCAGAGTTTAGTTGCTGAGACAAACGTCCTGACCATTGATGAATACTGGTCATGCAAGACCAGAGGAGAAAATGACATCAGGAGTCCACTTCCCAGCCCCAAAGACATGTAGAATCTGTTCATCTGAGAGATATCATTAAAGAATGGTGGTCAGATGACCAGATGGCCAGATCCCAGCTAAACAGTACCACATTCTTAACCATGCCTCTGTCATGGGTGTTTTGGTGGGAGATCTGGGGTGCTGTGAGCTATATATCCTGCCAGAGCCTTTCAGGTGTCAGGACCTATAAGAAGCTTCCAGAATCACATGTCTGAGATAGGATTTGAACCTAGATGTCTGAGTCACGAACTGTCTTCTCATGGTCTGCTGCAGGGTCTTTTCTGGTGTCTTAGAATAAAGCCCCTGAAGGAGTCATCTCTTTCTCAGAATACTGCTTGACTGCCTAGCTCCATGCACCATGCATTGGTTGATGTCATACCCTGAGGCCTCCCCAGTAGACTGCATGAACTTCTCACAGGTGGCAAATTGGCCAGTGCCTTGTCCTTCCTGTGTGTGACTTTAATATCAAAGGCAGTTCCTCAACTGTGGTAAGCCTGGGCCAGGGGCCTGCCCACTGGTGACTGCCTTGCTCAGTGTTGGATCAGTTTCTAGGGTTTACCCATTCTCTTGTTGATCGTGTTCCACTATCCACAATTATCACTAAGTATCTTCTGGTATCACTCACAGCCTTGTAGTGTGGGGCCTTTCCAGAGCTCATGACTACAAGCCTTCATATTATAAAAGTAACCCTTCAGCCTTTGGTTTAGACTTTCAACTGACTCTTGTGATCTTCAAAGTAAACTGGGAACTGGGGATAAATGAATTAATGGTCCCCATTTTACAGATGAGAATCAGAGAGTTGTATGTCTTATAAGTATTGGTCCAGCACCTCAATATAGATAGGCCTGAGTCAGAGATTTGTCCCTTCACCAAGAAGCCTGGAGTGTCTATAGAATATCAGCTACCCTGGGTGGTGACAAGATTTGGTAGCTGTGGAGCTGGGCAGTCAGGAGATAATGATGGCCATGGCAACATCAGTAATGGCCATGGTGGTGCTGTCTGTGATGGGGATGATGTAGTTGACAGTGGTGTAGGTGGTCAACTAGTCCTGTGATGATGTCATTGGTGATGATGGTCATGAAGATGCTGATAATGATGATGATGGTGGTGATGATAGTCATGGTGGTAGTGATAATCATCATGGTGATGGTGATAGTGATGATGGTCACAGTGATAATGATGGTGATAGTGATGCTGGCGATATAAATGATGGTGGTGATGATGATACTGATGATACTGAGATGGTACTAATGATATTAATGATGGTTGTGGTGATAATGATCATGTAGGGACCAAAGTATTAAAGCAATGACAGAAAAATAATACCAACAAAGTCTGTCCCTCCAGCTTGGGAGTCATGCTGCTATGAGCATAGATTGAGAGTTCTACTTCCTCCTTGCCACTGCCTAGAAGTCCCCTAGACTGCTCTGTGCACTCCTGAACTGTCATTTGGTTCTCCATTTTTCCTTTTGGTATGGTGGACTTCCTTTGAGAAGGTCACTTTGCCTTGGCCTCTGTGTATACTGACATTTTCCCCCAGAGTGCAAGCTTTTCCTTCCAGTGCATCCTGTAGTGGGTGTAGACTCACCTGAGATGACTGCCAGGGCAGAAACTCCCTGCCACAGCTGAAGACCATCAATATCAGTAACACCCCCTTCCTTCCATTTAAAATTTTGGAGCAGAGGTCATAGGTGGGCACCACCATGCCCAGAAGCTGCTGTGCTCTCAGCTGCTGTGCTCTTCCAAGGTCTGTGCTAACGGCTCATTTGATAAGTCCATTCTTCTGCCCCGCATTAGATCAATGCATTGGCCCATTTATCTTTCAGATAACCTGCCTATTTCTTGCTGATTCAAGGGTCCCTCTTCACACACCCCAGAAGCAAATATTGGGCCGGTGATGTTCACTGAAGCTTGGGATACTTCCATTCTCTGATGGGCTGTTGATCTACTCTGTGACTCAGAAGGGGCCTCGTGCCTCCTGTAGGCAGTGGGGCCGACACCACCCTGTAATCCCATTTCCTTCTTTCTGCTCAAATGCACATGGAGGCTCTCTCCTGTCTGTGCCAGGGATGCCAGCTTCTTGTTTTAAACAAATTAAAGTGCTCCCTACTGAAACACAAAAAGCTGGTTGGCTAAGGCTGAAAGCCCAGCAGGAACTATACCACACACCCTAATTTGGACAAGCCCCTCCCCTGGGTTGAGACAACCAAGTGTCCCTGAGGCTCTCAAGGCTGCCTGAGTTGGGGAGTTTTGGATATGGGGGGAGGGCTGAACAGTCACACCCTATAAAGTGCCCCTCTCTTTATATAAACTGTTCTCTTGTTGTGACAAAGATCCTGACCTAAATATGAGCAGCAGCCTCTCCTCAAACAGCCTTTTTAGGATGGCAGCCCGGCCCAGATGTCTTCTTACCTGCCTTTCCTCTGATCCCTAAAACAACCCCAGGCCTTAGCACCCTTTTGTGTACTCCAAGAAGGAGGCCAAGAGTACCTGAACTGCACATTTGGCTTCCTAGAGCCCATGGTTGTAGACCAAAGCTCTCCCTCCTTACTTCCATTCAACAAGATGCAGCACAGGCTACAGTGAAGGTAAGAACCCAAGGGTGTGGAAACCCCAGAAGGCTGACTCTCTCTGTAGTAACATACAGATCTTTGTTTAAGAGGTAAAGCAGTTTTATCTTTAAAAGTCACCATGGTAGAACTGGAGAGATGGCTCAGTGGTCAAGAGCACTTGCTGCTCTTGAAGATGACCTGGGTTCTGTTTGAAGCACTCACACCAGGCAGGTCACATCTGCCTGTAATCTAATTCCAGCTCCAGGAAAATCTAATATCTGTCACTGACTTCTGTGTGTACCTGCACATAGGTACTGCATGTATACACACTCAGATGCATGCACTGATTAGATATATAAATACACACATTAGATATATAAAGCACACATTAGATATATAAATAAATCATCATAAAAGAAAATAAAACAGCATAGCAGGCCACATAGGCCTGGTGGTGTTCACCTTTAATCCCAGCACTCCAGAGGTAGAGGCAGGCTTGTCCCTAAGTTTGAGCACAGCCTGGCCACTCAGAGAGATCAGCCAAGACTGCATAGTCAAACACAGTTTCAAAAAAAATCAGCATCAGACCCCTTATTTGGATGACAGAGCCCAAGGGTCTTCATAGGATTTGGGATACCTGTGGCTCCCAGATCCTCCGTGCTGTGGAGCTCTGGCCTGGTGCTCAGGGGGGTTGATGTGCTCCTTTTTGCTTTTGTTTCTCGTGGCTCCATTCAAACTTTGTGGCAATTCAAGTCACCATCTTTTATTATTTCAATTGGAGGCAAAAGCTGTGAGCCACGTTCTACCTGAGGGAAGTCATCATCTTCAATGGTAGAAAAGTCTTCCACTGATCATCTTCAGGCACAGCTGGATCCAGGTACTCATACTGATGTGCCCAGGGAGGGCTTTCTAACTCCCTCATCTCTCCACAGAGACCTCTTCTTCTGGTCAGTTTAACCCTCACATGCTCCATGGTAACCACAAGCCTAATGTCCTTATAGATTCCAAGTCCGGGACAAAGACATTTTCCTAAGCTTAGCCCTGGTCCCATAATGGCCTCAACGGGACTGGTTTGATTCATAAGGCTAACTTCTGTGGAAGAGCTAGTGGAAGGGGAGCTGATGTATCAGGAAGGGTAGCTGGGCTAGAACTCAAATAGCATGCTAAGGACAGACAGTGGGGTTTTTGTGACCAGAGGACAGTGTCCCTGTTGCAGATGTCTGAAGAGCAGAGAGGACATTGCCCTGCTCCTGTAGCCAGCAGGAGTGTTTTAGCAGGGATGTAAAGATTTGGGTAGTGGTCCTCACCTCTCTGGGCAGTGGGGTTGGCAGTATACCTTGATGATCTATGTGCATAAACCCTCCATAATCTCGAAGTGGCCGGATGGCCTATTCCAAAATAGAACGTGTCTATTATCTTTAGAGCCGTTAAAAAATACAAGCAAATGACTCTATTAGCACAATTGCAATCTAAAATATTAATAAGCAACCCCAGCCAGCTTTCAAAGGAGCCACTAACTGTTCCCTAATGGGACATAAAATAAATATGAAGGCTTACCATTCTGCCTGCTAACAACTGTGTGTTTGTTAAACAACCTGGCACACACACACACACACACACACACACACACACACACACGCATGCACCCACGTGTATACACACACACACACACACACACACACACACACACACACACAACCCCACCCTATCGTTTATGCCATTTTATTAAAATATATGCAGAGTGGCTCTGGGGAAGGGGGTGGGGACTGCTGTTTCTCAGCAGCTGCTCAGAGTTTTAAATACCAGTTTCCATGCCGGGGTTTGCCCCAAAAATAGAGTTGCACCATCTCTCCGTGATGATTTGGGTCACATTGTGAGGGTTTAGTTTTTGGCTTTCCTATGGGACCTAGGCCTTCTTTGCCTCCTCCCAGGCATGGTAGTGGACTGCTCTGGGTTACTATAGCAACCTGGAGATGCTGGGTACCAGCCCTGCCCTTCTTCCCTCTAGCCCTTCCTGCCTGCCAGGAAAGTCACCTTGAGCTCAGTCACCTTGGACAGGCTTCTGAGGGAGAGGTACTAGTGTGGCCCAGATGCTCATAGGGAGGGAACATCTTCACTGTTTCACTGGACCACAGTGAGAAGGGGAGTATGCTGGGGATATGATTGTACTGTTTAGTTTGTCTGTCCTGCAGCCTGGGTGTCTGGGGGCAGGCTGGTCTAGGTTAAGGGCTTCCCCCCAGCTTGTAGACCTTGCTACACATGCATCCTGGTGTCCTCACCTGCCCTCTGCTCCCTGTGTATCAGCCCCACTCTCACAGGTGTCTCTGACCCTCCTTAAGCACCTAGTCTCTAAGCATAGCCCCACTAGGCTTGAGACATTGACTGGGAGTGGTACCAGTCAGGCACAGGATAATGGGGTGAACTCAGAGGATGCAGGCACTGGCTCATAAGCGCCTGCAGGTAAGACAAGATGATAGGGTTATGATGTGCCCTCCCTGACAGAAAGGGCAGGGAGGGTACAGCTGGCTTATGGCAGAGCTTCCCACACCCCTCATGACCAAATAACAAGGTACCAAGGAGTGGGAAGAGAATTGATGAGTGGATGGATAGTGGAAAGGGGGTTAGGTGGGTGATAAGGATAGCTGGACAAATGCAGACAATCGGCAGATGAATATAGATGGATGGACGGGAGGTGAGTGGATGGATGGATGGATTGGTAAGTGGGTAGATAGTTGGATAGATGCATGAATGGGTGAGCATGTGTGTGGATGGATAGGTAGGTAGGTGCATGAATGGATGAGTAGATGGGTGGATGGATGAATGGATGGATAGATGTATGGTTAGATGGATGTGCATGTGGGTAGGCAGATGGCAGTTGAATGGACAGGTGGATAGGTATGTGAGTGGGTGGAGCGTGGGCAGATAGGTAGGGGGCAGCTGGCTGTACACTGTCTCATTTTCACCCCATTCCAGGTTTGTTGTCCTTCCCATCTTATACCCCTACAATAGACCCCATGAGATATTTCAGAAGTCTTAGGGTCTGTGAGCAAAGACCAGCAGGGTTGTATGTGAGACCCTGGGCAAGCTATTAACCTCCCATAGGCTGGCTTTAGTCCTGTGCCTGGGATTTGTTTACGTACTTTCCATCAGGGGTTTAGCGCCCACCTACCCTGCATGCCCTGCTAGACCACAGGGTCTGCAGCCTGCAGGCTTCACTAGTCCTTCTCCTTACCCCAAGAGTGCCTGGATGCTACAGTGTTTCAGAAGTCAGGCATGGACATGCACCCTCATGGAGGAAAGGACATTTGACATGTACTGGTGGCCCCACTGCTCTGCCATTTGTCAGCAGGAGTTTCGAGAGGCCTGAGGGCAGGCCCACTTTGGCACCAGTGCACCCAGCTCTGGGACAATGAGCCAGACTGGGAGTCCCCTGGAGCTGGGGCAAAAATGGATGCCTCATGCCACCCCCAGAGCTGCATATCTTTCTGGAAAATGAAGGCTGTCATATGGCGCTCTGCTAGTGAATGGAGATGTTGTTTTTGGCTTCTCTGAAATAGACGATGGGAAACAGACCCAGAGATTATGAATAAACATTGGCTTATGGGGGCTGCGCACTGCTAATGGCAAAACCTCCACACTTACAGATTAAATTTAAGACATGCATATGGAAAGGGACTCTGGGGAGGCCAGACTCCTGCTTGAGCAAATCTTACAGCCACTGTGGGAGGGTGCACTGTGTGGCCCCTGTCCCTAACCAGGGTCATGAGCACAGGGGTGCCAGAGTCTAGGAGGAGCCTGTGTTCTCCAAGGGATCCAGGGAGATGCTGCAGGGAGCAGGGGACACCTTGGGACTGTTCACTGGCATGGACTAGACTAAAGTCATTGTGACTTCAGCAAGTGCCTTCAAGACTCTTTAGGGCAGTTAATAAAGTCACAGAATTAACTCCTGGTGGCCAACTGTGGCTTGTCAGATGAGCCCTGAAGAGCTCTGAAGGGCATCTGGGGGTGGCCCACCAGTGTTTTGTTGAACTGTAATATAATCATCACACCAAAAAATTTACCCTTTTAAAATGGATGGCACAACACCTTTTCTTTTCTTTTCTTTTTTATTCGCGTAGTTCTGAAAACCTCAATGTATTGAATTCCAAAATGCTCTAGCGCCTTAAGTATAAAGCTGGCATCCAAAACAGTCTCCTGCTTCCCTCTCTCATCAGCCTTTGGCAGCCACCAACTCTCCTGCTGGCTCTGGGCAGTTCATGTCATGGAATTCATCAGAAGATAGTCTTTCACAAGTGACTATTTTAATTTAGCAGAAGGCTTATCATTCTTTTTTTTGTGGCTAATTCCTTTACATTTGCATATATATGGCACAGTTTATTGGTCTCTAGATGGGCACTTCAGTTGTTCCCACCCTTTGGCTGTCGTGAATCATTTTTGGCTGTGAAGTTCAGGTATAGGTTTTGGTTAGAGTCTCTCCAGCTCTCTGAGATTCCTATCTAAGGGTAGAAATGTTGGGTTGTGTGATGGCTCTGTTTAAGCACGTGTGCACGAGCATGTGCGTGCATGTGTGTGTGCTGTGTTTGCATATGTGTGCTGGTGTACATGCATATGAGGAAGCCAGAGGTGGACATATGGTGTCCTGATTTCTCACTCTTCCTTATTCCTTTGAGATGGGGTCCCTCCATGAACCCGGAGCTTGGCTGGTGGCTTGAAAGCCCCCGTGAGCCCCCTGTCCCTGCCTCACACAGGGCTGGGGTTACAGGTGTGCTTGCAGCTCTTTTTTTTGTCTTGTTTTGTTTTTTATTTTCTTGTGTGTAGCTCTGTGGGTTTGAATTCAGGTCTCATGCTTGTGCAGCAAGCACCTTACCTACTGAGCTATCTCATCAGCACTGATTAACCTCTGAGGGCCTGCCAGGCTGTGGCTGGCTGTGACTGGCTGTGACTGGCATTGGTGAGTAGCTTTGCTCTCTGAAAGTCACTCCCCCCACCCCCACCCTCACCCCCACCCCCAGGGTGAAGTTCTTTGAATTGCAGGCACAATGCTACTTTACAGAAGCGAGGTACAATACTGTGTGGGTGGGCATCTATGGTGGATGTAGCAGCTGTCTTGCTATCTGACTCCTAGGGAGCTCAAGAGGTCAAGAGGAGTATGGCTCAGTTCTTATAAAAATGGGACCTTCCATGGTGCTGAAGCACAGACGTGGGAGACGGAATACACCTGTTCTCGAGCCAGGAGAGCGTGGCTTCCCAGCCATCCCACACGCCACCTGCTTCATGCTTATTTGATGCTGTTGAAATTCCTTCTGTTTTGGACAAAGGGCCCTGCTGTCACCCTGCACCAGGCCTCACAAACTTGTCATCAGGCTTTGCTGGCCCCAGGGTCCCTCTGTGGATCCCTAGGGATCTCACCAGTAGCCCTGTGGCGAGGAGCACACAGATTAAAAGCCCTCTGTTTTAAGAGCTTCTAGAGCTGGCTACGGTGCTGGTGCTGGCAGTAAAGGCAGGCGTGGACTGAGGAGGTGCCAGGCTGCTGAGGTGTGCATCCAGCTCATGAACTTACTGAGTTGCTAATCCACTGTGGGGGAGGAACAGCTTTGTCCACTCTCTCAGCCAGAGCTGAGGATGTACACCAGGGGCTCCAGCACTTGCTCGAAGCCCCTTCCTTCAGGTTCTTTGGCTTTGGTTAGAGCATATCTAGGTGTGTGTGTGTGTGTGTGTGTGTGTGTGTGTGTGTGTGTCTTTGTCTTAGGTTATATCTGCACACGATGCTGCCAGCTCCCTGCAAATGCCACTCAGCCCAGTGTAGCTGCTCCCCGCATGCTATTGATTTTCACAACTGTGCCCCCCCTTGCCACATGCACTTAATGGGCCATGATGTAAGTGTGCCCTTTATTTGAGTACACTTCATCTTACTGAAGGACCCCCAAGGCAAAGGAAGGAGAGATGCCTGAGCAGCAGAGACTAGAGCTCCCTCCCTGAGGGTCACACACCAGACTCAGCTAGGACCTTTCCTGAGGGCACAGATCATCTGTCTGTCCAGCTGCTAGGAACCCTCCAGAAGCCACATTGGCACACATGTTCTTCCACAGCTAGGTTAAGTAAGCAGTGAGAGAGCCCATGGCAGCTCCATGCCCTGTGCAAGCCAGCTGGCACCTCCCTGTGAAATGCAGCACCATAACCCTCACAGAACACCGGATGAGAGATGCCTGTGTACACATTCATGACAGAGTGCAGAGACATGCCATAGTATGTGCATGCACACGAGTACGCACACATGGTGACATACATGTTCATAGGTGCATGCATGTATAGACAAATATCTATACATGAGTGTGTACATGACATCATGAAGACTGCACACATGTCCAGGCATCTTTGTGTTCAGACCTGCAATAAGTATATGCATGATATCTCTTATAACTGCATGTGTGTACATTCGTGGTACTTATACTTACATGAATTCGTGTGTGCGTGCACACAGTTCATCTACACATATGTTCACATGCTTGGTGCTTACACCTGTTTGTGTGTGCATAGGATTTGTACTTGTACACATGTGTGCATGTCCTTTATATCTGGACGCATGTGCATGAGTGTGCATTGTTTTTGCCCCATTTCTGAAGTCTGAGGCATGCTCCACACAGGCTCACTGTGTCTGCCCAGCAGTCAGGTGGATACCCGACTCCTGTACTATTTGGAGCAGAGCTGTCCTTGAGTTCTGGCACAGATACAAAGCCCTGGTGACGACCTGACCCAGTTCCCATTCCTGAAACTCCGGCTTCCCTCGTGGACAGTCCTAGAAGGAGTCTGATTGCCAGGGTGACTGCCTCATTTGTCATCCAAACGGGGCCGCTTCCAAGAGCAAAGGAGAGCAGCAGAGCTGCAGCCACTGGGGGAATCGGCTGACCCAGTTTCTCCAGGAGCTGAGGTTTCCTGGCCTGATGCAGGCAGTGCTCCCCCTCCAGGCAGAGAAGGCACCTAGTCACTTACTCTCCTACCCCCTACTGGCCAACAGAGGCTGCTTGATGTCTGGGGCGGGATTCCAGGCAGGAAGTCTGACACTGGGTGACATGGGGAAAGGCATATTTTCCTGTGAACCTGAGGCTGGTACAGACTGATGATAAGTGGCCATGACCTAGGAAGGGTCTGTAAGGGAGATACAGAGATATCGGGGTGCCCTCTCCCTTCAGCAGGATACTTAGCCTATCCCAGAAGGTACCATGGCACCAAAGGCAGAGGCAGGGAATGAAGAGAGAGTTGCCTCCCACATAGAGGCTTAAGCAAATATGAACACTCAGGGCTTCCTTCCACCCTCTTGCTGGCCAGGTCTGCCCAGAAGTGGCATGAAGTTCCTGCTCAATGGTGCCAGCTCTGTTTTATGCCGGCAGCTACTACCACTGCCCCCTCCCACCCTGCCCTTCTTTCTTTTCCACACTCCTTGCTGCCCCAGGCTGTCCCTGCAGCTTTGTCTCTCCTACAAGGGAGACCTGCAGGGAAACCAGCTTACAAACGTTCAGTGTTTCTTTCCACTTTATGGGGCCCAGGGAGAAACTCCAGTGCTCAAGCTCAGAGGCAAGTGCCTTAATCCCAGCTCAACTATCTCACTGGCCCCAGTTGGAAACCATCTCCTTTGCTTTGGAAAACAATCAGAATGCAGGCTGCAGATTAAGATGCCAAACAAAGGCTGCAGGGACAGCCTGGCTCCTGAAGTTCAAGGCTCCTGTCTGTCTTAACAAGGAGCAAAGCATCAGGATGACCCATGCCTCTCTGTAGCCCAGACTCAGGGCACTGAATGCTGCCTGTGCTGTTCCAGGTGCCAAGGTGCTTCCCATTGGGCTGCCCTGGCTGACCCCTCCTACCTCGGCAGAGAAGGAAAGGGGCAGGGTGGGGGTCCTTCCCTCTCCCCTGCAGGCCCCAGCACCCCTCTAGCCCGTTCCCCTCTCTTCATGCCATGAGGCCTCCTTGGCTTTTATGGTTTCTTTGGACCACTCTTCTTCTGTCTCTCAGGAGTAGCAGCACTTTATTTACCTTGATCATGACCTCTCGCTCACTGCCTCAGAGTCCTGTGGGTATCCAGGCTCCACAAACAACCATCCTGTATGTGAGGTGGAATCCCTGTCCACACACCAGGAGCTAGCTACATTAGGCTACTGGCTCTGGGGACAGCCCAGACCCTATGGTCAGGGTTTGTCACTCAGCACCATGTCCACTGAGCCCCTTCAAGTGTGAAACTCCTTCTTCCTGAGGCCAGGCGCCTCTCTCCACGCTTGTCTGAGGACTCATCTGCCCAGCAGCATATGAGGATTTAGATTTGCTGGCTTTACTGTCTCAGAGTTGCCATGTTAAACTTTTTGAGATATGGTAAAAATGTTGCCATGCTCTAGAATTGTGTTTGCATATGTATGTGTGCATATACATGTGGGGGAATCTCTCTTCTCTCTCTCTGTCTCCCTCCCTCCCTCCCCCCTCTCTGTCTCTGTCTCTGTCTCTGTCTCTGTCTCTGTCTCTCTCTCTCTCTCTCTCTCTGTGTGTGTGTGTGTGTGTGTGTGTGTGTGTGTGTGTGTGTGTGTGTGTGCAGGGTCAACTGGTCAACCTCAGCTGTTCCTCCTTAGGACATGTTTCACACTGTTGTCTGAGACAGAGTCTCTCTCTGGTCTAAAACTCATCAAGTAATAGGCTAGACCCAGTGAGCCCCAGAAACACACCTGTCTCTTCCTCTCTGGGTCTAGGCTTGCAGATATACTATGTAGCCTAGGCTGACTTAGAACTTACTATGCAGACCAGGCTGGCATCTGCCTGTCTTTGCTTCCTGAGTTCTTTGGATTAAAGGCATATGACAATATGCCCAGAAACCTTTTAAAAAATTATTTATTCATGCATATATTTATTTGTGTATATATTTATATGTGTGCTTACTTATTTATTTACATGTGTGTGCCTCTGTAGTTTTATGTATATCATGCACATGTGAGATCCTGAGAGTCAGAAGAAGGCATCAGAGAACTGTGAGTTACAGGTGGTTGTGACCTCCCTTGTGGGTGCTGGGAACTGAACCAGGTCTCTGGAAGAACAGCCAGTGAGCTTAACCACTAATCCATATCTCCAGTCATGCACTGGCCCTATTTCAAAAGGGTCCTTAGACTTAAAGTTAGGTCTTTGTGTTTGTGCAGCAATACATTAACAAATGAATTATCTCCCCAGCCCCAAATTCTGGTTCTTCCTACAGAGGGAGCCACCCATGGCTGCTGTCTCTTGGGCAGAGCTTTCTGGCCTGGCCTGGCACGTGCATTCCTATCCATGGCATAAAGGCAGAGCCACATCTGTGTGCATGTCCTCATCTGTACACTCCCCAGTGCAGGACCTACCTGGCATGTCCCCACCTGGCACACAGTAGGCCCACTATAGACTCCTGCCATGGAAACCAGAAGAATGACAGTGTGTCTTAGAGACAGCTAGTTATTTTCTAAGGAACGTGACACAGATTTAGAACTCAGTGTGGCTAAGAATCAGCCGGCTTCTGCCGCTGAAAACTTGCTTGTCGTTTTGTCTGCCAAGAATCCCAGAAGCTTCTCCAAGTGATCACTGATGGGAGCAGAAGCGTTGCCACTAAAATTAGGTGATGAAACAGTTGTTATGAAACACCAAAGAAACTGACAGGTACATTTAGTGAGTGGGGAACACTCCTCCAGGACACAGTGCCATGGCCAGAGGGCTGTGTCCCTGTCCTGGGGGCTGGCTTTAGTTGGCCTGGCACTGTGGCTGCTTCAAGTGGAAACTATTTGATGTTTGGGAGGATGGTGCTCTAGACCTCAAGATGCTTTAAAACTGATGTAAACCCCAAGTCTCCCTCCCTGTTCAGGCCTGCTCTTCTCTTCTGCCCTGGCCCTTGCCCGCTGCTACAGTACCTGAGACACACTAGCTGTGTAGCCGCAATGTCCACGCAACATCGGACTGGCTTTACTCATAGAGGAAAGAACAAGGAGCCGTGGTTTAATGACATAGAGTTTGTCCCTTTGTTCCAGAAGACAAAAGGAGACATCCCAGAGCTGGAACAGAGATGCTAAACTCACTCTCTTCTCTTCTTGCAGTTCTGAAATTCGTAATAAACTGCCCTGTGGTTCAAGCTGGGTGCATAGATTCCAACCATCACATCTAGTAAAGGAAGAAGGACTCCCTACCCCCTAAAAAAGAGAAAAAGGAAAGAAAAGAAAGGAAAAGAAAAGAAAGGAAAAGAAGTCCTATCTTAAGGGCATGTCTAGCTATGGGCTGTCAGCCATGACATGCTGTTTTATGGGGTTTTGAGCTGCTGCTGGCGGATGAATAGGAGACTAGATACTAGAGAAGGCTTTAGTATCTTTGACCAATCCCCTCTTCTCATTTTGTCAGTGTTCCCTACAGCCACATCTCGTCCTCTCACACTCCAGAGCGCGTCAGGACATTTGTCGTTTAAGATAATCACTGTGTGATAAAGCATTGTGAGACCACAGCTGAATTCACACCAGGCAGCACTCAAGGTGGAGCCTGTCTATGAGGAAGGGTCAAATGGCCAGCTGGGGGCCTGAGTAGGTTCCAGATGCCTACACTAGCCTCAGTGGGACCCTGCCTGTCAGAGCTACATGTGCTTTACGGAGGCCTCCTGCATACAGCTGGCCAGCGTCCCACCCAGGCTGAGGCTGAAGAGGGATTTTCATATTCAAGATCAATAGCCTCAGACATGGCTAGATCCAGGAGGTCAGCATTCTCTGTGTAGCTCGCCTGTCTGCTTTTCTGTGTGGAGTCCTTTGGCTGGTCCTCTCTAAGCCATGTGGAAGTGGCCAGTAGTGGTACCAGGCTGATGAGGGACTGTTCTGGCAATTGTAGCAGTTGTGTGTGGCATAGAGAGCATCCTCTCTGGTCACCATGAGGATCTCACCTCATTGTGTGATGGCTCATCTGACTAACCCTGACTTCCTTGGTCCAGTTGGCCAAGAGCGAAGGTGGGGCTGGCAATGGTAATTCAGCAGTGTGAGCTGAGTTTAGGACGTGGGTATCTCCTCCAGAAAGTAGTAAATGGGCTCTGGCAGGCCAAACTCATACTCCTTCTCTACCTACCCCTACCCCGCCCTGCCCCTGCCACCCACTCACTATCTTGATCCTACTCCTCTGTAGCAGGGTGGAGCTGTCCCAGCCTTGGACCCCAGATGCCCCATTCAGTGGTTTGTCTTGTCATTTACCACTCTTCAACCTCTGGTGCCTGAAGCAACCTCCGGAGCTGAACTATGTATAATTTTCTTGTTGAGGCCTCAGCACCTGCCAGCAAGGAACATGGCATGGACACATTCTGAGGAAGTCACACGATAACTGGAATAAAGATAGGAAGGAGAGGCAAAGGAGTGGGGAGATTGATGACTGAATGGTTGAGGGTAGGTAAATGGACCAATAGACATATGGATGGATGGATGGATGGATGGATGGATGGATGGATGGATGGACGGACAGGTGAATGGGTGGATTGATTTACAGATGAATAGATGGGTGATTGACAGGTAGCTGGATGGGAAGCTTAATAGTCTTCTTGGTTGCCAACACAGGAAGAGTTGCTGTGTCCTGCAGCCCTGATGCAATACTAGCAGTTTAGAGTAGCAACATTTCATGTCAGTGCTGACAGATATACTTTTACCCTACTGTAAACTAGTAGCAGGCCCAGGCAGGGAAGGAGGTGGGAGGCGCTGAGGGGCTGGTAGAAGGCTCCAGGCAGCCCCCGGGTTATATGCAGGCTGTGTGCTTTGGGCTTGTGTTCTGTCCACCAGCCATGACTTTGGAATGACATGCCCTGCCACCTGCATACATTTTGAGCATTTCAAACAAGGCCACCACCTGTTCCTGCTTCTCCCCCTCCTCTTCATTCTCTCCCTCTTCCTCTTCTTCCTTCTTCTTTTCCACCCCCTTGACCTCCACTTCCCTTCCTCCTGCAGGCATTAAGAGAGTTCGTGGCTGCTGAGGAGGGCAGGTGGCTTTGGTCCTGCTGAAGTTTGCTGGGTGTTCATGTGTAGAAAATCTTAGCCTGGGATAACAAGCCTGTGGTATTTGGATGTGAAACCTTTCTAGGTAGTGAAACCAGATGAGGTCACAAGGAGGACCTTGTGGTGGCTTTTGAAAAGACCCTGACATACTTGTTCTGTTCCCATGTGGTGCCCTTGGCTGTATGATAACCTGGCAAGAGCCCCTTGCCAGGTGCCAGTTAGTTTCCCAGACTTTTGACTTTCCAGACCTAAGGTCCACACAAACCTCTGTGCTTTATAGACTCTTGAGGCCTAGATAATGTGTCACAGCAATAGAAAGTAGATTCAGCTGATTCCCAACGCCCTCTCTTGGGGACTGTGGCATCTGTTCTGAAGAGCACAGAGCCCCAGCCACCCAGATGTCAAGTACTAAGAAACTGGGCCAGATAACTGGAGGCCAATGGACCTGGGGCTGGGCCCGTGTTTCCCCTTGATTGTCCTGGCTTTGTCCCACAGTGCCTGGATTTGGGTGGAAGAACACCCCTCATACCCCAGACACCATCTCTAAGCCCTGCTCCACAATACCAAGCCCTCAAATCTGGTGTGGAAATTGTTAGAATCTGAAGCTCATGGCCACCCAGGAGCCCCATTAATCACACGGACACAGAGCAGATCTCTCTTGGCCACAGCTCAGTGCTCAGCTTCCCCAGGGGTCCCTCCATCTTGTGAGTTACATCCTGATCACAGTGATGCTTGGAGACCTCAGGAGGACAGATACTGACAAAGCTTGCTGGATGCAGTTGTGGCTCTCCAGGAGTATTCCAGACCTAGGAACTCAGGAGAACTACAGCCCCTAGGGCTCACCTAGTTTGGGAACTCAGACTCAGATAGGCTCCTCAGGGTTTCATGAGGCCAAGAGCTACCCTGTGAAAGGTGGACCATGACAGATATGCTCGAAGGCCCACTTACCATCTCTCCTACCTGATAGCTCAATATGCGAAGCACACTTCTGTCTCTGCTCCACACTTTGAATCCTGTTCATTCACCCTCCAGGGCCTCCTTCCCACCTGCAGGCCACAGATACGATATAACCAGAAGTCCTCCAGACCATGGGCGCCTCTGCCCAGCTCTCCAAGACAGGTGCACAGTACCCTGGAGAACAGGTCACTGGACTAAATGCCATGCCTGTTCTTGGTGTTGATCCCTATGATGACCCATTGAGTCTTCTTGAGCACCTGTTAGGAACTGAGAGGCTTATACCTCCCCACCCCCAGATCCTGCAACAATGCCCCATTAGGAAAAAGAGGGCCAGGCACAGCTGTATACACATATACACCCATAACCTAGTCTTTGGGAGGCCAAGTTAGAAATGTGCCTTGGCTTTATAGCAAGTTCCTGTCTCAAAAGCAGGGAGGGGGCCATGAGATAGAGGCTGGCACGTGCAAGGCCCTGTATTCCATGCCCGACACCACAGAAGACAGATGTTGCAGATCTAACCGGTTTTCCTAAACTTCAGTAAGTAGCAGGACTCTTTGTAAGAAGGTAGGCCCAGTGAGGTGGGTCGTGAGGAAAAGGCCCTTGCCCTCTAAACCTGATAACCTAAGTTCAATCCCGTGAACCCGTATGGGAGGAGAAAACTGACTCCCACAAGCTGTCCTCTGACCTACTCGTTCGAGCTGTGACAATACACCTGCATACACAACACATAGATTAAAATGTGATTTTTTAAAAAAAAATAATAAGAAATAAAAACTGGGTGCCATGGATATGTGTGTATAGCCAGCTCAATGGAGGCTGCTGGGAAAGTCCTCAGGAACACAGGAACTGGAGCTGCTGGCCAGTGTTGGCAGACTGTGCCAAGGGAGAGAGAGAGAGAGAGGGAAGAGGCAACCAAGATACCTGAAAGTGGAGGCAGGGACTGGGATACCTGGCCACCTGCCAGGGGACAGCAAGGGCTATTGGCAGTCCCCAGAAGCTGAAACAGAGCTGGAACAGACTCATTAGAACTTGTGGAAGGGACAGTCCTGGCCATGCCCGAGTTTGTTGTCTAGTCTGGAATGTGAGATACATGTGAGGTGCCCTGTCTGTGGCAATCTATTTCTGTAGCTTTTTGAAAACTACTTAAGCTAGTGAGATCAGAGGAGTCTCCAATACTCATCATACATCCCCAGGTTCTCTGAAGGAGCTGGGGGACCCAGCATGGAGTTGTATTGTTGTCTGAGATTGGTCAGTGACTCAGGTGGGACACCCATGTGGAGAACAGGCAGATGCTGCAGGATTCCACACAGCTCTGAATCGGCCTACACCAGGACAGAGCATGTGCCGCCCTGGACAGATGAGCCGTGTGGGGACGCTCACGGGAGCCTCAGCAGTCAGGGCTGCGGTTCCGCCACTGCACAGTCAACAGCTTAGACTCCAGGAAGCAAGGCGAGGCTTTGTGCCCATGGTCTACAGACTTAGAGCAGAGCCCTGGGGGCTGCTGCAGCAGGGCTAGGCACCAGCCGCTCAGGAGAAGGAACATCTCAGCTCCTGAACACAGGCCCAGGGCTCTCCAGGGCCTCTTGATTAGGGTGGCAGTCTTGGGAATCTGGAACCCACTCTATAGTCTGAATGACTATAACAGCAGCCAATGTTGGTATGCTGAGTTCCTGATCTCTGGTAGCCATTTTAAGAGACAGGCAGAACAGGAACCACTCAAGCCTTGAGGGCAGGTGAGGAGCATAAACACTGTGCAGGAGGATTCCTACCCTATCTCACTAACATGACATCTTCCATGTTACACCGCTACAGTGGGTTGACACCTGGTCATGTTGGCCCCATGAAGCCTTCCCAGACCCAGGAACCCAAGGATCAGTTGAAGGTAGCCAGGCTGTCGGCCCACTTGGCTGGAGGTGAGATTTGAATGGACCAGAGGCCTCACTGTCTTTCCTGGGGAGGGTGACCAAGGCCCTGTGTGCATGCACCATGCAGAGGGAGAATCCCACCACACACTCCTCCACACACTCCCGGCCCACCTCTGCACTCCAGGGCCCCAGGCTACCCCTAACCCCATATTGTCACCAAAGGATTTTTCAAGGCTCAGGGAGACCACATGGCATTCTTGCGTTTTCCAGTAATCTTTATAACTAAAGCCCGGATATCTAGGGGGGCAGCTTACCTCAGCCCCAAGAGGAAAGAGAGATGCCTCTGCTCAGTCAGGAAGGCTTCCTTCCGGCTTTGCCCAGTGTATGGGCTTCTGGGAGACTGAGGGTATGGCATATATTACTTTCACATTGGGGCTGCAGACGTAGCCCTTAACCCTGACAGCCAGTATTCATCTTTATGTGGCCATCAATGGTGGTAAAGCTCAGAGAGTCTGAGTGGCTTCCCATAGTTGTACAGACACCCATGCCCTTTCTTATTTATTTATTTATTTGTTTGTTTGTTTGTTTGTTTGTTTTTGATTTTTGGATTTGGTTTTCTCGAGACGGGGTTTCTCTGTATAGCCCTGGAACTCACTCTGTAGACCAGGCTATCCTCGAACTCAGAAATCCGCCTGCCTCTGCCTCCCAGAGTGCTGGGATTACAGGTGTGCGCCACCACCGCCCGGCTCACCCCTGCCCTTTCTAAGGAGGCTGCGGTACTTTAATCCCTGTCCTTAGGGGAGCCTGCTTGGGAGCCAGCTCCCTGATGCATGTCCCACTTCTTGCCACTAGATGGCAGGCTCTGGGTGCAGAAACCAAGAAGAGATGGTGACCAGCCTGATTACTGAGGAGCATCAGGGATCAGCCTATGCTAAGAAGGCCAGTGGAAAGACATTTTAGGGAGAAGCATCTAGGCTTGTCAGCTGCACCCAGACCTGTGATCATGCTGCTGCCTGTGTAGACCAAGACTGGGCTGGGGACAGACACACCAAGAGGGACTCTGGCTTGTTTTAGGTGTGGAATCGGTGTGTGTCAGGGATGCTAAGGGAATGAGTGGGTGGTCTATAGGCAGTGAAGTTGGAGGGATCAGCATGGATACCTAGATACCCTTGTACCACAGAAAGAAAGCTGAGAGGGCTTCCATCTGTTCTGAATGTTTCTGCAATATGGGGAAGGTATGTGTCTACACAGCCACTCCAGCCAGCATCCTCCCTGGAGCAGCCTGGTGTGGGCCTCAGCAGTGAGAAGTGCCCGCCAGCCTGGATGGGTACCTGGACTCCTTTACCCAGATTCAAACCTACCTTCAACCTCAACCAGTGTGTGTGACCTCTCACAAGGGCACTTGTCCTCTCAGTGTCTCCGTTTCCCCACACATAGAACCATCAGGTTTACTTGTTAGCATCAACTGAGTAGGCAGGAGAGATCACTAGCACCACCAGCACCCCTGTACCCCCCCTTACTGGTGTGATGGTAGTGGTTATTGATAGGGGTGGTTGAGTTTTATTCGTGTGTGCTACTGAACTTGGTGTTTACAAATAGAGCATGGGCAGGGCATTCCAAAACTTGTTTCCTGGCATCCTCAAGGGATAGGCTCCAGGACCCCAGAGAACCAAGTTCCACAGATGCCCCAGTCTCCTATGGGAAATGCCTTACTGCATGTGTATGCATTGCCCAGTCTTCCCATACATTGTGAGGCAGCTCTTCATAGTTTGTAATACTTAACATCCTGTTGTATTGGGGTGGGTGTAGACGTTGCGGGGTGCAGACCTGTGTACATATAGAGGCCAGAGGTCAATGTTAGTATCTTTCTTAATCCATCTCCACCTCATGTTTTAAGACAGGGTCTCTCACTGAGCCTGGAATCACGGATTCCACTACACCAGCCAGGGCTAGCAAGCCACCTGTCTCTTCTTCCTAGGGCTGGGATTATAGGCATGCTCCACCATGTGTGGCTTTTTATATGGACAATGGGGATATAATTTGGGGTCCACATGCTGTACACCATGTACTTTAGCCCCCCCTTCACCATGTTACTCAGGGAAAATTATAAGGAAAGAAATCTCTTTGTTCGGTTTGTTTGTCTACAGCATTTTCTTTAATATTTTCTATATGTAGCTGGTTGAATCAGTGGATGTAAAACCTGTGGGTGCCCAGGGCTGACTGAACTTCAGATATGTCATTGCTGATATCAATGTTTTAATAATAATAATAATAATAATTTATTATTATTATTATTATATTGTTATCTTGTTAGTAGCCCATCCTCATAGTTACTATCACTCTGGGATTAGTAGTGTGTCCTTGGAGACCTAAAATGTCACCACAGTCAGTGTCTCTCCACATCCAGGGATGTGTTCATTCTCATGGTACACATTGGTACTGCCATTCCCAGAAGCTGACATGTGTGGGCAACAGGATGTGTCTTGGGGATCCCACTGCGTGGGCACCTGGATCTTACCCTCCACTGATGTCATTGGTCCCTGTATTCAGGTCATCACTGACCTGATGATTCAAAACCTGTGGTTTGCTTGCTTGGATTTTCCCCAGGCTTCATAGAAACTACTTGTGGGATGTGGGCCTGGGTCCTGGCTCTACATGACCACATCAGAAGGTCTGTGACCAGGTGTACCATGGTGGTACTAGGAATTCCCTCAAGCATGTGGTCTGCAGCCCTGGGTAAAATCCCATTTTTCTTCATTTTTTTTATAAAGTAGTTTATATCTACTAGACTTTCAGGCCAGACAGGTCTTGGTTAATATTTTTTTTAATTTTATTTTACTAATGACATGAAAATAATAGGTACTTGGTAGACACAGTATTTAGAATTGTAAGCCTGTGCTGGTGACATGGGACCGTGGGAACTTCTGCAGTACTGGGCAATGGTGCTGAATGCAGTTTGCAGTGAGTGTGTGGTTGCAGAGACAACAGTCAACTGTGGTGGGTATGCTGTGTGACTTCAGTGGCAGATGCCATAGGTCAGGGGCCCTCTGCACCTTCAACTTAGTAAATTTTAACTGAAATAGATTGGTTGGGGTGCGAAGCTCCTGGGCTGTCATGTTCAGAGCTGCTCAGAAGCAAACTTGCATTCCTGGGATAAACTGGACTTGACGGTGACACATTACCCCCTTCCTGTATTGCTGAATTTCACTTCCTAGGACTTTGGTGAGAGTCTTTGTATTTATTTTCCTAAAAATGATAACATTTTTTTCTGTTCTGTTTTGAAGACAGGCTCTTTCCATGTAGGCCAGGATAGCTTCAGAATTGCAAACCTACTTTGTTAACCTCTCAATATCTTTACTTTCCTCATGCCTTTGTCTGCCTTGGTATCAAGGTACTGTCATGTGTTGATACTTTTCCCTGGTTGTGACCAAATGTCTGGCAAGGTGTGACATAAAGGAGGAAGGACTTAGTTTACTCACAGTTCAGAGAACCCAGTCCATCAAGGCTGAAAAGGCAAAGGTTGTATGGCAGAATCCACCAATACACATGCCGCTGAAGAAGTCTTCTTTAGATGGTTCTTAAACTCCACCTTCAGTCCCGTATGGGTGGGGATAAGGCACTTTGTGCTATCTATTTCTTCTGTGGGAAGTTTTGAAGGTCTGTTACTTTCAAAGATTGCACATGTACAGCTGAAATGATAGAAGTTATTCAAACAGAGTTGCTTGTAGTATATTCTGTCTTATTTTTTTAGATTTAATTATTTTGTGTATGTATGCAAGTCAGAGGCAGAGGCAGAGGAAAACTTGTAGGAACTGGTTCCACCACATGGGCCCCACGTATTATACTCAGGGTGTCCATCTTGGCAGCGAGCACTGCTGCGCACTGAGATGTCTCACTAGCTGGTCTCTTTGTACTTTCTTCTTTATCTTTTTCTGATTCTTAAATTATATTGTTGTGTTTATTATTATTATTAGTAGTAGTAGTAGTAGTATTACTATTACTTTTATGATTAATTATTGTGTAGATGTGCACTGTGACAGTTAAAGGGCAACTTTGTGGAAATACATTCTCTCCTCCACCCTTACCTGGTTCCACCATTGAACTCAGGCCTTCAGACCACAAGAGTTCCTCTGAGGTTATGCCCAGGATGTCTGCCACCACCTCATTTCATTCTGGGACAGCCTCCAGTCAGCGTGATGAGAAAACTAGGCACCCAGGCACTTACGAGTTTCTCTCAGATTCTATGGCATGTGTCCCTCCCTGGCTCTGTCAGCAGTCTCTAATGGAGCATCAGAGACCGCGAGGCATCTACACCAGCTGTGGAAAGGAGCAACACCTTGACAGTCACATGGCTGCCTGCTCTTGACCTACCCTCTCTAGCCAAAGGGACATTGTTCTAGTTTCACTTTGGTGATTGTAATTAATTACCCTGACAAAAACAACATTGGGGAGGAAAGGGTGTTTTTACTTACAGGACATAATTATAGATAAGTCAAGGCAGGAACTCAAGCAGCCTGTTACATCATGTCCACAGTCAAAAGCAGAGAAAACAAATGCTTTCTCTACTCTTATACAGTTCTGAAGGCCCCTCCTAGGGGATGATGCCAGCTACAATGGGCCTTGCTAGTTAACAGTCAAGACAGCCCCCCATAGATTTGCCGAAAGTTAATCTGATCCAGGCAACTCCTCAATGGAGATTTTTTTCTCAGATGATTCTCAGTTGTGTCAAGTTGACAGAGCTGACTAGCTCAGACCCCAGGTTCGGAGAATCTCACCCTGGGCACTTGTTGTGCTTGCGGCCTTACCATTGCAGCATCCTGTGGGGCAATGTATGTGGTACGAACATACTATCCAGCTATTCTGTATGTCCTCTAAGTGTGGCTGGGTCTGCTGGTGGGGATCCTGGGAGCAGCTTGAATTCTGGGTACCAAAAGCTAGAAGCTAGAAAGTAGGCAAGAACTGGTGCCTTTCTCTTTTGTATGGACCTCAGGCAATTTCTCTGTTTTTCTTTTTTTTTTTTCACTTGTTTGCTTGTGTTTTCCTATAATTCTTTTTTTTAATATTTTTATTTTCTATATTCTTTGTTTACATTCCAAATGATTTCCCCTTTCCCAGATCCCCCCTCCCCATATGTCCCATAAATCTTCTTCTCTCCATCCATTCTCCAATCACCCCCCTCCTTTTTCTCTGTCCTTATATTCCCCTCCAATGCTAGATCAATCCTTTCCAGGATCAGGACCCTCTCCATACTTCTTCATGGGAGTCATTTGTTATGTGATTTGTGCCTTGGGTATTCAGGGCTTCTGGGCTAATTAATATCCACTTATCAGAGATTGCATTCCATGTGTATTCTTTTGTGATTGGGTTACCTCACTTAGGATGATATTTTCCAGATCAAACCATTTGCCTAAAAATTTTGTGAATTCATTGTTTCTAATTGCTGAGTAGTATTCCATTTTGTAAATATACCACATTTTCTGTATCTATTCCTCCTCTGAGGGACATCTGGGTTCTTTCCAGCTTCTGGCTATTATAAATAAGGCTGCTATGAACATAATGGAGCATGTGTCTTTATTGCATGCTGGGGAATCCTTTGGGTATATGCCCAGGAGAGGTATAGCAGGATCCTCCGGAAGTGTCATGTCCAGTTTTCTGAGGAACCGCCAGACTGATTTCCAAAGTGGTTGTACCATCTTACAGCCCCACCAGCAGTGGAGGAGTGTTCCTCTTTCTCCACATCCTCACCAACACCTGCTGTCTCCTGAGTTTTTGACCTTAGCCATTCTGACTGGTGTAAGGTGAAATCTCAGGGTTGTTTTGATTTGCATTTCCCTAATGACTAATGATGTTGAGCACTTCTTAAGGTGCCTCTCGGCCATCCAAATTTCTTCGGGTGAAAATTCTTTGTTTAGATCTGTACCCCATTTTTAATAGGGTTATTTGGTTCCCTGGGGTCTAACTTCTTGAGTTCCTTGTATATATTGGATATTAGCCTTCTATCAGATGTAGGGTTGGTGAATATCCTTTCCCAATTTGATGGTTGCCATTTTGTCCTTTTAACAGTGTCCTTTGCTTTACAGAAACTTTGTAATTTTATGAAGTTCCATTTGTCAATTCTTGATCTTAGAGCATAAGCTATTGGTGATCTGTTCAGGAACGTTTCGCCTGTGCCCATGTCCTCAAGGGTCTTCTCCAGTTTCTTTTCTACTAGTTTCAGTGTGTCTGGTTTTACATGGAGGTCCTTGATCCACTTGGAGTGAGTTTAGTACATGGAGACCAAGAGATGGAGTGGCTGGGTAAGGTGATTCCCATTCAGGATCTGCATAGTGGTCCTGCCTCCTCCTCTTCCCGTTCTGTATCTACCTCCAGTGGCTATTGGCATCGACTGTGTCAGGCATAGTGCTGGGTAACCAAGATAGACACGTGGTGGGTAGTACGTGGGGGCTGTGTGTCTGAGGCCCACCTCAGGCTAGGAAGGTGTTGGGAAGAATGAGAGGTTGGCAGAGCAAATGCAAATATGGAGCTCTTCTGGGAAGAGGCGCTCCTATGAAGAGCCACACATGGGCACAGGGTGGGTTCCATCAGGGCTCTGGGGGTATGCTCCAACTCTTGAGAAAAGGCTGCTTGTTACTGGCTGTTCTACTTGAAGGAAACCTTGAAAAGGATTTGGCACATGTCCTTGTGGCTTAGCCTGAGCCTATGGCCACAACTCCCAGGCTTTGCAGATGTCCTCCATGGAGCCTAGTGTTCTAGAGTTGACATGATTGTTGCTGTATCTCACGGAGGGGTTCACAGGGAATCAACTGTGCAGGCAGCCAGTTAGGCGGATAAGACATCCTGAAGCCGTCTCTTCTCTTACTGTGACTTACTGCCCAGGAGCATGGAGAGGGACTGGCTGCACTCTGTTGACCCTCAGTGAAAGTCAGGTACCAGACACATCAAAGAAAAGGATCACTTCACACCAAGGAGCCTCCTGCAGCCAGAAAACTAAAGACAGAGGAAAGTTGCAGCTGGATAAGAGCTGAACCGTCTCACATGTCACCGCACACGTGTCACTGGTCTGGGATCTGAAGTGGGGTTTTATAAATGCAGACTGGTTTTCATCATTGAGAATTCAGAGCTCTAAGTTGGGCTGCTACAGACTCTTCAGGAGAGCATATCAGGGGGTTCCCAGATCAGAGCCCCCCTCTACTGCTGACCGTGGGCTATGTGTGACCTTGAGCTCATCACCAAGCCTGCCTCCGCTCAGCTATAAAGCAGATGAAGGACATGGATCTGTGGACATTAGAATTCTGTAAAAGGCTCTTGGGAAGGTGGTTTAAAATAGCATGCAAATGTGTTACTGGCTGGGTTTTCCTGGGATGGCTATAGAATAGTTGAGCTTCTGCATGGAGAAAGCCAGACTCGGGACAGGTCCAGCTATGGTGAGCTTTGTGGTGGGGATCCTGCTCTAGAACCTGGAAGATGCAACACTGGTTGCATGTAGTACAGGAGGCGAATGCTCAGCTCAGAGTAAAGAGAACAGGAGGATGAAGTGTGGCAAGGCCAAGGATGGGTTTCTGATGCTGTGGAAGAGAAAGGGTTGGTCAGAGACTGTGGCACTCTCAGGAATACAGGGCAGGGGATACAGAAGGATGGGCTGTGGAGAGCCCCCCCAACTGGTGTAGGCATCTTTCTTGGACAGTGTGGTAGCCAGAAATGTGGACTCATGGATAGTGTGAGCTCTGAGTCTTCAAGCCCCTTCTGTCACTGATCTGTTCCTAATCCTTGCATGACACAGGAGTCTCCAGGGACTGGTGAAGCAAGTAACTGTGGGTGAGGGGAGGGCCCCGATAGATTTTGAACAAAAGGAATTGACCCCATATCCTGAGGGCCAGAAGCTGTGAAAAGCCCATCCCCCCTTGAGTGGTTCTTTCTGCCTCTTAGCTCCTAGAGGGTCCAAGACTATAGCTATAGTCTGTCCTCAGACTATAGCTGCATCCCTCAGCCTCCTGCCTTAGTGCATCTGACCTCACTTGCTGTGTATGAGCCCCTCTTTCCCTCCTAGGAGGACACTTGCTATTGTCATTAGGGTCAACCTGCTTAATCCTGAGTGACCTCATGTCATGATACTTTACTTACTCATGCCTGCTGAGAGACCTTTTCTCACACATGGTCCTGTGGGAAGGGTCTGAGGATGAGGATGGGTCCACTCAGGAATCTACTGATGGGGGCCAAAACCATGAAGGCATCACTCAGCAGAGCCTCATGTAACCCCATGAGGGCCCTGCAAAATGGCGACACCATGTCAGAGGCCCAGGTTCCCAGAGCAGAGCACAGGAGGGAGGGTTCACAGGAGTCAGACTGCATCCTGTTTCTCCATGGGGACTTGGAGTGCCACACTCTTGTCCCACTGCATTTATGGGCAAGCTCTGCCCAGCTCTGCACATGGGTTTGGGTGGCAGCAAGAGAACCTAGAGACCTCAGGTTGAAGATTCTGCCCATTTATGACAGTCTAACCCTGGGTTTAGTTTGCTCTTGACACTTCCTCTGCTGGGGCCCTGCTGAAGCAACACAGGCATAAGGTGAGGATAGATGTGGAATGAGGGTCTAGGCCAGAGTTGAGTAGCTTTCAAGGGTCAGAGGGCATCACAGGCAGAGTACCATGCAGGCATGTGGGCTGGGGCTTGACAAGTTCCCTGGGTTCAGAGAGAGCAACTGGGGCTATTGCTACATCTCATTCCAGATAAAAGGACGATGTTGTGGAAATGCATTCCTGAGCTAGCATCCACAGGGCATGGTGGCTGGGGAACAGGGTAACTGGGCAGGGTAGGCCAGGATCTGTGATGATACCTGAGGGACAAGAGGTGACATGCACCCTTGTGCCCAGTGTTGTGGTTACTTTCCTTGTCACTGTGAACAAATACTTGACCTTCCAAGGAGTGACTCAAGAAAGGGAGAGTTATTCTAGCTCAGGTTTAAAGGCATACAGACCACCGTGACAGGGAAGACATGGCAGCCTTGCACAGCTCTGTGGTGGTAGGAGCATGAGTCTGCTTGTTCACACCTCAGTGTTCACACCTCAGACCAGGAAGCAGAGGGGAGAATGCTCAGCTTACTTTCTGCTTTTCATCTTCAAACTTAAAGACTAGATTGTGAAAAGCAGAGGGAAAGAGGGAAGGAGGGAGAGAGGGTGAGGGAAGAATGAAGGGAGGGAGGGAGGGAGGGAAGGAGGGAGGGGAATGGGAGATGGAGAGAAAGGTGGGGGAGGACAGATCCTGAAGTTTGACTGCCACAGTGGGTGACACTACCTCAGTTCTGAAGAGTGCATAGGAGCTCTCCAGGAGAAGGGAAAGAGCTGTGCTACATAGAGTACTGCAGACTATCTGGTTTCCTGGCTACCGAAAGGATGTGCTACAGGGGCAGGCAGCAGCCTCCAGTAGAAGACTGTAAGAGCCTGCAGCTGCCTGGGTGAACACATAGCCACTGCTAGCACAATTTCCTATTGAGATAGTTGCCATGCTCATGCTCTACAGATAAGGAAGTGGAGACTCAGCAAGGTGCAGCTGGACAAGGAGAAACCCAGGACAATGTGTGCTTGCACAGTCCTTCTGAACTTTTGTGATACTTACCCTCAAAGCCCACATCCTGAAGACAAGGGAGGAATCCTCCAGATGGAGCCTCTTTGCTTTCTGCACCTTGCTCTATCTTTGTCAGTGTGTCTCCTCAGGACAGCCAGGTGGCTCTTATGATGGCCACTTACTGAGAACTTGCAGGCAGTGGGGCCTAACACACACTGCGCACACACATACACATACATGCACATGCCACACATGCACACATGTCTTAGTCTCTGACCTCCCAAGGGTGCTGAGGTCACAATGATGGGTGAAACAGAAAAAACATTAGAAATCTGGCAGGGAACAAGCCAATAGCATCGCAGGGGGATTTAGAAAGCTTCTGGACAAATGGTTAACAGTGGGGAGGCAGCATCTCCTGGAAAGGGAGGAGCCTAATGTTAGAGAGATGGGTGCACAATAAAGAGATGGTGGATGGATGTGTGGATACATGGAAAGAGATGAATACATGGATTAGATAAATAGTGAAATGGATAAATAAATGAGATATATAGAGAGATGAAAGAGATGATAGATAGATGAACATATAACTAGGAACAGAGGGATAGATGGGTGCGTAGATGGATGGGATAGATAGATGGATAAATGGAATAAGCAGATAGATGGCTGAATATGTGGAATGAATGGGGTACGTGGGTAGATGGGTGGATGGATGGATGGATGGATTGTAGAAATGGGCTGGATGGATGCATTGATAGACACATGGACTGAGAAGATGGGTAGATGGATGGCATGGGACAGATGAAGTAGGTAACAGAACTTGAATCAGCCTAATGGTGGAGAAAGGCTTACAGTGCATTATGGAGGAATATCTAGGCTGGATGGATGGATGGGTGGATGGATGGATGGATGGATGGATGGATGGATGGATAGATCTATCTATGTCACCATTGCACCTTGCTACAAATGGATGAATAGATAGATGAAGGAATGGACTGGAGAATAAATGAGTGGATAGGTGTGTGGGTGGATAGATGGGTGAATGAGCGAGGGGAGGGATGATGAGTAGATGGATGGGTGTCTAGACAGATGAATGGATACATGAATAAATGGTTAGGTAGATGGGTGAATGAATTAATGAAAGGATGGGTAGATAGATGGTGACATAGATAGACATATGAGTGGATATGTGGCTAGGGGATGGGTGAATGGGTGGATGGATTCATGCATGGCTGGGTGGGTGGACTGGATGTATGTATGGATAGATGTATGAGTAGGTGAGTGAATGGATACATAGATCCATAGCATATGGATAGATGGGGATGGATGGATGGATAGATGTATGATTAGTATGTGGTTACAAGGATGGATGTGTGAATAGATGAGCGTATTGATGAAAGATGGGTACAGTGATGGCTAGGTGGGCGGATAGGTTTGTGAGTGGGTGGGTGGATTGGATGGATGAATGGATGGATAGATGGATGGAGGGTGGGTAAGTGATGGAGGGTAGATGAATCGACAAGTGGATGGATACATAGTAGATGGCTATGGATGGGCATATGGGTGGAGAGTGGATGGATGGATGGATGGATGGATGGATGGGTGGGTGGATGGATGAGTGCATAGATAGATGGGTATATGTTTGGACGGATACATAGATCTATGATCCATGGATGGATGGATAGATGAATGAATGCATAGGTAATGGTCACTTTCATTCCTTCTCTTTCATGTCCCTCAAAATGGTCTCAGTTGCCATCTGTCTCCATGATCCACATGAGTGGATGGAACTTGACTACACCTAAAGCTCCTTGAGGGGCAGCCTTCTAGGTTGCCTTAGCATTCCCCCATCTTTCTCTGGAGACCAGGCTGGCTTTGGATGCCAGAACTCGATCCGGAAGGGGCCAGCTCAAGGCCCTGTTCCTTGGCGCTCTGCCTCTGGGTAAGCTGGCTGCACTTTGCCCCCTCCACCCTGCCGTAGGAGGATGCAGCTCCCAATTAAACTGTTTCAGTGACAAAGACCCAGGGTAATCGTGTGATTAAAAATAAACCAGGGCTCATGCTGCTCACTGGAGCCTATCAGCTGAGGGTGGGGGCGAGGAGGAGGAGAGGGATGCTTCCATCCCTGCACCTCTGACGCCATTGCCACAGGGGATGGGGCGGCTGCACTTTTGTTTACAGCAGAATGAAGGAGACATAGAAAAGAGCACTAGGCTGCAGGAACTTGAGGCAAAGTGGGAAATCCTTTCATGAGGTTGAAGTCCGCTATGGCAATGCAGAATGAGGGAGAGTGATCTGGGTTCAGTGAGCAGCTACTGCATGAGTCCCTGGGGCCTTCCTTTGGGTCATCATGGGAACCTGGTGCAAGGTATTTTGTGTTAATTTACAGGAGTGTGGGCTGTGATTCAGAGGTGCCTTGTTGTATTCCCTTCACTTGGCCTGGGTTGAGTACCAACAGTATGCCAGGCACCGTTCTAGATGCAGAAAACAGAGACAATCAGACACAAGTCCTGCCACCACAGAGACGCCAGCCTAGCATGCATGTGATTGCCCAGAGTCTCCACCAGCAAGGGCTGAGTTGTCCCTCTACCCCTCTTACTCTCCCACCAAGAACAGGTTTGCCACCTGAGCCCAGAGTCCCTTCCCTGAATGAGAGCTGCTCTGAAGTGACAACGCATGGCTGTGCTTGGGACATTTGGTGACTCCTCGTTTTCCTGGTGTCCTTCACACACTGAGGTTGTATCTGCCGCCAGCTTCCCCTAGCCTGGAAAAGCCCAGCTCCCTGACGCTCAGGATTGGGCAGCTGAGTCCCACTGCACCACCTTTGTGGTCTGTTAGTCCGAGGGACTCCTGGGACCTTTGGCAGGCTCCTCCCAGGCCTTTAGCACCCTTGTCTTCACTGCAGAATCTTAGGGTCCCTCTCGGGTGACAAGCAAGGAGCAGGCTTCTAGCCCCCAGCGTCTGCATGACCCTGGACATGGCTGGAAGCCTTGAAACAGCATCGTGCACTTTCGTTATCATCAGCTTCTCCCTGTTAAGGGTGTGGCTTTGGTGAAGGGACAGCCATTGATCAGCTGGAGTCCTGCCTCCAGGAGGGACAGGTGCACCAGCCCTGCAGAAGCCTGGAGTCCAGAGGCAGCCATTCTCTGTGGCTCTGTGCCTAAGCTGAAACCATAGGAGTTTCTGGGTCTTGACTGACACATGAATTAGAGCAGACATTAACTCAGAAGTTTCTGCATGCCCTCTCCCTGGAGGAGGCACCAAGGTAGCATTCTCCTCTCCTCACCAAGGGTCCCCACACAGCCAGTCATTTCTGTGTCGATCTTGCCCTGCTGCATCCCTTCCTGTGGCTCAGATGTTGCTCTGTGGCCCAGATGGGGCTTCGAACCTCTCTTGCAACCCTAGGATGTGAGCGTCTTTGCCTTCGGCCTGGCAGTACTCTATCACCCAAGAGGCTCATGCAGTGACCGCTGCTCATTCTATCACTGATCCAGAGCATGGAGAAGGCAGAGCCTAGTCATCTCATGGGCTTCCCGCCTCCACGGCCACCATTTACATCGCTGTTCATACTCATGACCATGGCCTGGATCAGGGACGCATGCAGGTGAACCCCACCAGAGTTCAGCCTTGGATGTCGTCTTCAGGCATGTCGTCCACCAAGGTGTCTCCCTGGCCTGGGGCTCACCTGTTAGGCTAGGCTGACTTGTAAGCCTCAGGATTCTTTTGTCTCAGCTTCAGCACCACTAGGACCATAGGCACATGCCACCACACCTGTTATTTTAATGCGGGTTCTGAGCATCAAACTCGGGTTCTTCTGCTTACAAGTCAAGCACATTACTGACTGAGCCATCTCCCCAGCTTCTAGCTGAGCACAGATGTGCCACGGCCTGCAGCCATCTCCAGGGCAACACAGACCACCCTACCCCCTACCCCATGATGCTCAAAATATACCTGCCACCAGCTCACAGCCACATCTCAGTTCTTCCTTCCCCTTGGGCCTAGGAAGGGCCTCGGCACATCTCCAGGGTCCCAACTACAGGCCATCAATCCTCTTGCCCAAGTCCTGGGTAGAGCACTCTCTGTGGGCAGGAGGGAGGTGACTGCCAGAGAAGGACCATGCCTTGTCATTTCTAGTCCACCCACCTCAGCAAGGACACAGTGCTCTGTGCCATGTGGGTGAAGCCCATCTGTGTCTCACCCCATGCTGAGCTGGGTAAGTAGCTCCAGGCTGCCCCTCCTGTCCCCTGGGCAGGCGCTCCTCTCCAGCAGTACAGCACTCATATTCTTTAGTTTCTCTGGTAATGTAAGGATTTGGGGTTTCTGACAACTGCTGGGAAGCATCAGGTTCCAAGGCTGCCCCTTCTCACCTGGCAGCTATGCTGGTGGGTGTCTCACAACAGCCAGGGCAGCAAGGACTCCAGCCCTCGGATCTCAACATCTTACCCTCCCATCCCCCATCCCCATGCCCCAGCCTCCCACCCCAACCAGCTATACAACTTTTACTGGCACATCTCCCTCTTCCTTCTGCCTGCTTCCTTCTGCCTGCTCCCTACCCTGTGATGCACCCTACTGTGCTGGGTCCAGCAAAGGCATAGAGTTACCTCCAGGGCTGAAGGATTAGGGGAGCCACCCTCCCCAAGGACTTGCTCCACTTCAAGGTCTCTCTGAACCCATACATACACACACACACACACACACACACACATACACACACACACCTACATTTGTGGCAGCTGAGCCCTACACCTACCTAGTTCTTTCTCCTTACCTCTCTCCCAAGTGCTTCAGACTCTTCTGCCCCAACACTCTTAGACGGGCTCTGCCCCACTTCACCCGGCCAGCCTCCCCTATCTCCTAAGGCTAGAGCTGCCCAGATCGCATCCTTAGAGGGCAGAGCGTGGCTGCCTCAGCCTTTGTGGCCATATGCACTCACAGATGCTTCCCCTGAGCAGAGGACTCACCAGAGAATGGGGCTTCGTATACCAATAAAACTTTATTGATGATGAAGGGGATGGGACACTTCACACTAATTATTAGTATGTATTGCCACTGTGGTGGCAATTCCATCTTTGGTCTTTCTTCTCCACCTGCTAAACTCCTACTCATCCTACAAGGCCCCACTATGAGAGCCTACATCTCACACTTCCAGCAAAGCTCTTATGCTCCCTGTTCCCAGAACTGGAGAGTCTCGCGTCTCCCATCACAGATGAACCCACTCAGTTGTGATGAACTTCTCTGTGTATCTGTCTACCCCCTCTTGCCCTCCTCTCAGCTTAGTCATCTCGCTTTGGTGGTGTCTGACACGCAGACAGCTCTGAAGGCACTCATTCAGCAAAAGCTGCCAGGCACTGTACCTAGAAACACAACGAGGAGTCAGATGACACCTGGGACACGGGTCAATGCTGGGAACTTAAAGCTGCTTCTGGGGAGTGGATGGCCTATACATGGCACAAGCAAAGACCCAAAGGGAGTGAGGGGACGGATCCAGGGGATGTGGGGGTCAGGTAGCCATGCAGGAAGAAGAGTGAGCCCAAAGGCTGGCAAGGGGACAGACAGCCTTATGGGCACAAGGGCTACATGAGACCCATTCATGTTACATCTGTGGGGACAGAGGTCACCATGTCAGGGAAGATCACTGAAAAGGCACATGCATAGGGACAAAAGGCATGACAGCAGAGGCCTCGATGGTGGTGGGGTAGTGTTTGCTGAACGAATGCACACTGTCCCATTGTGTATAAAGAGCTTTGGGGGCCCATTCTGCCCCAATCCAGGGATCCTGTGCATTGTCAAATGATAGCTAACATGAGCCCATTCTTCCTCCGAGGAGCCTCTGTGGGCATCAGCTGTCCAGGTCTATCTTGGGTGGGCATCTGTTGGGACAAGGAAACCAAAATGTAGAGAACACTGATCAGCTGGGGTCTGTAGCCATGTAGGACCAGCAGGCTCAGAGCCTAGGCCTCCTGTCTCAGGAGTGTGCTAGCTCTGCTTTGCTGTTCTGGGATATAATTCAAATAGCAGCAGGATTAGCCTGTTGATGTACACGAGGGAGTGGCGCCCTGTGCACCCAGTCACCGTCTTCACCATTGGCTAGTTGCAGAGCCTGTGGCTTATCAGAAGGAGGTCCAAGTCGTCTGTCCCACCCCTGCCTCCGCCCAGCCTTCTGGTTGCCACTCTTCTGATTCCTGTCTCCAAGGCTGTGTGTGTCCTGCAGGGGTCACAGTGAGTCCATCACTGTGCAGCCTTATGCCTGGCTTCTTTTACTAAATGATACATTTAAGGCTCACCTTTTGTTGCCTGTGACCCAATAGATGTAATTAGGGATTCTCATGCTACCCAGAGAATGCAGGGCTTCTTACCAACATTCTTTACCCAGAGCCCCCTGACCCTTGCCTCTGGAGACAGGTGCCCCTTCATGAGCAGCACATCCAGCCAGTGTGTGTAGTACAAAGAACCAAGGACTTGTGTTTAGCAAATGCAGAGCAGGACCCCATCCTTGTGCCTCTGTCCAGAGAGGCCACGCCCATGGCTGTGGATGGACAGTGTGCTGTTCTTCTGGGGTCATCGTCATTCACTTTCCTGGTTAGGCATGAGTTCTATCCAGAGTGTGCTGGGCTCTTGTCTGGGGTCTTTGGGGTCCTGCCATTGGCTGAAGATGCTTTCTGAGTTTCCTGCTGAGTTGATTGACAGTGATATCTACTATCCTGTGAGCTGTAACAGATCAGAGAATTACTTGTCCCACTCTGCCCAAATGAAGGTCACAGGCTCCCGTTAGGGTTCTGCTTGTGATGGAGAGACAGGACCCTACCCTGTTCTCTATAAACAGGTTTGAGGGCTGGGCATCGGATGGGCTCCTCTAAAGCCTGTTGTTTCCCAAAGCTCTGCTCTGTCTCCATGGAAATCATAAACAGAGTAAGGGAGATGCAGGCCTGCAAACCTGCCTGCCCCTGCCCTGCCCTGCCCTGCCCTGCCCTGCCCTGCCCTGCCCTGCCCTAGGCTGCTTGGTCCATCAACCTTCATTTAAAGCATTTGTAGCATGAGGGCAGTAAACAGGAGAAGGGCTTCTGCTGAGCCTGTGAATGTGCATTGGAAAGTCCAGCCTACAACAGTCACAAAGCCCCTCTACTTTCTTGGCTTTAATGCACCATGGTGTCCTTCAGCTGTGCACATGCATGCACATGGAGCCTACAACAGCACTCAGCCCCCAGACACCAGAAAGGCAGAGATGTGTTACCACCTACCCATCACAGGACCTTGGGAGGCCACCTGTCCTCAGTGACAACCTGGGCCGCTAACATATTGGACATGGTCACTGATCTTGCCTGTTCCCGACATGGAAGGCAGAGCAGGGAGGGGTGGCTTCTCTCCTACAAAGGCACGGTGGCGGATAAGGGTGGGAACTTCTGAAGAGTGTGTTTCTTCTCTGGCTGTTGGACACAAACAAGTAATTTTAACTCACAGTTCCAGGTACTGTCACCTGTGAGTGATGTCACACACCACGAGCATATATGGCCACTTAGGAGTTGTCACTGAACCAAGGACTATCCTGTGAGGAGAAGGGTCATCCTTGCTGTTCTGGGTGTCTGTGAGGAAGGACAGTTTCGAGGCTCAAGGACCACTGTTCTCTCCAGCACTCTCCCCATGGCTCCTTACTCCCTACATACGCTGTGCCCTCCCTTGCTCAATGGTGACCCACAAGGATCAAGGCGGGAAAACAGGTCCAACACTGCTGTTGTCATGACCACTTGCCACATCTCCAGCCACCACCACCCCAGAACCCCAAATTCCACATTGATGGGCTCAGCCAATCAAGAACGGAGAATATTCTTTAACTGGGCTCAGTAGTACACACCTGTAATCCTAGCACTCGGGAGGCTGAACTAGGAGGATTGTGGCAACACCATCTGCATATTTCAGAGTCCTGGGTCCCTGCAGATGTAGGGACAACTGCATGTTAATTATCTTGCTTTAGTGTCTTCTTGAGACAGTGACCTCTGGTGGTGGGAGGCAGGTGTGGACAAGGCTCACTGTCACAGTTGTTCCAAAAGAGCTTCACGGGGCTCTGGGCTCTACAGTTTCCGTGTGACACAGGCCAATTGCCCTGAGAACTATCTCTCTGGCAAGCCCTGAATCTGTATGGATCCCAACCCTGGTCCCCCAGGTGAGTCGGTGAAGCTGGCTGCCACACTCAGCATTGAGGAGTCCCCAAGTGTTTCCACCTGACTCACAGAAGCGTGGCACACCACTGCTGACAGGTGAAAGTGGCTGGCTCGGGGTGTCGGTGGCATTTATGAATATCATAAGGAAGCATTTAGTCATGCTGCTTCCACACAGCAGAGGAAATCGCCCCAGCTAGTACTCACTGCCTGACTTATCTTTGCCTGTTACAGTTGCCTAATCATATAAATATGCACGAGGAAACACATCCACACTAAGTCTCAGAGCGAGCTCTGCTGAACAAGGAGAGATGTGGTATTACTGTATTCCAGAAGAGGTTCCTGTAACCTGGGTTAACCTTAAACTTGCTGGGTAACCAGATATGTGCTGGCCTCGAACTCTTGAACTCTGACCTCTGCTTTCGCAGTGCTGGGATGACAGACATGAGCCATCACACTTGGCTCTTAGCATCTTCTATCTGTAAAGGATGGTTCAGAGCCTTATAGCTGTTTCTATACTTCTATATTGAAATGTGTGTGTGTGCGTGTGTGGTGTAGGTTTGTTTGTATGGTAAATAGGTGTGTATGTGTGTGTGTAGGTGTGTAGGAGTATGGATGTGTATGTAGGTGTGTAAGTGTATGTAGAGGTGTGTAGGTGTATGGGTAGGTGTGTAGATGTTGTATATCTGTATGTTTGTACATAGATGTATAGGTGTATGGGTGTGTGTAGTTGTGTTTGAATGTAGTTTGTTGGTGTGTGGTGTGTAAGTTTGTGTATATATATTGTGTAAGTGTAGTGTGTAGGTGTCTGTATGGGGGTGTATAGGTGTGTAGGTGTGTGTAGTGTATAGATTTGTGTGTGTATATGTATATGTAGGGTTGTGTGTGTGTGTATGTGCACAAGCACACAGAAGCCAAGTTCATACTCAATTGTTCCTCTGGTGCTGTCTACTTTTCCATTCCTTTCTTGAGACAGTGTCTCTTATTGGCTTGGAACACTCCAAGTAGTCTGGGTTGTTTGCCCAGCAAGCACCAGGGATCCTCCTGTTTCCACCTACCCAGCATGAGCCACCACGCCTGGCTTTTTTATCTGGCCTCTGTTCTGGGGATCAAACTCCTATCCGTATGTGTGTGTGGTGAGGGCTTTACTGACTGAACTCCTACCAGTCCTGCAGTGAAATCTTGATATGCGCTTGCCTTCTGGTCTCAGAGACTTGGAAATTCTCTCTTACCTCTTGGTCTCACACTCGCTCGTCCCCTCTGCTTCGTGATATAGACACAAGCTTGCCACTCACCTCCTTGGTGTTTGTCTTTGCTGTTTAACTGGTTCCAGACCTGAGGGAAGCATCTATTCCTGATGCAGGCAGGTGGCAGCACTGACTCCTTAGTCCTGCTGGGCACAGAGTGGCCTAGCTATTATAGTCCACCAAGCCAGAGAGGCCCCTGAATGCTGGGTACCAACCAGGGATCATTGCCTGCTGGGTAGTCAGAGAAGACACAGCATGCACACTGCCACCTAGCTGTTTGAACCACACCACACACACACACACACACACACACACACACACACATACATACACACACACAGTCACGATGTGTGTGCACTTCACAGGAAATAGAATATGAGATGAGCTACCAGGCTGCAAGGAAGCAAGGGCGGGTGAGCTAGGGAGCAGCTTCACCATGGAAAGAGACCCAGGGGACCCAGATGAGCTGAGGCCTTGGCTGGGCGGGCAGAGATGTAAGGACAGCCCGCCCCCCCCCCTCAACCTGGCCCCAGGACAGGGAGAGGAAAACAGCAAGCCTAGGCCTTATCTCCAAAGTAGTTCTAAATCATACCCTCTCTTCCCTCCCTGACTGGACGTATGTGTGTGTGTGTGTGTGTGTGTGTGTGTGTGTGTGTGTGTGTACAGGTTCATGTGGGGGTGCATATCTTTGTATTTGTAAGAGTGTGTGTGCATGCACATTGCCTGAGTGTGTGTACATGGGAGTGTCTACTCATATATTCATGTGAGTGTATGTATCTTGGCATTTGTGAGAGTGCGCATCTATTTATGCACTTCGTTTGAGAGAGAGGGGGGAGGAAGGGAGGGAGAGAGGGAGGAAGGGAGGGAGTCATAAATGAAGAGGGGGGAGGAGGAGGGGAGAGAGAGAGAGAGAGAGAGAGAGAGAGAGAGAGAGAGAGAGAGAGAGAGATCCACACACTTATTGGCACATGCTGTCCTATCTGTGTCTGAGCGATTAGAGACGCCAACTGCTCATACCTTCGCCAGCCACCCTCCTCAGGAGCTCTCTGTGCCTATATTGTAGGCGTGACGGATGGGTGGAGTGACAGATGGGTGGAGTTCAGCTCTTCTGCTCCCAGCATGCGTGTGCCTTGCCCAGCTTAGCAAGCTCATTGTGCCTTTCCCACACCCTAGCTGATGTCCTCCGGAACTTGGGGAAGTAGTGGGGGGGGAGGGGGGCAACAGCTCCAATAATCACCCTCAGGTCCTATAAACAGCCAACCCCAGAGCCAGAGTTTGAATATATGTGGCCATGATTACATTGGGCTAGCTCTTTCCTGTTCCTAGAGGTGTCTATCTGAGTGTGAAGGAAAGACAGACAGATATAAAGACAGACAGTCAGACAGACACCCCTGGGACATGTCCATCTTTAGGATAAACAGCCTGAGCCAGTTAGTTTTTGTCAACTTGCCACAACCTATAACTTGAAAGGAGAGACTCACTTGAGGAATTGTCTAGATCAGGCTGGTTTCTGGGCATCTCTCTGGGAGATCGTCTTGACGAATTAACCTCGCCCACTATGGGTGGCCCCATTCCTTAGGAAGGGGTTCTGAACTATATACAAATGAAAGAATCAAGCTGCATACATATCTCTCTGTTCTTGACTATGGATGTGATTGCTTGCTTGAGTTCTCACCTTGACCCACCCCCCACTCCCCACCCCCACCCCCACCTCAGTGATGGCCTGTGACCTGGAAGTATAATCTTAGCAGATACCTAATTTACTTTTGGTCAGAGTGTTTTGCCATAGCAACATAAAGGAAACTAGAATACCATCCTATACTAGCAATGACAGTAGCACTTTGCCCAGTATCCTATAGTTTATACAGCCTGTTGAGATTCTAGGTGGGTGTTTATAGGTGTCACCAAGGCTGCAGCAGAGTCTTTATGTGCTGTGATTCCTGCCATGTGGAGCTGGCACTGATACTCTTGGTCCACTGGCCCTGCAGCGGGGTTCACACTTACCTACCCATTACTGGTAGATAGGGAAACTAGTCCTAGAGAGGCTGAGGCACTTGTCCAGGGACACCAGCCAGGGATGGGACAGCAGCCTGTCATCTTTGGCACTCCTCAATCACTAACTACTCCTGGCCGCCTGACCAGCCTCACTCCTCAGACATGAAGATACCAAGGAAGGTAGAGACTCTACCATGTACACCCCTTGAGCCCCTCATCTCTTTGATGAGAAAGGGCGTATCCAAGGACATGAGCTTTAAGATGTATGCTCCGAAGACTTCGAGGATCACATGTGCCCGCTGTGTGGGGCGGGCCTGGAGAGGGAAGGCAGAGCTTCCGTGGAAACCCTGGCTATTTTTACCCCTGTCTCTCTGGCTTCTGCCTCCCACTGGATTCTCAGTGAGCTGCGGCGGCAGCAGCCCCCTGGGTCCCTTGTGTGCCAGGCACAGGCTATTTTTATGACCCTCCAATTTGCCCATAGATCATGTCAGACCACCAGGGGCAGGGTGGGGAAGAAAGGGGTACAGAGAAGCAAAAAGTCTGTGTGAGGAGGCCTGCATCCACTATAAAAGTGCAGGAGTAGGATTGAGGGATAGCCGGGGACAAGCCAGGCCTCCCAAGTGGGAGGGAACCCACTGCCTTTTAAAGCCACAACAACCAGCACGGCCTCACTGTGCCCGGCATCCCCCAAGTAGGCCAGGAGACCAGGATTCTAGTCCTGCGTCCAGCCTTAACTGGCTGGGTGACTTTGGGCCATTCACCTACCTCCTTTGGGCTTGGTTTTCTCATCTTTGCCTTTTATAGAGCATCTAGGTCTGCATGCTAGGTAAACAAGAAGTAAAATCTGTCACCAACTCTACAAAGTCCCCACAGGCCATCTGAGTCTGGCAAGGATAGGGAGTAGCTATAAGGCATTGAGGACATAGATAATACCGAAGTGAGCCTTTCCCCGAGACCTATAGCACCCCTGCACCCTTTAACATGCTTTATACATCTTATGCCTATATTATCCCTCTTATGGATAATTTGATGTATGTCCATCAAACAAGTCAAGACAGTTGGAGATGTGCCCAAGGTCACACGGCTGGAGATTGGGACATGATCCTCCCCACTCACTGGGCCTTTCCAGGGGCAGAGGACATTTGATGAGCATTCTTTTCCTACCCTTTCCTAACTCGGAATGGAGAGGGCTCTTGTCTAAGGCCACACACCAAGATCCTCTAAAACCAGGTATAGTGACACATAGCTTACATCCAGCCACTCAAGAAGATTCTTACTGGGGCCAGCCTGAGCTACAAAGCAAGATCTTCTATCTCTAAAAATAAGCAGCTTAAGATTTTTTAATTAATTAAGTTAAAAGAAAAAAATGACAGATGGCAAACAGAAGAAGATTCCCTGCCCTCTTATTTGACTTCAATCCTTGGGGATGAAGAGAGAGAAGGAGGAACCGTAGGAAAGCACTCAGAAGGTGTCGGCTCACTCCACACCCTGAACCCCAGCTCCCAGCTCTGCTCTGAGCTTTAACCTGGTGTTCGCCCACCAGGGTCCTTCAGGCTGAAGTTGCAGCATGACTGAGTATGCCCCAGATCTGCCTCCCATGCACTCCCAGAGGTCCCAAGCACCCTGATACCCAGGCCTCCTCTTTGGCATTAGTTCCCTGAGGTGATGGTGCTACTACCTTGTTGTCCACTACACAGAAACAGGAAAACTGCTCAGGCGGAGAAAAATGCCCTGTTCCAAAATGAGAAAGCAATTACTCAGGACAAGGACGGTCACTGCCTACAAGTGACACCTCTGGCCCCTGCTAATAGTGGTTGAATCATTTTCCTCTCCCTGCTAATGGCGTGCGTAATTGCACTGGTTTTTCAGGCGTCCTTCACCCGTACTTATTTAGACTAGTGACTGATGCGTTGCCATGGAAACCGGCACTAGGAGAAAAAAAAAGTCCCTGGTACAGTGAGGAAGTGGAAGGATGCAGCTCCAGTCTGCAGCTACAACTTGTGTCAAAGAACCGAATTTTCAGCCGATCCTGATTTTCCGTCTTCAAAAGTCATATTCGTGAACCTCCTCGTGGATTAAACTCTCTGGGGTTGTCTTTCTTAGTCCTGTGATCTATTCTTTTTTTTTTTTTTCTTCTCTTCTCCTTAAATTCTGACCATAGAAGACTGCAACTTTTTTTTTAACTCCTTGCTGGATTAACAGAGAATATAGTAAGTGAGGCCAGCCCCGAGGACCCAGTCTCCATGGACCCTGAGGAGGAGGAGGCGAGGGACCGGTCAGAGTGAGATGGTCATACCCAGGTTAGGAACGATGGCTGAGAGCTCCCGGTTCAAGAAGAGAGTTCATTTTGGAGGTATGGCGCTACCTCCCCAGCCTGCTTGGGGTTGGCCGATGGGAGTCTTTGTTCTCTGCTGGAGCAGCGGAGACAGTAGTCCCGGAACTCTGGTGGTACTGGCACTCGCTCGGTCGGTGATTGTGGTGGCATGCTTGGTGTGTGCAGCAGGCTGATCAGTCTACACTTTGTGCGTCTTTCTCTGGTGCCTGGGTTCCTCCAGGCTATTGTTTCCATCATGGCTTTCTCCTACTTCTGACTTAGAGGAAAACAAAGGCAGCCGACAGATCACCCCAGGATGCAGGCTGTCTCTGTGGCAGAGAATCCCACGGCCCTATTTGTATTCTTGAGTGTCTCTCTGAGCACTGGTGGGTTTCTGAGGCCAACTCGAACATCTGTCCCTAGTGAAATGCTGTATCGAGGAGGTTGACTGTATGCTGAGGGGTGGACTGAGGCACCAGTGCCTCAGGATCCCTGCAAAGTGCATGGGAAGTCCCCCAAGCTGGGACAGGGATGCCTGCTCCCCTCAGGGTAGGCTGTCCTTCCTCAGAGAAAGCATGGTCAGCTCAGCTTCTGTTATTGTTTTTTTAATCAAGCAGACTCCCTGCCCCTCTGGTGGTGTGGCAGTGGAAAGAGAAAAGAAAGAAAGAAACAAGCTACCGGAGCTGCTGCCTTGCAGGGTTCAGGCCAGCTCAGAGACGTATAGATGGAGAGGTGTCTTACCCCACCCCTGGATGTCACTTTGAGGTATGCAATGATAAATGTGAGTTGCCAAGATTCTAGTGACTGGGGCCCTACTTCTCACTGCATGGAAGCTCTGTAATCTGTTGGTCACCTGTGGAGTTTGTGCCTCTGGGTAGGGGCTGCAGTGTTGGTGGCTGGCAGGGAATGAGTGCTCAGGGGTCAGCCGTCTGTCTGTAAAGGTCATGGCCAGGGTGAGTCTGTGCGTTCTGTTGTCATTTGGACTGCCCAGCCCTCGCCCAGAGCCACCCTGATAAGGGCTGTGCTCTGATACCCAGTGGTCTTGAGCTCTGCTGAGCCAAGGTGTGGATGTTAAAGCTCCCTGGAGCTGTAGAGACCTGGCTTCCTCCCCCAGGAGGCAGCAGCTTCCTCCTGTTCAACAGGTCCCTCTTCTCAGTGCCCTAGTTCCCAAGCCTCAGCTGCCAGTGTCCTTAAAAAAGATTAAAAAGCTAAAAGGATCCTCCCGCCTCCGGTCCACATCCCAAATTTAAATCCAGGCTATACTCCTCCAACCTGTGAGCCTTGGACTTCACCTCCAGGAGCCCTCTCTAGGAGCGATGGACTCTGCCTTCCGGAAGGGGTCAGAGAGGGCTTGCTCACCAGGCTGCTCCGCTGAGGGCAGGGCTAATTGGCTGTTTTGTTTGAGAAATTCCGATTCCCTGGGGGTGGGGCCAGTTGTCAAATAGAGACCAAGACCAGATGTTAGAAGTGGAGGCATCGGATAGATAGCAGCTGCATGCTCAGGCACTCAAAATGGGGCCCACTCAGTCCACAGGACTTGGCAGGGCAGGGCATGGAAGCCTCTGCTGCCCTCAGGGGCAGCCAGTAGTAGGATGACAAGTCTTGTCTGCTTGTTCTTATGGGAGTGCCCCTCCCTTTCCATTGTCACTGAAGTCCTAGGCTGCTGGGGCCTGAGGCACCTGGTCCCTTGGCCTCTTCACCACGTGCTCCTAGAACACCAGAGGCCACCATGGCAGGGCACTCCCAGACAAGCTAATCAGCCACATGCAAATCAGACCCAATTCATCCATTTACTGTAATTTCCATTCAAAGTGCTGGTTTGGGTCTGTGGATTATGCAGGCTTTCGGAGTCTCTTGGGCTGATTTTTTCTTTTTTTCCTTTTTTTTTTTCTTTCAAACATTCTAATTACTACAGAACAGAAACCACCTCTCTGACAGCCAACAGCTCTATTCATTTGTTCAGCCAATTTGAGAGGGTGGTCACTGGGCAGCGTCCCCAGAAACCACTACTACCCACCTCAATGTCCTCAGTTCCCCTTAGCTATAGAACAGCAAAGAGGGCAGAGGTGGTTAGAGAGCACCCGGCACTCACGAGAGGGTTATCTGCTGAGCTCAGAAGGACAAACGGAGACAGAGTCAAAGAAGCTATGTGCCCTTAGATGAGTCTAGTACTTCCAAAGTGAAGAAAGTGAAGGTTGTTGTGGACTCCCTCTCTCCCACCTCTTCCTGCACTCCTAGTAAATCTCAAACACCATTGTGGGAGTGTTTCTTAAGGGGAACAGCTAGCTCACTGTTCAGATTTATTCTCTACAGATGCTCCAGGTGCCTTGGGGTGACCTTGACTCATACAGTCAGGTTGACCTGGGTTCTGATCCCAGGTTTACTACTCAGGAGGCAGATGACCCTGGAGGCAACCGAGTCCTGCCCAGCTGCCTCCTGACAGAACAAGGCTGAGACAGCTGTGTGAGTTCAGTAGCATGCCCTAGGGAGTTCGGTCAGCCCCCAGTGCAGGTCAAGGGGTTATTTCTGGGCCTCAGTTTCCTCACTGGAGTTTTACAATGCAAACATGACTCTCTTCTGGTGGTTGGTGGCTGAAAAGCAGGGCGTGGCCACACGCAGGCAGGAGTGCCTGTGACTGAGAGAAATGGAATATTGGAGTCATGCAAGGCTTCATGGTCAGGGGTCACATGTGGGTAGGCATGGAAACCCATGGAGCCACTTGGGATTCTGGTTTTCTGTGTCCTGCTTGTCCTCAACATGCCCAGGGTGTTGATGTGGCTGCCAAAGCTATCTTCCCTGTAGCCAGTGAATGGGAGGTAACAGAAACTACTAGGACCTAGGAGGTATAGTGGGATGAAGGGGAGCCACACCCAGCAGACCCTGCTCCATTTCATTGGCCAGGGCCATAACTACTCCTGAGAGAGGAGGGAGCGTGGGTTCCTAACTTATAAGCCACACATGAAAGTGGTTGCTGAATACCACAATATAGGGTATGCTCAGGAAGAAAGGCCTTGGCACAGAGTGGGGTAGGACCTCTGATTCTGTGAGGCAGAAGTTCTGTAGTTCAGTTACGGGCTGGATGCTGGAACTTTGGTGACTGTCTTTGGGTGCCATTGGCAGCTGGCTTGGTCTAGTCAGGCTTGAGGCAGAATCTCATGTATTCTACACTAGGACAGTGTGCGTGGCATATGCTATCTGAAGCCAGGTGATGACTTTCATCAGATCCCTGTCAAGGTATTTCTTCCCAGCCCTCCCTCCCTGACCTCCTTCTGGAGACTCGCTTCCAAAGTGTGCATGTGTTCTCTGTGTCATTACAGCGAGGAAAAGCGGTATGAGTTGAGACACCCAGATAGGAAGCAGGTGCCAACTTATAACTCATAATGACTTCAGCAGAGTTAACCTAGGGTCCCTTGCAGCCACCTTCATCAGTCTGAGGGCAGAATCCTCGGGAGCTGGGGATGTCCCCTTGTCCCATCTCTCACAGTCTCAACATACTCACAGAGATGCTTTCAGCACATGATCTGAGGAGACCATAGCACATGCCCACCATGAGGGAGCTGACAGTCCAGTTCCCCATGGCTTCTCCAACATGTGAGAAGCTTCCAGAAGAGCCCGGACACTGGCCTGAGAGAGGGCCCGGTAATCACGACCCTCCCTCCGTCCCTCCCTGGTTTGGTACCTGGAGCTGGTGTTCTGTGGCCTGTCCGGTCTGTGCATGAGCCCTGATGTCTCAGAGGTCTTTGATGGGGCAAGGAACACAGCTACACCTGGTTTAAAAAAAATACCACTTTGTAAAGTGACAGCCGCCTGGCAGTCCCTTAAATTGGTATTCAGCTCATGTTTCATAAAAAGGTTTCGGTTGCTAGCAGATTCCCAGGAGAACTGAGAAGAAAGCCACTTTGTTGGGGGAGGAGGGGCGACCCCCTGAAGTGTTTCTTTGGGAGGTGAAAGCAGCATGTGCTGGCAGCCTTCCTCTTCTGGGTCTGGTTTTAGATGCTGGGCTTAGCTCTGGCACAGTGCCTGAGGGTTCAGTCTCCCTGGATGCAAGTCCTGGGACGCTGGTGGCCCCCTACATCCATGCCTACCTTGAGGGAATTAAAGGTTCTGTGTGCATGCATGCGTGCATAAAAGTGTGTGTATGTGTGTGCATGCCAGAGCTCAGCCTCCGGAGTCATTCCTCAGGTGTCATCCACCTTGACTTTTTAAAGAAATCTTTTTAAAGTTTTACTTTTATTATATTTAATTATACATACATGTGGGGGCAGGATATTCACGTTAATGTTGGTGCCCTTAGTGGCTAGAGGGGTTGACTTCCCTGAATCTGGGGTTACATGTCTTGGGTGCTGAGAATCAAACTTGTGTCCTCTGAAAGAGCAGCAAGCGCTCTTAACCACTGAGCCCTCTCTCCAGTGGTTAAGAGTACTTTGGGCTTTTTTTTTTTTTTTACATTTATGGTTTGTACAAAATGTGCGTGCGTGTGTGTGTGTGTGTGTGTGTGTGTGTGTGTGTGTGGAATGTGTATTTGTGTGATGTGTGTGCCTGTGTGTATATATGTGTGTTTGTGTATAAGAAATGTATGCGGGTGTTGTATATGTGTATGATGTGTATATTTGTGTGGTGTGTGTACCTGTGTGCTTGTGTGTATGGTGTAGGGGGGGTTGTATGATATAGGTGTGCATTATATGTATGAGTGTGGTATGTTCATGCATGTGTCATGGACTTCAAAGGCCAACTTTCAGAAGTTGGAGGAAGGGTCTCTCTTGGTGTTTCTGCTGTCCTTCGTATAAACCAGGCTAGCTGGTTTGTGAACTTCACACAATTCTCTTGTCTCCACCTCCCATCTCACCATAGGGTACTGGGATTACAAATGGGTGCCATGACACCTGGACCTTCAGGCTTGCCAGGCCATCTTGTCATCTGCTGAGCCATCTTACTGGCTCCTATCTTGCTTTGTTTCTGAGACGGGTCTCTCACTGGCCTGGAGCTAGCCAATTAGACTAGACTAGCTGGCCAGAAAGTTCCTGAGCGCTGCCTGCCTCTGCCTCACCACTGAGGGGATTACAAAGGTGTACCACTATGCCTAGCATTTTTTAAGGTGGGCTTTGGGGATCAACCTCAGGTCCTCATGCTCACACATCAAGCACTGTGCTGACTGACCTGTTCCCCTAGCCCAGAGAGTGAGGTTCTTCAAGAAGGCATTTCTCTTCTGCTTGCTGATGTGTTCATAGCCAGATGCTGAGACACAGAGCTGGTCCATGGAGGAGGGAATGAGCAGACATCACACACCACAGATACATGCACACACCAGGGCAGAATTCTATGCTCCAGGGAGCTGGGGATAAACGAAAGTGATGTCTCAGCTGTCTGTTGGCGCCATAACTCACCACAGAGGTGGCAGTGCCTCCTAGGAACCACTGAGATCTAGGGAGGTGAGTGCCAGCCTTTGTCAGTAGATGGAAAGCCTCCAGGGCCTGGGTTGCTGGTACTGAGCAAGCTCTGTCAGCTAAAGAGATCATCCCACAAAGGCACAGAGCAGGGCAGTCAAAGATGTTGTCCTGGGCCCTAGTGAATGGGGAAGGGGAGGACCCAGAGCATGGAGCCCAAGACCTGGTCTCACTGGTAGGACAAGCACAGTCTGGTTTTAAGTTGTCATTTCGTTGGTTTGGATATTTTGTTTGTTGGTTTTAGTTTTGATGTGAATTCATGTTTTGCTCTGTGTAGTGCAGGTGTGTGCCTGGTACTTGTAGAGGCCAGAAGGGGGCACTGATGATCTGGAACTGGAGGTAGAGAAGGTTGGGAGCCACCATGTGTGTACTTGGAATTGAAGCCTAGTCCTCTACTAGAGGAATAAGTGCTCTTAACTGCTGAGCCATCTCTCTAGCCTCTGCCTTTTGAGATGGGATCTCATGCAGCCCAGGCTGGCCTCACATTCACTGTGTAGCTGAGGATGGCAATGAGCCACTGCTCTGTGGTCAAGTGCTTCTAACAGAGTTCTGAGTCCCAGAGTACTGAGTCTCAGAGTACTGAGTCCCACAGTGCTGAGTCCCAGGGCTCTGAGTCTGATGAACAAGAGTCCCAGCAGCCCTTCTGGCCATGCTGCCCTACAAAGATGGCCTCGGCCTGTGGCAGTAGTGGGCAGAGGAGTGGCCTTTGGACATTATCATTTCTTAGTCCCCAGTAGTTACTAGTGTTCCACTCCACATGTCCATTGGGAATTGAAGTCACTAATGGAATCCAGGTTGCTGTCTGTCAAGCCTAAGGCCCCTAAATGTCTGGGTGGGCTCTCTGTGAGCCCCAACAATCCTTAAAGAGAGAGGGTGGAGTTCAGAGTCACAGTGATGAGATGTGGGAGAGACTGACGTGCTATAACCCTCTCTGATTGGAGGATGGCTATCCAAGGAGCACAGTCTGTTTAAGCAGCTGGGGGGAGGGAGGAAACACCTGCAGAAATAGCCTGGGGAGTCCTGGGGTCACCTCATGCCACTGCAAGCCAGGGAGCAGCTGTATTCATCCAACCTGGGTCTGATGCTAATGTGCAGGGCACCCAGGGAAGGCACTCAGCCAGCCTTCAGCTTACACCTGACCATTGTCCCCTCTGCTGTTTTATCCTTCTGTGACTTCCTTCTGTGTCCTGGCTGGGTCAAACACGACCTCAAGAAGCTATTCCTGGACCCTCTACCCACGAAGTACTCAGCAATGCTGCCATTGAGGCCTACTTCCCTCTGAGGGAGGTGGGTAGAACAGGCAAGCTAACTGGCCAAGGTCCTGGGACATCATTTCTGTCTTCTTGACTCTGCCTGCTTAGACTGACACACCCGTGTTCCATGTCCCCCACCCCCACCCCCCAGGCACAGTGCATGCATTTCGAGTTGAGCTTTTATAGTAAACCAAGTCTTCCAGATGCCTAGCATTTCTCTTCATCTCTTCCATAGTTTCTATGCTTCTTGTCAATCAAAACCAGGGAAACTCACTGCTCAACTCCTCTGGCCAGCTCAGAGCATCATCACCCCTGGCCCTCCAGTGGTTAAGAGAGTTAGTGCCCTCCATCAGGGCAAGGGAATTGTCTGCCTTTGAAGTTAGTCTTCCAGCCAGCATCCAGGGCAGAATCCCAGGGTCTCCCTGTCATTAATACAGACACTGGAGATACTTGACTCCTGTGTGCCTGATGTTCTCTGTCTGGCCATCTCTTCAGCAAAAAGTAACCTAAAAATATCAATCACGTGGCCCCCACAGGGATTCTGGCTAAGGGCTACACTGCCCCCTGGGGGCTTCAGGAAATGGATGCAGGGTTATTGACTGTCACAGAAAATATAAAGGCAGACATTTCTTTGCATCTGCTAGGGGTAAGCTCCAGCACCCCCTCCTCATCCCTAGATACTAAGCCCCCTGGTACTCTAATTCCTTCTGTAGCATGCCCAAGGCTTCTCGTGTAAGTCTCACAATGTTTCCACATACTTTAAGTCAGTCCCAAACATAACACCCAGTGCAGTCTGTGTGCTACGCAAATATTTTTTTAATTTTATTTTTTATTCGATATATTTTTTATTTACATTTCAAATGATTTCCCCGTTTCTAGACCCCTACTCTCCGAAAGTCCCATCAGTCCCCTTCCCTCCCCCTGTTTTCCCACCCAACCCTTCCCACATCCCTGTTCTTGTTTGCCCTATACTGCTTCACTGAGTCTTTCCAGAAGAAGGGGCCACACCTCCGTTCTTCTTGTACCTCATTTGATGTGTGGATTATGTTTTGGGTTATACTGAGTTGCTTGGGGGAGTAAACACCAAGATGAACCTGTTCACGTTCAGTGCACATACAGTAATTTCCAAATATGGTCTTTTAAAAAATTTAATATCATTAATTTTAATTATATCTCTGTGTGGGTATGTGCAAGTTAGTACAGGTACCTGCAGAGGCTACAGACATTAGATCCTTCTGGAGCTGGCATCACAGGCAGTTGTAAGATCCCTGGCACAAGTGCTGGGAACCAAACTTGGGTCCTCTACAAGTGCAGCAAGCACCCCCACCACTGAGCCCCTCGCCAGCCCCCATTTTTCAAATATTTTCAGACACACACCTTAGGTTGATAGAACTCATGGGTGTGGAAGCCATAGCCACCTGAAGCCTGGTGCAGTTGTGGACAGGGGCATGGATATTCAAAGCTATGTCATATCCAGGACAATTCATTCAGCAGCACGGTCCAGCAAGCAGAGCCTGACTCACCGTGGAGTGTTTCTACCTAAACTGATGCTGGCTGGAAGGGAATATGAATGTTGTTTGAGACAACTAAGAAACCAACTGCACTCCAGTCTGCGGGCTCGGCTTGAGCCTTTCAGGCCGGCCCCTCAGGGCAGAACCCAGGGGCAAGTGGGTCCTTCCAGGAACTGAGACCATGTGGCTTTGTCATCGCTGCCAAAAGTCTCATGCGCTCTGTCACTGTGTGACTCCAGTCCACCCTCTGCCCTCCACTTGCTGCAGTGCAGTGATGTGTCCTCAGCTGAGCAGGATGTCTAGGAGCAGAAGGTATCTTGTTCCAGGGCCCTGGGATGGTGGCCAGGTGGCTTGGATGATAGAGACCCTTCTCAGCTCAGGCAGCTACAAGCAGGGTATCATATGGGGCACAAATTCCTCTTGTATGTAAGTCAGACACGCCAAAGTGGGAGTCAGACAAACAGCAGGGACCAAAGAGCCTGACCAACATCTTTGATCAGGGGTAGGGATGGATGTGTACAGAAGCGTCTCTACCCTGTTCTGTCTGTATCCCTGTATTGTGGGCTCTGCTGTAGACCATATTGTAGATGGGGAAACTGAGGTTCCTGAGAGGAGGACCTTTCCTGCTTTGATCAGAAGGCCAAGACAAAATTGAGGCTCAGGTTTGCCTTGTCTGTCTGAGGGGAGGGGCATGGCTCAGTGATAGAAGGTTCATCTGATACACGTGAGACCTTGGAATCCATCCCCATTTGTGCAATAAAAAGGAAAGAGGAGGAGAAGAGAAGAGAGGGAAGAAGGAGAGAATGGGGGTGCTGTTTTATGTGCTTCATAGTCTATCTGTCCACAGGCATCCCAAGAGAGAAGGGGTTACCCCCGGGGACTATGTGTGGCTTGAAAGGATTTGCAGTTCTTCTGGTCTGTCAGGGTACTAATACTGGTCTTGGAGAAAGTCCCCCTTCTCATTCCCTTTTCCAGAAAGGCACTCTGGGATGGGAGGCCAGAGTCTCCCAGGATGCCCCACCCTGGACTCCTTGCCAAGCTGCAGGCACCTCCCCCTGGTTGCTTTGCATAAAGGCTATTTTAACTGCTGACAAGGAGACTGTCATGAAATCTGTCGCTGCCTTCCACACATCCCAAGGGGTGTATGAAATAGAATTTCCAGAGATTCCCCCCACCCTTTCCATGTAGATTTCTTAGAGTGGCGTTTTTAGGGCATATCAGCTTAAATGCTGCCTTGTGGGGAGGGCTCATAGCTGCCTCCCGGGAAAAGGAGATCCCCAATTAACCTGGGAGCACCCACCCAGGGCATCCAGCAAGGTGAGCATCCTGTTCTCTAGGTGCGGCAGGAACACCCAGAGGCCCTTTGAGAAGGTTCTTCCTGGTCATTGCCTTGTCCAGGGCTGGAACTGGGGGCTCCCCTGTGCTGACAGGCTCTCTGCACTATGCTAGCAGCCTCTGGGAGGCACTAACTTAGCATTCTCTGTAGAGCCTTAAGCCCATCACAGCCAGACCAAGCAGATGGAGGTACCAATTTTCCAATGTTCACTCATTTACCAGAGATCCTGGGTGCCCACGTGGCCAGGTTGTCATAGGAGCCAGGGATCTGTTGGCACAGTGAAATCAGCACTGGGAAAAGAAGATTCTAGCCAATGCAAAGGCCCTGAAATGCAGATCTGCACGTCTTCTAGGAGCAAAGAACAATGGACACTGTGGGGATGAAGGCGCAGGAAGGGGCAGGGCTGATAGCATCACTGGATTCACATTCCTTCCAAGTCACTAGGGGTCATAGTTGGATAGGTGGAACAAATCACCAGGAAACCTGGAGACAGGAAGCTACTTCACAAGTCCAAGACGGTGATCCCTTGGATCAGGATGATAAAGATGGCTGGGCGGTGGTGGCACACACCTGTAATCCCAGCACTCTGGGAGGCAGAGGCAGGTGGATTTCTGAGTTCGAGGCCAGCCTGGGCTACAGAGTGAGTTCCAGGACAGCCAGGGCTATATAGAGAAACTCTGTCTCAAAAAAAAAAAAAAAAAAAAAAAAAAAAAAAAAAAAAAAACAACAAAAACAAAAAACAAAACAAAAAACAAAACAAAAACAAAACAAAAAACAAAACACCAAATCCAAAAAAACCAAAAACAAACAAACAAACAAACAAAAGGATGATAAAGATGCCTGAACTCTGGGATGCTGCAGTCATTGCAGGGCAGCCACTGTGTGAGGAACTCTGATGCTGGGTGAGAAAGGAGGCCTGGCTGGGAACTAGGTCTTATAGACACTTGTAGAACTTTCTATACAGTGAAGGAAGCAATAGTTCTCTCTCGATTGGCTGGCTTGTCTGCCCCTTTATCATCCACAAAGGGACCTTCTTTTTGGTCAAAGGCACATGTTCTACATTGTGCGTGTGGAATTCCCAGCTATATAATTATGTGTGTGCAGTCACCTGTGTGTGCACATAGAAGCCAAAGGAAACACTGTGCATCCTCTATCACTCTCCTCCTTCCTGATTTGAGATAGGGTCTCTCACTGAACCTGAAGCTCTCCATGTTCTTCTAGGATGCTTGGTCAATGACTCTCAAGACACCACTTGTCTCTTCCCCCATTTACTGATGAGGTTACAGGCATGTGTGACCATGCTAGCCGTACATATGAATGTTGGGGATCTGAACTCAGGTTTGCTGCCTGCTATGTCAGGATGCATTCCTTTCCTCTGCTAGGCTGCTTGCTCATGATAAGTTTGGGGTTCATTCTGATAAGATCCCCACTTGGCCTTTGTCTTGTTATCAGGCCTCTGCTATACACATCTGTCAGGACGCTTAGTGCTGCATACAGAGAGGTAGCTGTACAGCGCCAGAGCCCAAGTGGAGGAACAGCCTGCCTTGTACAATTGAAAAGGCCACACATGTCAGTCACAGCCAGCTTCCCTGTGTGATGCCGTGAAACAAGTATCCCTCAGTGTCAGACAAGGGACAGCAAAGACAGTTCACATTCTTGCCACATGCACAGTGGTTCCTCAGAGTCTCCTTCAAAGCAGTGATGGCCATAATGAGGGCTCCATGCTCTTGGGTAGCTGTCCCACAATGCTCTTGGCATGTTGATCATGTCATGGAATGCTACAATGGCTTCAACATTGGCTGGTACTAATGTCTGAGGTCCACCAAAGCCTAGAGAGATGGCTCGGTAGCTAAGAGCACTTGGTATTCTTTCAGAGGACCCAAGTTTGAGTCCCAGCACCGGTATCCACTGGCTCACAACTGCCTGCTCCAGTCATGGGGAATCCAGTGTCCTCTGGCCTCCTCTGGCTCCTGCACATAAATACATTTTTTATATTATTAGAAAGAGATCTGTTGGATAAGAGAGCTGAGAAATGAGATGTGAGCACACGTGCAGGTGAGAAATACAAAAGGCGCATGACAATGGCTCTCATGACCTTCCAGACCAGAGCCCATGGCCTCCATAGCAGGACCCTTCTCCCAATACTTAACTACCCCCACCTCACACAGAGGAAGCTTACCCAGAATCCAGGCTGCAGAATGTCTCAGAGAAAGGCTGCACTCCACACACAGGTCGAGGGTCACTGGATAGGACTGGTGGAGTCAGAGACCACAATGATGCTTAGACCAACATGGACCACATCTGGATATTCTCACAGGTTGGGGGTATGCCCCGGCATCTGAGATACTACCTTGCTAGGAACCCCATATGGCAAGGAGAAAAGACCAACTCTCCAGTAAGGAGGTGTGGGCACAGACTCTATGACAGTGCCATTCTACGACTGGCTGCTCCTTTGAGGTCCCATCCTCTAGCCATCAATGGACCAGTATACATGGTCCATACATGTATTGTCGGGGCTCTTGTGCTGTCAGCAATAGGAAGCTAAATCGCATCGTCACAGAAATGACATTAAGTGGGATTGTGTGTTAGAAGTAAGAACTTTCTGGAGCTCCCACTGTGTTCTGTCTGTCTGTCCCTTTCACTGCCCCTCTCTGGATCCTGTTCATCATCTTACATGGTAGGCCACCCTCGGAGGCCTCAGAAGTGGGACTCACAGCAGCAGGTTGAGAACCTTGCACCAGATGAGGTCACAGGGGTGGCCTCATCAGAGTCCTATGCCAACTACTAGTGCCCAGAACTGGAGATCTCTACTGGGTCTGCTGAGGAGAGACAGCAGGTCTCCTGCCTCTTTAGCAAGCATCGAGACATGGTGGAATAGCCACAGCTTGGAGGGTGACGTGTCAGGTTCAAATGATCTGGTGCTTCCCTGAAGAATGGAGTGAGATTCATCTGCCCTGGCCATTGTCCTTCATGGGCCTCAGGCCTCCTGCTCCCCTGCCTGTTCTGGGAATTCTTACTTGCATCCTGTGCCTGCTTCTATGCACCCTATGGGGCTCCAGAGGGAGGTCGGCACACAGTATATAGTGTAGATCTGGTGAAGGATAAACACTGGATCTAACGTAAAACAGCTCTGTCACAGTGCAGGAAAGGTCCCAAGAACTACCCAGCCCACCCATCTATCCCAGATCAAAACTGATACTGGGTAAGGGTGTATCTACACTATGGCCATCTGTGTTGTAGATGGCTGGATTGGAGGCCCACACTGCCTCTCACGAACTATGTGACTTCGGAAGGCTTGGGAAGATGAAGCTCTGAACCTAAGGTGTGGCATATGATAGCTGTAGCCAACATGACACACACACCTCTCCTCCAATCACTCAGGAACACCTGTGTGAGTAGGGCTGGTGCTGTCCCCACATCACAAGTGACAAGACAAGACACAGCCAGTTGGTGACAGAGCCAGACTTTGAACTAACTCCACTAGTCTAGCTTTAGGACCTATGCCTAATCACCACACTCTGCTGCTTCTCTAAGGTGGAGACAGGAAACGGGGCTGCCTGCTGGGTGCTCTGTGAGGGCTGGAGCAGGGGGATGACCAGCAATGATGCAGATCTAGTAAGGCGCCTTGTAAGCAAAGAGCAGCTCAGGGAGTCTGCTGCAGTGAGGGGAAGACTTGGAGACGGTTATACTGGGGCGTTCGGATCCGCCAGCAGGATAAATAATGACACAGAGGCTTTTTAATATTTTAAAGCTCAGGCCTTTTAGCTAAGGCAGCCTCCCGGCCAGCTCTGGTGCTTAACCTGACTAATCCTGGCACTACGGCCCACCACGGGGAGCTCTGCTCTGCGCACTCTACTCTGTGTATTCACCTCTGTGTCTGCTGGCAAATATCCTACGTTTCATTTCTTCTCTCAGCACTCCTCTCTTCTCTCTCTCTCTCCCCCTCTCTCTCTCTCTCCCTCTCCCTCTCCCTCTCCCTCTCTCTCTCTCTCTCCCTCTCCCTCTCCCTCCTTCTACTTCTCCCTCCCTCTCTCTCTCTCTCTCTCTCTCTCTCTCTCTCTCAAGTTTCTCCCTCCACTTTTGCTCAGTTATTGGCCATCAGATCTTTATTATAGCCAATCATATACAATTCTAGATTGCCTCTAGACTAGTAAGGAAGAAGGAACATTTACAAAATATGAGGCCGGTGATAGGCCATAGAAATAACAATTCCAGGATCCTGCCAGCATTTAGCTCTCTGCTGGTACAGAATTAAACAATTGAAAATACAGAGACATATCTTCACACAATGTAGAAATGGTTACCCCAACAGATGATGGTGATAGTGGTAATGAAGATTATGGTGATGGTAGTGGTGGTGATGATGATGATGGTGATGGTGATGAAGATAGTTATGATGACTGTGATGATGCTCATCCACATGTATGTTCACATACACACATGTATACATTTACCTCTCCTCACATGCTCAAATAAACATGTACCTGTTTATACATTGCTTTCTTGCCTGCATGCACATGTATACATTTATGTGCACATATATACAATCACCTGTATAAAGACATACATATGAATACATGCACTTTCATATATGCATGTGTGTATACACTCCCATGGACCTGAACACACATGCTTTGCCACACAATCATGCCCGCATGTATACTCATATGCATCTGTACTCACACAACGCTCATGTGAATGTATGCACACAGTCATCATGAGCCTGTACATACAAGGTCTCCCATACACATATATATATATATATGCACACACACACTTTCATGTGTCCTCAGATATGCATAAACATGTACACAGAAATGCATGAACATGTGCATAGGCACCCATGAATATGCACACATATATACACTTGTACATGTATGTGCACATGCATTCGACTACACATCTGCTTCTCTGTTCTTGGCCCTGTGCCCCCAGCCCTGCTGAGACCCTGCCTACTCTGAGCATCCACTGGTTTCCTAGACAACCAGAACAGGACAGCCACAGGGGATGGAGGCAACCAGAGCAACTCAGAGCAGTACTAGTAAGGGGCCGTTTTGGTGGATGGCTGCTTCATGTCTCACTTACCCTTCCTAGCCCGGGCACAAGCGTGACCTGAGCATGCATGTCCCAGGGAAAGTCAGACCTCCGTGTTCCCCTCCATGGTGATCTGATCCCTGGGGACCTCATTCTGTCATAGAAGGCTGGTATACCTGGGCTCCCTCACCCACCCCCGGGGTCCTGGCCACCTCCTCCTCCAGTCTCTTTGTAATCCCTGCCCTTAGGTTTGAAAGTCTTGCATCTGTAAACCCTGCACAGGGCCAAGAGACCAGCAGGGCTATATCTGGTCACCTTTGCTGTAGAGGCAAAGCGCGAGGCAGGTGTCCACAGCTTGGCTAGATCCTCCCTAGCCTGGCTAGTGCTCCTTGTCCACAAGTTCTCGCTCCAATGCCCTGGACTGGGGTTTTTTTGCTCCTTGTGTGATGAGGCCTTTGGTTACCTTAGCAAGTCGTGATGAGCAGTCAAATGTACCCAATCACCCCTGCTCTCCCTGTGAATAGATGCCCACAGGTTATGCAGGAGAGGGACAGGGCTGTTACAATTCAGATAACGACAGCATGGGAGAGATGGGCGTAAGCAGAGAATGAGAGCCCCGTCACTATCTTCCGTCTGCAGTCCAACATCTTGCTGCTCACTGCCCTTTGTGTCTTCCGTATGTTCTAGTCACATTCTGTTGCTGCAATAAAACTATTACCAAATCAGCTGAGGTGGGGGGGGGGTATTTTAAACTTGCAGGACACAGTCCATTACTGAAGGAAATCAGAGCAGGAACTTAAGGCAGAGCCCTGGAACCGGGCCTGCTCACAATTCCATACAGCATACAGCGTTACCTCTGTCCAAAGAACTCATTCTCAGCCAAGGCCATGCAGCAGAAACCTTGGGGGAGCCTGCCTGCTTGCTTGCTGTCAGGCTAGTGCTCAGCTAGCTTTCTTAGACAGACCAGGACCACCTGACCAGGAAACGGTGTGCCCACCGTGAGCTGGGCCCTCCTGCACCAATTAAGACAATCAGGACAACACTTTGTAGACACCTTCCACAGACCAACCTGATAAGGACAATTACTCAGTTGAGACTCTTGCAAGTGATTCGAAGCTATGCCACATC